>NC_082381.1:16485472-16834538 GCF_027477595.1 Haemorhous mexicanus
CCAGAGAACAGGGAGCCATCAGAGCAGGGGAGGGAGGTGGCATTTCCTTCCTGCCACCTGCTGACACTCCGGCTAACTTTTGGGTAGGAACAGCATTGCTAGAGGGCAACGGGGGGTAAGGACTACTTGCAGGCACTGGAAGCACAGAGCCTGGCAGGCTCCAGCATTGAGCACCAGGAAGAACAGCTAGCATGGAAAGGTTAGATCTGGGTAGAGAAGCAGAAGGGAGTAGAGGAATAGAAGTGCTTTTGTGCCTGGAAAAGAGGGAATCTGAGTGTGATGGCATGTGCCTGTAAAATTTCTTTTGACCAAATATCAAGGACAAGCTGCAGGCAGAACTGCAGGAAGCTCAGAGGAAGATGAAGGCAATGGAGAAGAGCCACCAAGAAAACATGGAGAGGATGCGCAAGGTCCTGCTGCAGTACAAGCTGGCTGAACTAAAGCAGGTGAGTGAAAGAACAGGAGGCACTGCAGTCACTCCATGAGTGGTCTCTGCCCTTGTTGCCTTTGCCCTGCAGAGCAGCAGGTGGATGGGGGCAACGTGTCTGACTGCCACGCTCTGAGGTCTCCATGGCAGCTGGTCAGAAGGACACTTACTGGGCCACTGAATCTCAGCTGCTGCCCTAGGCAGCAGGGCTTGTGCTTTGGCCGCTGGGCCAGCAATCCTGTGAATGTATTTCTGCTGGCCTCTTAGAGCTCGCTTTGTGTTTTGAGGGGTTTGTTCAGGTGAGCATGGAGACCCACACAGATTCTGAAGCACTTGTCCCTGTCCATGGTGAATGCAGTCCTCAGAAAGGGGTGAAATGTGCAGTTGTTCTTTCCCTTTCCCAGTCTCTACTATGGCTGGCTGTGACAAGCTCTAGTCTCGGACTGCTGTTTGGGTTGTCCTTGAGGAGGAAGACTTGACAGCTCAGCTTGCAGCCTAACACCAGTGTTGTTCCTAAGGGCTTGCCTTTGAAATGCTGTGTCTGGGGCATCTCTGCCAGGCACCTCTCTGACACAACCAAATTTCTTGTCCCAGATGGAAGCAGGATCTGCCATCAAAGCTGCCGCTGCAGCTGCATCCTCGGAAGCAGCCTCCTCTCCGCAGCCTGAAAACCGGAGCATGAGCAGTTCGCCCCGCTGGAGCCAGGAGAGAGAGAAGCAGTTCCTGAAGCTGCTGAGTACGTCCTGGGGATTTCTTGTGCAATCGAGCAGTGTATTATAGTGTGTGTGCCTCAGCATGAGCTGTAGCACATGTTCCTCCTCACTCTGGTGTCAGACAGACATTTTGGACTCCTTACAGAAGCCAGGGTTGTTCTTGGGGGCAGCCAGGGAGCACTTGGGGCGTTTCTCTTGCCTTTGAGGAAAAAGCTGAGAGTGGGAGGACTTTGCCTGAGCTTCCCTGTGCAGTAAAGACAAAAGCAGGGATTGTGTCCAGAACAGCAGTAGGCTGTGACCTAGCCAATGACTCAGGGAAGGTGTGTGTGCTAGTCTGGCCAAACTGATCAGAACATTTGGCTTCCTAGATTCCCTTTAGACTCCTGACTTGTCACCAGTCACTGGAGACAAAATACTTTGAAGAAATTGATTGCCTGTGTGGCTGGTTTAATAATGGTGTTGTTTTCATGACTGTCAATACTTCTACTATTCTTTCTATACTGTGGTTTGATAAGAATTTGACATTTTGGTTAGCCTGAACTCTTTGAAGAGAACATCAGGCAATAGCACAAAGAAGAGAGGAAGAGATCTTTTTCAGTACACCCTACAAGTTAAAAAGTTACATTCTTAGAACAATCCCAATTTATCAGAGAGGAAGAGTTGTTTTCAAAAAGCCCCAAAAAAGGAAAACCAGGACACATTTGTTACAATCCCTGTTTAATATTTTAGTTCTGTGCTTAGGAAGATGCATCAGAGACACACATCTGTGTGGCATGGTCAGATAAAAGTGCTCTGAGGCAATTCTCAGAAGGAAGCCTGCAGCCTCTCTGCTGCATGTTCCTCCAGTACCAGGCACTTTGTCGCTGCTTGTGCCCACCTGGTAAATATTCTTGGAATACTGAGCATTGGCCTCAATCCCTGCACAGATTCCTGCACTCAAGGAAATCACACCAAGGCCTTAATGACTCTTCAGTAGAACTGAATTGCTTCTTACAACTAGGAAGAGCTGCCAGTGCAGTGCTGTCAGAGAATATGGGGTCAGGTTATTCAGAACAGGGCCCAGTTGACTCAGTGTCTGCCATCAGCTGTTGGGACAAAAGGTGGATTGATCGACTCCTCTGTGGGTCTGAATTCAAAGACAATCATGTTCTGTCTTGAGTGGGGTCAACTGTAGCAGCGAGGGGCTTTAGATGGTGGTTGCTGCTACCTATTTCCCAAAAGGCATTTCCTGTGGAAAAGCCACTTGGGTAAGCATTCAGGAAGGCAGTCAAGTCCACACACGCCACACTCACCACTGCAAGCTCAGTGCACCAAGGCCAAGAGGCCTTTTAGAAGGTCAGCTCCAGCAAGGTTTATTTGAGCACGCCAAAGGGGAACTAGAGACAAAAGATGAGCCATGTCCTCTGCACAATGTTTAAGTAAGGCCGGGTGCAGTGGCGGTACCAAAAGGCAGGGCAAAGGGAATTGGCTCTCAGGGAGGAAAGGGCCATCCACCAGGGGCCACACAAGCAATGAGGAAACAGGGAAAGGAGAAAGCTGGGAAAGTTGGGACATTCCCCTCAAGGCAGCCCTTCAAAGGAGTATGGGAGAATCAGACTCTGTACAGGCCAGAGCTGCCTGTCTTGCTGAGGCTGCTGTTGCTGCTGTTCTCGTTGATGGTATTGTTAGCCAAGCGACCATAAATTGCTCCAAGCCCCAGAGAGTGGAGCTGGGTTTCAGATCTCCTGGAAGTCAGGATCTATGTTTTGAAGTTTGCGTCTTGCATTTTGTTTCTTTCAGGGCATGTGGTGAGTGTGGGAGATCCGGAGAAGAAGTACGCCAGGTGGAAACGTATTGGCAGTGGGTGAGTGCAGCCACGCTGACTTCTGCAGAACCACAGGCCAGGAATTTTGGTGGTGCAACATCACATGTAAAGTTAGGCAAGCTGCAAGCATCTTCAGACCTTGGCTCCAGATTGTCCCTGTCTCTGTACTGTGGCAGTACAAGGCATCATCAAAGATAACTGAATGCTGACAATGTCTTGGCTGCCTGAAGGAGCAGGATCTGGAAGCCCTCCTGTCCCTCCAAGATGTAACACCAGTTTGCCTGTTTTCCAAGGATACATGGTTTTGTATGATTCAAAGCCATATGGCCAGACTCATGAATGAAAAAAACCTGAGAGAGCAGCTTCCCACCTGAGAGCTGTCAGATAACAGCTCTCAGTAGAATTTCTTAGCTGTATTGTGCTGGAAACCATATTCGGTGGCCAGGAAAATAAGAAAGGCTGTGTGGCATTGCCTGAGTTTGGCAGGTAGGATCAAAAGAGAGCGGTGAGAAGGCCCAGCAGGACTGTGTGTCTCATTGCCTGGAAAGGCACACCACAGGCACCGACACAGGAAGGAAAAGGCAAAGAAGAGCCCCGCATGCATCATCTAGTGTGTACATTTGAGATTTGTAGCAGCCCTTTTTCTTCCTGTTGGACCCAGCTTTTCTCTTGGACACTCTGCAGGGCAGAGGGCTACTGGGCTGCTGGGCCATTGGCTGAAGAGCAGACAAACCCCGGTGTTTTAGAGGCACTGCAGGCAGCAGAGAGCTCCTGCCTGGGCTGCCTTTTGCTTCTCAGCACTGAACAACTTCTCTGTTCTTGCCACTGCTCTGTTTCTAGGGGTTTTGGCACTGTTTATAAGGCCTTCAACGCTGCCACAGGACAAGCGGTAAGTGCCCATGCAGATTTTGCAGCTCTTGAGTGCTTTCCCTTGGCATGTGATTTGTGGCCAGAGGTTTGGGCCGCCTGTCTTTGCTGCAAAGGCTGTCCCGCAGGAGCATCCTGTATAGAGGCTGGCTGCAGAATGCATTTTGGAGAGACTTTGTCCTTTGTACTTACCTGAATGGATGTGAAGATGGCAGTGGCGTATTTCCGTAAAAGGACACCCTAGCTTGGACTTACTGGATAAATATGCATAGATTAGCTGATGGCAAGAGCTGTCATTCTGGCCCAATTCCTCTTTAGGCCAGGTTCAGAGACAGATAGTATTTCCCATTGTTTTCCATCACGTGGTTCCGTTTGAAAATATAATGCCAGACCTAAAGAAGGAGAGATCTTGTGTCAAGCACAGTTTTGCCTTTTACTCCTAGGGAACCTAGTTCACATACACAGACACCCACACAAACACAAACACGAACAGATAAATGAGAAGTTGATGAAGAGCCTTAAGTAATACAACCTTGTGTTGATCCTGTGTTGGTGACATTTCACTATGGAAATGCTGTTTGTACTGAAAGGACATGGAGGTGTTTTAAAGAATCACGCTGCTCTTTGAGGCTAAAAGTTCAGAGTTCAGAATTCTGGTTTTTGGCTCTCAGGAAATACATTCCATCTTCCTGACTAGTAAGGAATTAGATAAGGTAGTTCGTTCTCCACCAGTGGTGCTGAGATCAGGTACTTCCCTTGGAGGGAGGTCCACGAGGTGTCCGAAAGCCCTAAGCCCTGTTCTTAAAAGCTGGGATGCATCCATCGTGTACCATAAAGAGGGTTATTCATTGCTAAACACATGAAATAATTTCAAGTCTAAGCCATGGTCAAGATTGACCTTCAGAGTTATAAAACCCAAACTGCAGAAGTTAGGATGTGCTAAGATTGTATCTTTACTTTGAGTCGCTTTGGAGTTCTGTTTTGGACAGCATTTTCCCCATCATGTTTGTGCGTGTTTATTTGGCACACAATAGGAATGGCAGCTGTCGCTGAAACGCTGCTCAAAGCCCCTAGAAATGCTGTCGCATTTTCAGTGGTTTCAATTTGTCTTCACAGGACCACAATTACTTTTGGCTTGCAAGACGTGTGCAAGTGATAGTAGTAGTGCTAAACAAAGTCTATTTGAGAAGTCTGGGGGTGCAGAGAGTGCTGTTAGCGCTTTGTGGTTGGTGGTCTAGAGTCCCTTTTGACCAAGGTGACAAGGCATCCAGGCCTGTGAGTGCACAGAGAAAGAGGCTCTGGTGATGTCTGTCCCTAAGAGCCTTTAATGTCATCGTAGGTGGCCGTAAAGCAACTTAATCTCCGGCACCAGGGCTGTGAGGAAGTGTTAAAGGAAATCCTGGTCATGCGAAAAAATAAGAACCCCAATATTGTCACCTACTTTGAAAGGTAAGTAGTTCTGGCAGAAAATGGATCTTTCAATGAACATCAATCCACTCCTGTATTAGACATGGGAGGAGATTGCATTTTGTTGCCAGGAATGGTTCCTGGCATAAACAGCTTGAAGATTGATCTCAGAAACCTGGCTCTCTTACTAAGGCAGCAGCCTGTATGTTCACTGGCTGCATGTTGTTTTGCTCTTTTGGGACGTGATTTTTTCCAAGTGTCAGAGGAGAAGTGCTGAGAAAGCATCCGCGAAATTATTTCCCTTGCGCTGTTCCCACTATTTTCCATTGCCTTGCATGCCAAAAGACTAGCATGGGAGTCACTTGCAAGGTTGCCAATAGTTTTTCCTGTTTCTGACTGTTCTTCCTGCAAGGTTTTCCAAAGGGTGATGGCAGTGCTGCACACCCACCTGCCCTGAGTAAAAGGTGTGAAATCTGTGTCTCCTTGCTGCTGGAGTTCATGGTGCAATTTGTGTATGAAGATGAGGAAGCAGCTGCTGGGATGTGTCCACTTCCAGATTTATCTTTGCCCTCACAAAACTGCCTTTTCCCCCTGCTTGCCACCTAAGCCGTCTCCTTTTCCGTGGATTTGCCTTGCTCATTGAGGCAGCACAGTTGGCAGGCACTGGGTAGCCTGGCTGGAGTGTGAATTCATTTGATTCTGTCTTCATTTAGCTGTGACCTGGAAACAAAACTCAGCTGTAGTCTTTCTTCCATACGGCAATTTAGCTGTGCACATTCATCTCCATGCTGTTGCTTTCATCTTGCAGCTACCTTGTCAATGAGGCTGTCCTGCTGGTGTTGGAATATATGGATGGAGGCTCCTTAGCTGATGTGGTCTGCATGAGAAGGATGGCTGTAGGACACATAGCAACAGTGTGTCGGGAGGTAAGGGATCCCGCTTGTGCTTGGGATGGCTTGCACACGGGCTCGTCCTTGGAAAGCGTGGCTAAGGCAGAGATTCCATGTTCAGAGTTTTCTTTCTGGGTTGCTCTTATGCTTCAGAGAAGAAGGAGCATCTGCACTGAACTGCCTTTAGGTGTCCTTGCCCTTACGGTAGTCTGTTCTTTACTCTTATCTACCGTTGTTGAACTCCCTGTCTCTTTTTCATTTTAATTTTCTGTTCTGCCCTGTTGCTCTCCAAGCCTTTATCCAGAACCTTTCTGCATTGCCTGCTTTGCCTGTAAGCACAAAGGTGCTGGTGTGTGAGTATAAAACCAGTGGCAAAGCCAAAGAGAGACTCATCTGTCACAGGTCTCCAGAGACGGCATGGTGCTTGTTGCTGAACACTGACAAATGAGCTACGTCTAAGTCTTCTGTTAAGGCAGCCATAGAAGCCCTGTCCTGCAGTCTCCCACCCAAGAGTGATCCCCTTTGTACCCAGTGCAGGGACTTTTTCTCCTTTGGAAAACCGTTCTTCGTCCTCTAGAGGGGACAGCGCATCCAATACAGCAGTGGTCATTCTGACTGGCTTTGCAGGGGACAGTCTCGAGGAGAGACTGATGTTTTCCCCCTCAAAATCTTATGTGCCTCCTTTGGAAAGATCCTGCTCTCCTAGTGTTGCAGCAGCAAGCTCTTCCTCTTGCCAGCACTCACTGCTCCTTTGAGATCTGGGAATCTTCAGGAGCAGCCTCCTTTTGCGAGTGATGTGATCAGATCAGGGTAACTTTTGGCCTCCCGTTTCTTTTTTCTCTTGCAGTGCCTGCAAGGCCTGGCTTTCCTTCATGCCAACCAGGTGATCCACAGAGACATCAAAAGTGACAACATCCTTCTGGGCCGGGATGGCTCCGTCAAGTTGGGTGGGTATTCCCAGTCAGGCGCAGCTCTCCAGGGAGGTGGTGTGGGGCTGCTTGGGAGTGGCTGCCGGGTGCCAGCAGTTGGTGCTGGTGAGAGGGCAGGGAGCACTCTGCAATGCCAGGGTGCAGCTGTATGGTGCTGAGTGGTCTAGAGAGCAACAAGGTGTCAAGAGTAACTTTGGTTTGTGTGTGTTCCTTCCAGAGGGAGGGAGTTACAGTGTAAAAATTCAGTGCAATGAGGATAAGCCACTGTGGAAATGGTGGGTGGGGTTTTTACATGGACAATTGCCCATGTCCTTGGCCGCAGCCCTGAGGAAAGAGAGCCCA
This sequence comes from Haemorhous mexicanus, assembly GCF_027477595.1. NCBI lineage: Eukaryota > Metazoa > Chordata > Aves > Passeriformes > Fringillidae > Haemorhous > Haemorhous mexicanus. Next base: position 16,492,852 of record NC_082381.1, read on the forward strand.
GCTGCGTTTCCAGTTCCATTCAGCACTGCATTCTGGGACTGAGAGTGAGGAACCCTTTTCCTTGGTTTCCTACTTGAAGCAGTGTTTGTTTTTCTCCTCAGCTGATTTTGGCCTCTGTGCTCTGCTCAGCCCTGAGCAGAGTAAACGGAAGTCGATGGTCGGGACCCCCTGCTGGATGGCCCCCGAGGTGGTGAGAGGAGAGCCATACGGCCCCAAAGTGGACACCTGGTCCCTTGGCATCGTGGGAATAGAAATGGCCAAAGGAGAGGCTCCTTATATTCGGGAAACCAGTGACAGGGTAAGGTGCAAATAGGCTCAGATAGCTGTGCCCGTCTGGTCCCTGTCCATTAGACAAAATCCCATTCCCACAGCTTGAAGTGGCTTCCACTAGGGCCCAATTCTAAAAATTTTCCTGGGGCTCACATCAGCTGTCAAGGCAAGACCTGGTGCAGCTTGGAATAGCTGGGGCTGCACTGGGACTTTCTTCCTTTGGGAGAGAAGGCTCATCTCTAACCGTCTGCAAAGGCAAGAACTTGCCACTGCAGACTAGAGCTGAAAAGATGGGGTCTAGGTGAGCCCTGAAGGATATGGAAGAATCACCTAGAGTCTCATGTTTCCTTTTGCTTCAGGCTAATTACCTGATAGCCAAGCGAGGGGTGCCAAATCTGCACAAGCTCAGGCTACCCCCTGGCTTGTGTGTATTTCTGGGCTGCTGCCTGCAGATGGATGCGGACAGGCGAGGCTCTGCCAAGGAACTTCTGCAGGTACAAGGCAAAGGGGCTGCCGGACAAACAGCTGTTGCTGTCAGGGTTTGCTCCTCAGCAAAACTCCAGGGAATGAGATGGGCCCCCCATGAAGTAACCTCCACTCCAGTTGGTTTTCAAATGGGAACCAAGTAGGAGCCAAGAGTGCTTGAGGTTAGAAGGGATCAGTGAAGGTCATCAAGTCCAACACCCAAGCAACCAGCAAGGACATCTCCCAGTAGATCAGGTTGCTCAGAGTCCCATCCAAGCGGACCTTGAATGTTGCTGGGCTTGGGGCTCCTCCCAGCTCTCTGGGCTGTTTGTGTCAGTGTTCCAGCACTCTCCTCATGAACAGTTTCTTCCTTAGAGCCAATCTGAATCGAGCGTCTTTTAGCTTAAAAGGGTTCCCTCTTGTCCTCTTGCAATTGGCCCTGCTACAAGATATGTCCCCATTGTTCTTAGAAGCCCCTACAATTATTGAGAGGTCTCTTTGGGGTTTGCTCTTCTCCAGGCTAAACAAGCCCAACTCTCACAGCTGTTCCTCAGAGGAGAACTCCCACCTTCTGGTCATTTCTGTGGCCCTCTTTTGCTCTCAGCTGGAGCATTCAGGTTTACATGGTAGTAAAGGAACTGAAGTATTGCAATGCCAGGGAAAGGGAACTTTAAGAACACATTGAAAGCAATCTCTGCCAAGTGGTTTTAGATTGATCTGTAAAAGGCAGGGGCTTTGCGGGGGCTCACTGGGGGCATCCGAGGGCACCCAGCTTGTCCCTCCCAGCCCGCTCTTAGAGGTTTCTGCTAGCCAAACGGGGACAGCTGTGCAGGATTTGTGCCAGCCCCATGTGCTGCCTGGCCAGGTCAAGACGATGAGAAGGGCTGTGGCTTTGCTGCCAGGTTTTGTGGCAAACAAGGAGCTGGTGACCGGGCCGCTTCCTTGCCTGTGCCTGCTGTGAAGGAAGATGCCAGCCAGCACAGGAGGGGGGGCATGCCGAGGCAGACACCGCTCTTCCTGCAAGCCAGAGCTGAGCACATCTGCGCCCTGCTGCTTGTGTCCTTGCTCCTGGCTTGCTGCTGTAAACCTGCATGTCCAGCATCCTGAGAACAACATGTGGGATCAATACTTTTCAGAGCTCTCGGGAGTCTCTTGAGGAATGCCTCACGCTCCACATCTCCCTTGGACACCCATATAGCCCATGTCTCAAATATCAAAGAGGAGTAAAAGAATAAGTCTGTAGACTTTCCTGAAAGGAACAAAACCTTTGGTCAGCAAGCAGCAATCCCTCAGTGATATCAGGACCAAAATCCCAGGAAGTGATGACACCTTGAGGAATGGACTAGTGCACTTCTGGGCCATGTTTCCTGCAATAGCAGCATCCTGGACATGAAGGCAGATTGGCTGATGGTGCTCTCAGTCCGATGTCTGTGTATTTCTGGGGGCTAGATGAATTCAGCTTGACCCTGTTAGGAACTCAGATTTTAAAAGAATGGTTCCTTTTTCCTTTGTCTCTTTTAACTTGGGTTGTTTTGTTTCTTTTTCCCTTTGGGCAGCATCCATTTCTCAAATCAGCGGAGCCTCTCTTAAGCCTCTTCTGACAGGCTGATTGCTGTCATCCCTGCAGCAAAGTAATGCAGGAAGCAAAGGTGATGACAAAGCCACTTCAGCACTTGGAGACCAGAGCCTCTGAGAGCAGGTAGAGATCCTGAGGAGAGAGGGGCCAGGAAACAGGCAGCCATCAGAGCAGGAAAGCAGGCATCTTCTTTTCTCCCACCTGCTGATCCTCCATCTGAATTTCTGCTTAGGATAGCATTTCTGGAGAGCACAAAGTCACTACTGATGTGCACTTTTCAGGTGGGTGGTGTGAGGCATGAAGCTTCCACTGATTTTTTGGGGCAGCTTGGCTGGGACTTCATGTGGAAGTGCCTTCCTCCCCTCACCAGGAGCCGGAAGGGCAGCGTTTGGAGGCACAGCAGCGGCTGGCACAAGGGGCAAACTTCCTTGCAGAGGTACAGAAGGAGCAGGAGAAGAGGCTGCTTGAGATGAAGCAGGAAGTTGCCAGCATGCAAGCTGTACAAGAAGAGGTATGAAGCAGAGCAAGTCAAAAGGCAAAAGGTGTAAAAAGAGAGCTTGTGTGTTGTTTTGGACTCCTCTGCCCTCCTTATGGGCACTGTTTCTCTGGACACTGTCTGTCAGGGTGGCATTGTCTCTTAGCTGGCCCTTGGGAAACAGTGCTGGAGAGACCTTGGTGCCAGGAGGCGGGAAAGCACCGGTCAGGAGAGAGGTTACCAGAGTGCAGGTTTGAGGAAGGCAGGGATGGTGTTTCAGGCCCAAATGGAATGGGGAAGCCAGAGCTTTGTCTCAGAAGGAGGGAGGTCCCACAGGAACCCCCCTGCAGAGCCAGGCTAGAGCTGTGGGAGCGGGCTGGCTGAGGAGGTGCCCGAAGCTGCTGAGTACGTCCTGTGTATTGTCCTTTGTCTGATTGAGTAGTGTATGGTGTGTGTGCCTCAGCATGAGCTGTAGCACATGTATCTCCTCTCTTTTGTGTTGGGAGAGACATTTTGGACTCCCTTCAGAAGCATTGTGGTGCTTGGATGCAGGCAGGGAGCACTTGGGCGTTCCTTTTGCCTTTGAGGCAAAGGCTGGGTGTGGCTGGGCTTTGCCTGAGCTTTCCTGTGCAGTAAAGTCAAAAGCAGGGATTGTTTTGTGAGTAGCAGAAGGCTGTGACCTAGCCAATGTGATGGTGTGTGTGCTTGTCTGGCCAAACTGATGAGAACAGTTGGCTTCCTAGATTCCTTTCAGACTCCTGACTTGTCACCAGTCATTGGAGACAAAATACTTCAGAGAAATTGCTTGGGTGGTTTAATCCTGGTGTTGTTTACTAAGACTGTACTTCTCTTATTCCTTCTCCAGACCACGTTGGCCCCTTGCCGTCTAAATCCCCACTCTAAGGACTTTTCAAATGAAAACAAAGGAATGGAAACAAATGACCAGGACCACTTCAGGATTGCTTTTTGCAATGGCAGCTTGGAGCTGGACTCACAATAGTAATCCTATACAAGCTCAAGCCTGTTGGAAGGTTCCCTTCCTTGTCAGCCAGGGCATAAGGCTCTACACTCCCTTGAGAACTGGCCATTCTTTCTTAAAGATGGAAAGTCCACCACCCAAAGGGCATCCTTGTTTGGTTTGGAATTGGGAACGATCTCCATCCATTATCAGCTCCGACATACACTGCCTTTGGAATGCTGCCCATTGGCCAGTTTTTGCCCAGCCGTGGACTTGGGGATGAGGAAAAAAGTGCAATTGCATTTCCATTGAAAACCCAGTGAAGAGCAGGGCAGCCTGTGAGAGACGGTCTGAAGTTCCTCTCATTTGCCTCACAACCGTCTCAAGGACAGGCATCGGGACCCTGAGGAGCCTGATGGGAATTCTGGCCTGCCGGTGGTGGATGAACGCCAAACATCCTGAGGCCCCTGAGCAGAGCTCTGGCCTGCCAAGAGATTGTTCGCAGCTGTGTCTACTGTGACTGCTCCTAGCAGGGCCTGCCAGGGGGCGAGGCGCCCCATATGCTTGAACCTGCTTGGTGACAATAGCCCAGGAATTTTGCCACCTCTTGGCCTGGTTGGACTTTTCTGGGGTCACCTTTGGTGGTCCAAAGAAGACCCGCATCTACTTTTCAGCCAGCGTGGCAGACCGACTGAGATGGAAGAAGCCTCTCTCTCAAGGACTGAGACATGAGAGCCCTAGACGGAGAAGCTCCCCCCTCCCAAGGACTGAGACTGAAACCCCTAACACGGGGGAGGTGTGTGGGGGAGCCGACCAAAAAAAAGGGACATATTTGCCTGCAAGTGTGGCCATTGGAGCAAGAAGGCAATGGTCCTTGCCTACTGCTCAGAACATGGACTACCTGTTACATCTCTTCTTTATTGTCTCTTTTTCCCCCTCAACGATTTCAATAGACTTACTTCAAGATCTCTTCCCCCCTTCAGCAATGGACTTTATTAGAACCTTGAGATAACCAGAACCTTTGAGATCTCCCCTTGGGAAAGGGCTATAAGTGGGCCTGTTAGCTAAGGGAGGGAGAAGAAAGCTGAGAAGCAAGAAAAAACTGGCAAGGATCTCTCTCCAAGGCTGTAAGCAAGGAGACCAGGAGAAGTGAGGAATGGAAGAAAGACAAGGAGAGAACTTTGCAGCTGGACAAAGTATTTTTAGAAAGTTGAAGTCATTGTAACTTTTCAAGAATAGTATTATGTTGATTTATTGTGGCCAATAGTTAGGGTAAAAGAAGTCTAAAGAGGTAGGACGTGTATGAAAGGTCAGCCATGTTGGTTAATGAAGAGTTGTCATCTGAGACTGCTTGTGGTCTCTGCTTTGTGTGGGGACTGCCTCGACAGAGACACTCCCCAGAGTGACTAGGCGAACTCCTTTGGCTGGACTCCGAGGACTTTGTCTTTCTATGTTTGCTAGCTATACCCCGTCTCTGTATCTCTCTCGCCCTTTATCTTTTTCCTCTCCCTAAATCTGTCTACCGCATTTGCTGTGTTCATTCAATAAAGGTGCATTTGTTTTGATTAATACTGAAATCCCCAGTGTGTTGTGTTTTGCACTCTGAGATCAGTAAAAAGAACCATCATGACTGCTCTCTTGTATGAGTGGATCTTGCCACAGCCAAAACATCCCGTGCAGATGCAGGCTTTCAGCAGAGCACATTGATGCTTTTGGTTCCTGCTCCATGTAGCTGGCACATCTCCCCTGTGACTGCCCCCCCCCGAGGGGGCCATGGCTAACAGGTTCAAGGCTCTGCAAGTGCAACGAAGAAGGTGGGCATGTCTGCTGGCAGTACAGGAGAGCAGAGAGGAAAGCGCCTGGCAGGACCCTGGCCAGCAAGGCAAAGCACCTGCTGCACCTGCTCTTTTTCATCAGATAAGGACTGGTGGGTGACACCACGCTTGGGGTTGTCTGGGGCCCATAAGTCATGAAAAGTCTCTCTGCTTGAGTGGCTTTGTCCCTCTTCCTGTGCCTTGTGTTGCCCCTGTGCTCCGCCGTATTTGCCCAGGGTTGTGTAGCTGTGTGGCACAGCTAAAGTGCAGGAGAGCTTCATTTGTCTGCCCTTTGAGGTGGCTGCTCACAGCAGCCTTTTCAATCTGCAAGCTCCGTCTGGAGAGTAAATTCCCTCCATGTTTGGTCCCGGAGGCCAGGGCCTGTCGTGTGCTGTCCCAGGTGGCACTGAGGGCTGCCCGGTGCCTCAGGCTGGTGTGACCCCAGCACAAACAAGAGGAGACAGTGGCAGGTGCTTGTTTCCAAAGTCACATTATTCAGAGGCAATGCGCCGTGTGTGTCCTTTGTCCATCCCAGCCCCAGACCTGGGGATCCGATGCTGGCACTGCTGCTGCAGCTGAAGGCAGCGAGGATTTGGTGGTTGGTTTCCATCCCAGCAGAACTGGTCACTTATGAAGCAGGGTGCTGATGGTACCCTGAAGATCTCTGAGCTGCATGGCTGTGAGGGAACTGTCCCTTGTTGTTATTCTCCATCAGGGAAAGCTGTGCTTGCCAGGTTTGAGTCAACAGAGCAAACAGGGACTGAGTGAGTCTCTTCTATCTGTGTCTGCTAAGAGCGGTGACCTTTGAGATTAAGTGGCACAAAGTCAATTGCTTGTGGTCCCTCTGTGAATCCCCATGTTTGGTAATGCTGCTTCTTTGGTAAATCTGCCTGTAGCACAGTAGCAGGGCAAAAAGCCTCTGCACTCTGCAGGTGCTATAAGCTGCCATTGATCCACACAAAAACTGCATGTTGTCTTTATGAGGAAGAGAAGAACTGGTTTAGCAGTGAGAGACATGGAATTATTCCTCTGATCTTTCCTTCTGTCTCATATAGGCAGATCTCTGTGGGTCACAAGTGTGCTCCTGACTGGAAGCAAACGGGGAAATCCTTGGCACCATAGCCTGGTGGGGGCCATGAGATGCAGGGACCGAGCAGGAGCCTGGCCCTGGATGGGCTCACCTGCAAAGTGTGGGCAGGCTGTGTCTTGGAGGTAGGTGCCACAGGCAAATCCATCAGTTTTCCCTCTCCGGTGGCCAGGTCACGGAGGATGTTCTCCGGTTTGATCTCCTAGTGCAGGACCCCACAGCTGCTGCAGTGATGCACGGACTCAGCACCTGGAGGAACAGCCCCTGCACCACCTTCTCTGACACGGAGCCCCCAAGGCAGAATGAAATCAAAGAGGTCCTGCGACCACTCAGGGCACTCCATCACTAACAAGAAGTTGTTAAGGAGCTCACACCAATCCGAGAGCTGAACAACACCATGGAACCCAGTGGACACCTTGTCCAGCACCTCCATCTCCCTGGGTTCATGGGTTCCGTTGGGCCGCAAGAAGACCACAATGCCGTCCGTGGCGCTAATGCCATGCCAGGGGTCTGGAACCCCTCACCCAGCCCAGGATGCTCCAAGCCCTCCACTCTGCTCACGCCTGCTCTCCCTCCAGGCATCCTGGCGGCTTCCACTCTGTCAGGCCTCAATTTACCCTGCCCGTCACGTGCCGGTTTCTGCCACTGGCCCTGGTCACTCACCAGCTCCCCCTAATAGCGGATGCAATCCCGTGGAACACTTTTGATGGCCAGCCGCGAGCCAAGGGGAGAGAAGGGCTGAACGCAGATCTCACCCTGCCAAGCCCCGTCCTCCCCCTCTGCCGCCCTCCACCTCCTCTGCCCCCCTGCCAGCCCCTCCGTGCTGTTACATTTTAGTTCAGTGTTACACTCTGTCTCACCCCTCGAAAATGTACGGTTTATTCTAAGTCTGTGATCCTCCCTTGAAGTATCATGCATCTGTAATCCCATTGGCCCAAGTCTTATTCCGTTCCCCCTTTGAATCTCCCTGTTAAGACCTGCGAGGCAGGCGAGACACGGCCTTGGCCCTTTTTCTCCCTAGGCTCTCCCTCTCTCCCCTCCCTTCCCCTTCCCCCCTTCTCTCTCAGAAACCATGCTGCTTCCGAGGGTGGCACCCCCAATAAACGCTCATCTCATAAGCAGGCTCAGAAGCCGTGTGGAATCTCCTTGCCTGCCTGCTGCTACCAGCGAACATACAGCTTAGGGGGCGCCCCGGGGACTCCGCAGGGAGCCTCGAACCAACCGCAACACCCCTCCTCCCACCGGGGCCCCGTCCGCCGCCACGTCCCCGAGTAGACGCTGCCATTCGAAGGCGCGGCGCAGCAGCAGTGAACCCGGAGGAATCGCTCTTGCAGGGCCTCCTGCGCTTTCCCTGAGGGCAAGATGCGGCTGTCAACATTCGGGCCAGGGCCGGGAACGGTCCCCGACCTCCCCACTCCAGCCCCCCAGGCGCCCCGGGCAGGGCATCCCCATTGGAAGGGGGCACCTGCGGCTCGGGCGGGCGGCTGCTCTGTGGAGCGGCGGAGCTCGGGCCGGGGAAAGCGCTGCCGACTCCTCTATGGACTCACTTCATCATTTGAGCAATACTGCAGCAGCCCGCAGATCATGAAACAAAAAGGGAGAAATCACCCACTTGCAAGAACGCCCAGAGCACGCAGTGAAAAGAGGAAAAAAATGGACCCTTGCACAAATTCCAGACTTAGATGAAACTCAAAGGAAAAAATAAGGACGCTTGCATGAGTTTGCAGACTGCAAAAAAATGATAATGAAAAAACACTTTCTTGAGTTCTTAGATTGTACAGCAAAATAGGGGGGATAAAGGGATACCTGCACAAATCTACAGACTCTACAAGAGTAAAAGGCACACCTGCATGTGTTTGCAGACTCTACAATTGCAGAGAACAAAGAAAGGATGCCTACACACACCATGCTGGGCAGGAGACATCCACTTTTTAGCTGAAGCTGTTGGCAGGAGCTTTACCAAACATTTGGCATCTCCATGCCATTTTTCTTTCAATATGCTGCCCCAACAAAAAAACTTCTATATACCCATCGAACCATTAACAACTCTGCAGGATGACACCAACAAATAAGCGCTGCCAACTGCTCGATGCTTTCACTTTATCATTTTACCAGTGGTGCTTGAGTCTGCAGGCCAGGAAACAAAAACAGAACAAGAACCCACTTGCACAAGTACCCTGACTGTGCAAGGAAAGGAGGAAAAGGGCACACCCGCAGTAATTGGCCAACTGTATAGGAAGAAGGCAAAAATAAAAAACACCCGCACATGTCTGCAAACCTTACAATTGCAGAGGCAAAAGAAATGGATGCCTGCATTTGGCCAACGACTTTACAACATCAGGTGACAAAAAGGACTCCTTTGGCAGGGCACACACTTCCTCAAAGCAGTGCTAAGCCCTCTTACAGTGCATAACCAACAGCTCAGAAGATCCAAGAGTAACACAGAACAGGCACCAAGCCCACACACCCTGTACTTTGGCCACCAAGGCTTCTGACTAAAACTAGTTCCCTAAATTGCAATACCTGTCATTCCTGCCCATTCCCTACATGGCTAACATCAACCAGCACATCGTAGGATTCACCGAAAGAAGAACGATTTTTCAGTGAGGAAAAAATGACAACTAACAAACCACCCATATGTGTTTGCATGACACTGGAGCGGCGTTTGTGTTGTCAATATGGCAGGGACACGTCCTGTGCACGGGGCAGTGCCCATGTCCTGTGCATGGCAGGGGGTGCCCTTGGAGCAGCCCTCACCGTGTGGGTGCAGCCATGGGTGCGTTTACCCGTTCTCTCCACTTCCACCAGCTCCCAAGTCAGCCCTTCTCCTGAAAAAGTTCTCAGTCCAGCACTGAGCTCCTGGTGCCTTTGCGCAAACTCACTCCCTTCAGCTTTTGGGAAACCTGCAAGTTCAGATTCCTCCTTGGATGTGGGTTCTAAATCTCTGTCATGCCCATTTTAGATATGTGCTGCACAGTACTGCATTTTTCAGTCATTTGCTGCACTCTCACTTCTGGCCTGCAGAAATGGAGAAAATTGATCCTGGTTTTCCTCAGCTAACTCAGGCTTTTCTTTTCTGGGCGGCACAGCTCACTGAAACACAATCCCACAGCCACTGCAGACAGTTGCAGGCACCAAATGGGGGAAACGATCCAAAGTGCAGGTTCCCGGGAATTTCCTCTGTTATTTCGTTCTAGACCTCCTCAGAACATGCCTCAGGTGCCAGCCTGATGGGTAACAGGAGAAGGCCGCAGGTCAAGAACAGGAGTTCACCTAGGGGCTATAGGAAGCAGAGGAATTTGCAAGGCAGCTGAGTGTGGCAGATGGTGGAGGCTTGCCAAGCTGCCTGCTCTTGTCTTGCTGCTGAAACCCTGAACTGCACTGCTCTTGGGAACAACACTTGGGCCTAAATCCCACTGGAATCAGCATTTCTTAGAGAGATTGGCCCTGAGGAAGGGCTTACACTGCTCAACCTTTTGGCAGCTCACCTGGGCCATGTGTTAGAAAGGAGGAAGCTAAGTGAGTCTCTGGAGTTTCCTGGCAGGAACAAAGCCCTGTGACAGCAAGCAGCATTCTCAGGCTGTTCTCAAGGGAAAATCCCAACAAGCTGAAGACACCTGAGTAAAGGGGTGAATACGATGGTGAGCTACGCTGGCCTGCAACAGCAAGGTCCTGGACATGAAGGTAAAGGGCACAGAGTGTTGCCTCCCGCTTGAGGCGTGGTGTCGTGGGTCAGGAACGGCACTGCAGCGACCCCTTTGCTACTCGGTCCAGTTACTCGCGTTCCCCAATACGGCCGACGGTAAAAGGCCTTCATTAACCATTGGGAGGGGCTTTTATAGCAGGAGTCAAGGTACAAAGTAACTGTTCAGGCGGAGGGTCCCTGCCTGCCCGTGACATCGTGATATTTTGTACACACCAATCTCCCACATTTCCCCTCCTCCTTTATGATTAGTTAAAAACATGAAAAATGTAAAGGTTAAAACCGACAACTAACAAACATAGCCAACATATAGAACTGGTTAAAATGTACCGAAACTGATCAATACACCATGACCATAGCAAATTTGAACAAGCAAAATGGTAACTATCTCCAACTGGTTTGTAAAGAACAACACAAAACATCTTCTTAAACTTGTTTAAACTGTAAAGTCCAAAGTCAATGTCAGGGGCTTAACAGGCTGGAATCAAGGGTGACCAGTCATGGGATTTTGCAGGACTTCTTCCTCAGCTTTTGCCATCTTCGCAGAGGTGCAGAAAACCTTTGGGCTGATCGTCAATTGTTCCATTCAAGTAGAGCCAGAACCTGGCTACACATCAGGACATGCTGTGCCTGTCAGCTTCCAGTCCTGAGAATCCATTCTCTACGTGTCTTGTTGGTGTACCTCTTGATAGCTGGCCTTGTCCCTCACAAGCTTTTAACTGTAAAGCACTGAATCCTGTACACAATGTAGATTTCTAGGATAATATCTATGTATACTTGCCTCAGGTTTCCATTGAGCCACAGGAGCTAGAATTGCTGGGATCATAGCAAATGGATGCTTGTGTAATGTTCGGTTACAAAGGGAAAGACAGGACAACAGGGGGGCAGTCTCAGGATGTAAATGCAACACCAGACATTTACAGGAATGCAAGCTTGTGGTGTAACTACACCTCACGTCATGTATCAACAGAGCAGCTATAGATTTCTTATTGTTATCTCATGGTCATGGATGCCAGGATTTTGAAGGTATGTGTTGCATGAATTTATCAGATCACAGTGAATCAATCTACAAAAGCATTGCAAACTTGAAGGAGAGAGTCAATCACTTACAGGTGGATGACGGATGGGGATGGCTGAACAGTTTTTCAAGAGCTGGGGCATCACTGGGTGGCTTAAGGCCTTGTTGAAGACAGGATTGTTAATTGGTTGGTGATTGTAATTATTGCTCTGTGACTCCCTTCTCTGCTTGGATTTTTCCATCGGGCCCTGCAAAAATCCTTGTCAGCTGTGTTTGTCGCTCAAATATAAAAAGGAGGAAGTATGGAGGGGCTTGACAGCTGGCCTGCAAGCAAAGCTGAGTTAATAGAAGAAATAACACTTGATGATTTTCAGGTGCATCCATAGCAAGTAAAAAGACAAGGCCATCAGCATGAAAACCGATTAGAAAAGATCCATGTGAATTTTTGTAAGCTAGAATACATGCCTAAGTAGATGTGCATACGTTCCTTATTAAATTTCTGTAAAACTTTTGCCAATCATATTGACGCTAATTGCTTTGCACCAATGGATATAATAAGTTATTGTGATGCAGTTAATGACTTAAGATCACACTTTGTTAAGAGTATATCAACTGGAGAACACGCAGAATAAAAACTTTTTTTCCTCTTGGACCTTGGTCACGTGTGTATGTCACGACCAGACTAACGCTGACACTGGGTGACCCCAATTTCCTCTAGGCTAGAGATCAGGGAGGAGTTTCAAACATGCACGGCTTACAAATCAGTCCCCAGAACCACACATACCGTTTTCTGCCCACCATTCACAAAACACTGCTGTTTCCTCAAAGAAAAGCAACAGAAAGCTCTAGCAGACTGCCCCCACCCCAAGAGTTTCCAACCAAGTTTTTCCTCTACTTTCTACGTCCTATGTCTTGGCAAAAGTGCTTTCTGCCAGCAGAGTGAAGTGGAGACAGACCATTCATTCGTGTGACACAGCACAGGTTGCTGCTCCAGCCTGAGAGCTGGAACTCAGAAACTTGGGCAACTGTGCTTTCAGATGGAACCACAGCCAGAGAATGACGCTGGGGATGACAGCTTGGGGAGGAAGCTGGCCCAGCAATGGCATTGCACACAAGCTCTCAAGGAGGCACTATCAGCATGACAGCCCTAATAATGCCACACAAACCCTCATAGTAATACCCATTTATTGGATGCTGGTTGATCTGCATGTATGTCTACACTGCTGCCTTTATAACCTTTTGGAAATGGTCAGAGCTAGCAGGATTCACCCAGCATCAGGAGCTGGTGCAGCCTGGGAACCTGCTGATTTACAGAGGCTTCCTGCTTCCCAGGTGATTCCAAGGCAAGCCCTACTGCTGCTGCTGCTGCTGCTGCTGCTGCTGCTGCTCTGCCAGAGAGCCCCGGCTGGGCAGGGATGGCACCACTGTGCTGCGGGCTGTTTCTCCTTCCAGAGCTGGACAGTGCTTTTGAGGCAGTAATGACAGCTGGTGGGAGAAGGAAGGGGCCTTTTCTGGAGCCAGCACTGTGGAGGCGCACTATGGCCACCTTCAGGGTAGAATGTCGGCGCCCACAAAGTAAAGCAGAGGGACACAGCTGGAAGAGGCTTCCTTTCAAGCCTTCTTGTCTCTTGGAAAAGAAGGGAGCCAAGGGCCAGGCCGAGCAGCAGGGCCCGAGCCCTCCTCCGTGCCTGCAGTGAGGGGCGGCTGCCGCTGGGCGGCGCCATGGGAAGGGAGCGCCCCTGCGCGGGAAGGGCGGGGCGGGGCAGCCGCCAGGGGGCGCCCGGGGCGGGGCGGGGCCCCTCTGTGAGGGGGGAGAGCCTCGGGCAGCTGCGGAGCCGCGCGAAGCCACAGACGGGACTGTGCGGCCGCAAGGCACAGCGCCAGGGCCATGGACAGCGCCAGGGCAAAGCACAGCTTAGGCGCGGGCTGGCCGGCAAGGGAACCTTCCCATGGAGTGCAGCATTTGCGTGTTTTGATTGCCAGTCCTGCGCTGAGCTGGCAGGGCACAAAGCCTCCTCAAGCACAGGTGCCTCCTCTCCAGGCTTCCTGCACTCCCTTTGCTGACGGGGTCCAGTCAGGCAGGCAGAGGGCAGGCTCAGCTGATGTTACAAAGCGCTGCTGTCCTAAAAGAAAAAAAAGACAAAAGCCAAAGGAGAAAGGAACTATTAGTTCTCAGGCTGAATTCCTCACAGGCGGAGGAGGATTCCTCTGGTTCCCAGAAAGGTGCAGAAACAGGACACGAGGACACTCTGTGCCCTTTACCTTCATGTCCAGGACCTTGCTGTTGCAGGCCAGCGTAGCTCACCATCGTATTCACCCCTTTACTCAGGTGTCTTCAGCTTGTTGGGATTTTCCCTTGAGAATAGCCGGAGAATGCTGCTTGCTGTCACAGAGCTTTGTTCCTGCCAGGAAACTCCAGAGACTCACTTAGCTTCCTCCTTTCTAACACATGACCCGGGTGAGCTGCCAAGAGGTTGAGCAGTGTAAGCCCTTCCTCAGCAAATGCCAATCCCTCTAAGAAATGCTGATTCCAGTGGGATTTAGGCCCAAGTGTTGTTCCCAAGAGCAGTGCAGTTCAGGGTTTCAGCAGCAAGACAAGAGCAGGCAGCTTGGCCGGCTGTTGCAGTTCCTTTGAGGATCCCTGCACAGTCCCTGGGGCACCCTAAGCTGTATGTTCGCTGGTAGCAGCAGCAGGCAGGCAAGGAGACTCACACGGCTTCTGAGGGTGCTAATTAGAGAAGGGTTTGTTGGGGGTCCCACCTCCGAGGGCACCATGGTTTCAAAGGGAGAAGTGGGGGCGAGACACAGAGAGCCGAGGGAGAAAAAGGACCAAGAGCATGTCTCCTTTCCCTCACAGAGTTTAACGGGGAGATTCAAAGTGGGAGGGGAATAAGACTTGGGCCAAGGGCATTACAGATACATCATACTTCAGGGGAGGATCACAGGCTTGCAAAAAGCTGGACATTTTCGAGGGGTGAGACAGAGCATACCATTGAACTAAAATGTAACACCACAGTCTGTCTCCACTGTGGTGGCAGAAACGACTTTTACTAAGATATAGGATGAAGAAAGTAGAGAAAAAAGAAATGATTGTAAATTCTTAGGGTAGGGACAGTCTGCTAGAACTTTCCGTTGCTTTCCTTTGAGAAAACAGCAGTGTTTTGTGAGTCGTGGGCAAAAAAAGATATGCATGGTTCACTGGACTGATTTGTAAGCAGTGACTGTTTGAAACTCCTCTCTGATTTCTAGTCTAGAAGAAATTGGGGTCACCCAGACACAATAAAGCTTCGGGATTATGACACCAGGAAGGCACAAATGTGCTGTCTGTAGATCCAAGGTCCTCATCCAATCAGACATTTCTTGAGAATTGTCCTGACTTTCAGTTTGACACACAGAGGGAATTTGCATCAGGAGAATACCCAGCCTCCCACATGTCACACGTGGAGTCTGACCAGCTGCTCTCTCCACTACACTTGCTGGGCTCATGCAAGTGGTGGTCCTGGGGCTGGGAAACACCTGGACTTGTGTAGAGCCCTTCCAAAATGCTAATGTGGCTGCAAGAGCAGGCAAACAGCAAAAGCCCAGATCCTTCTCCATTCTTTTTAGTTCTTAACTGAGAAAGATCACCGGTGGTTTTCCAGGCACTTGCTGTGAATGCTCAAGAAAGTATTTTTAGACGAGAGAACAAAACCTGGTTTTAAGGGCAGAGGAGAGTAGGGGGAAGGAAGCTTTTGAACTTTGAAAGGCTTGTGGTTACTCTGTTTTCCTGAGCCTGCCTTCCTAAGCTCTGCCCACCAGCTGAGCTCTTTTGTCTCTGCCTCATAACTCTCTTTTAGGTGGGACTTGCCACTTTTGGTGCACTGGTTTCCTCTCCCCACCAGCTTCTACGTTGTCCCACATTGGGGTTTAACGTTCTTTTCCTTCTTTCTGTGGGTCCATTAGAGTCAGATCCCTGTGACTTCCAGATGCACACTCCAGGGAAGCTGCCAGAAGTGAGGCACAGCCCCCAGAAGGCTTCTTGGAGGTGCAGTAATTGAGCAGTAGCAGTGTGCTGTGTGTGCAGCAGGTTGGTTACTTGGCTTTTTCTCCCCACTTAGGTGTCATTCTTCCTCCAGGGAGCCCTACAATTTGCCGGATGATGTTAGCCATGCAGCACGTCACTGGGAATGGCTGGCATTCCAATGGAGGGAACTTTCTGGGATATTAGCAAAGCACGATTTCATCCACAGAATTTAAGCAAGTGTTCTTGGTTTTAGTCAGAGGCGCTGCTGGCCAAAAGGGCACGTTGCCTTTGCTTTCCTCACGTCCTGGCCCTTTCTCAGTGTTCAGCTTGGCATACAGGGTGCATGGGCTTGGTGCCTGTTTTGTGTTACTCTTGGATCCTTTCAGCTGTGGGTTACGGACTGCAAGGGGCTTTTGTTCTGCTTTGTGACAGAGGAGAACTTTCTGGGCTTTTCTTTTGTGTTGGCTGTGGAGAAGGTTTGGTTGCTATGCATGAATTCACAGACCAACCCAGAGCAGCTGCTATTGTGATGTCAGCAGAGGGCTGCCACGTCACAGCCTTGTCAGCAGGAGGTTTTCCTGGTGCCCGCAAGGCCTCAGCATCCAGAGCAGCTCTTGGCGTGCTCGATGCAGGAGGATCCCCTCGACTGAGCTGTTCTCAGTTTACAGCGGGTGTCCTTCTGTTTCTGTCTTTTCTTGCACAGTCCGTGTCCTCGTGCAAGTGTCCTGTTTTTTCCCTTTTTCCTTGCACCGTCTCTAGACTTGTGCAAGAGGGGGTTTTTTCCATTTTTGTTTCCCGGCCTACGGACTCGAGCAGCACTGCTCAAACGATGGAGCGAGTCCGTAGAGCATTCAGCAGCGCCTTTTCATTGGCGGCTTCTCGGAAAGCTTTTCGTCGTTTGACTGGTAAATAGAAGGTTTTTCCTTGGGGCAACGTGTGGGAACAAAAATGGCATAAAGGTGCCATATGTTTGGTAAAGATCCTGTCAACAGCTTCAGCTGAAAAGGGGGTGTCTCTTGCCCAGCATGGTGTAGGAACTTGCAAAATGCAGACTGGGGGAGCTTTGCAGGCGTCCTTCAAAAAACTGTGCGCTCCTCTGCAGAACTGAGGAAAAGCATCTTTTCCTGCATTCCGTCCTTAAAGGATGTGCCTGTCTAAAAGGACCCCTTCTGTGTGCTACAAGAGCCATTGGCTTTGCGCTGAGGGGCAAACTGCCGAGCAGTTTGTGTGTGCTCCTGAAGCCCGGAGCTGGGCCTGTGCTGTGTCCCAAAAAATCTGCAGGTGCTAAGAGGGGTTTGCTGGAAGCTTTTGTGGGGAATTGTGTACAGCAACCCCATAGGACATGATGCGTGCAACTTACAAAAAGCAAAAGCAAGACCAGGAAAGAGAGGAGAAAAAAGCTGCTTTAGCTGGACAATGAGCTCCCATGTATGCACTGGCCTCTGAGAAACAATTTGCATAGGCACAACCTAGTTTCTAGTTCCTTAGTGGCAAAGCCAAGCAAAAGGCAGACACAGCCTCGGTTACTGGCCTGCAGTCCTGCTTGTTGTGCTAAAGAATTGTTTCTCCTGGAGGGATGTTGTGAAAGGAAAATGCTCTCTGCTTGGTTGGGCTTGTTCTGTGAGATTCCTCAGCACCAACAGTTTTCTAATAGTACCTGTTCATTTTCCCTTGCCCCCGGCAGATCGCCTTAGACGTGGAAGGAATCAAGTGCACGGTTCGGTGAGTGGGACGGGCACCCTTGACATTCCTGGTGTCTGAGGATTGTGCAGCAAGCTGTGGGCTTGGCCTGTTGCACTAGAGTGCCAGCCTGGCAGGCCGAAACAAAGTCCACGCCAACATCTGCATAAACAGCCTCAAAAGGATTCCATCAGTTTCCTCCTTTTCCACTGAAGAGCTTTTAACTAATGAAGGTCAAGCTTTGCAGACAGGAGGCTGCATGCTGATTGTAGCCAGGCTGAAATATCTCCTTCAAAAGCATGTGCAGTCCTGTCTAAACATTAGTCTTCTTAGCCCACTTGAATTGAGTTTTAATCACTGAGTATCCAAATTTAATCTAAATTCATGACTTCTGCTCAGGACAGTTGGGGATAGAGCTCAGGAGAAATCAGGTACCAAATGACAGGTTACTCCCTGTCCCTCACACTGCTACCTGCCTGCAGGGCATAACAGCAGCAGCAGAACCTGCTCTGGCTCCTTCTCTTTCTCCAGAGGCTAAAGGGGAGGCAAAGGACAACAAACCTCCAGGTGTTGTCAGTCCAGGGCCTGAGTATCCTGCACCAATCAGTGGCAGCTTTGGTTGGTTCAGTTCAAAGCTCTGGTGCAGTGCAAGGCTGCAAGTTTCAGAGCAGGCAGCACTTGCCCTTTGTGGCTGAAAATGCCGTGGGCTGGAGTTCTGCCATGACCTAGCTCTTCAGCCCAGGCACTGAACACCCGTGGGGACTGGCATCTGAACTTTCACATGCAGGCATCATTGTCCTGGCATTCTCACAGGACTGTGAACTTCCCTTGGTGTCAGATAAGCGGTAGCATGATGTCCTTTAGTGGTACTGGTATGAAAGTCAGCCCCTCTGTGCACTGAGTCTGTGCAGGCTCCCTGCTGTCAGCAGAGAGAGAAGTGCCATGGCGCAGTTCACAGCCTTGTGGGGTGTGGAGGAGCCACTGTTGCCTGCAGGGACCTGCCCCCCCTCCACGCCCTACCTAGGTAGCTACAGTCACTGCTTGGACTGCACCCTTCACTTTGACCTGAGCCAAGTTTGTTGAGAAGACTCCTGAGCAGCTCTGCATGGCAGAGACAAGGTCCGTCTGTGAAGGGCTGGAATGCAGTTCCTGTTGGCTGCTCTCTAAGGCCTGAAATCCTGAGGGGAATCCACTTGACCAGAGCTGAGCAGAGAAATGTTCCCTGCTTCTACTCAGACACTTCAAGAACAATTGCAGGCTTAGTTAGAACATAAACACCACATACATACCACATGAACAGCCCCGCACACCAGCTTTTGCCTTCAGGTCAGCTGTATCTCTGCTTGCTGCTTCTGCCAGTTCTCAGGAGGACACTTCCCAGGTCCTTATTGCTTGTTTGTGCTTTTTCCCTGCCCATTCCTTGCAGGTCCCGCTAGGAGAGGTTCTTGCCACTCGGGACTCCTTGACCCAGGATGGAAAGGCTCAGCAGCAGGAGAGCATGGATAGAGTGCGCGGCATCCAGGAGTTCAGGTGTGTGTTACGCTTTCTCACTTTCTCTGAGCAGGGGTGGGCCTTGCTGGGCTTTAGGAGGCTCCGTGTCAAAGAACAGATTTGGCTTTCTCATCCTTTGACTTGCTCAGCACTGACAGGGGAAGGCAGCCCAGGGCAGGTCTGGCTGCCCACCCACCTAGAGCATAGCTGCCTCCTGGGACTCTCTTCTTCAACCTTGACAAAAAGCATTCCAAACTAGACCAGAGTGAAAGCAAGGGAGGTTCAGGCTGGGCTTAAGGACAGCAAAGCATTGAACTGCAAAGGCAATCAGGCAGAAAGAAGCGCCTCAGAGATATCCTGCAGTTTCCACCTCTGGAAATTCAGAAGCCCCAGGTGGATAGAGCCTTGAGCAGCCTGTCCAGATGCTGACCCCAAGTGCTTGGAACTGAAGACTGGGCTAGAGGCTTCCT
Source organism: Haemorhous mexicanus (assembly GCF_027477595.1). NCBI lineage: Eukaryota > Metazoa > Chordata > Aves > Passeriformes > Fringillidae > Haemorhous > Haemorhous mexicanus. The sequence goes on from NC_082381.1 coordinate 16,511,862, forward strand.
GGAGTCTCTGCCAACCTAAACCATTCTTTGATAATGGAATTTGAAAATCTTACCCACCTCCTCCCCAAGCTATAGCTTGCAGGCTCTTTCACCACTGAATGAAAGAAGGATGGGAGTACTCATCTGGACTTCCCAAGCTCATCTTAACCAAGGAAAACTTTTGCAAGTCAGGTATCCACTGTAATCAGAAAGGAGCAGGCAGGAAGCTCTGTAATCAGCAGGTAGGAAGCTCTGATGCTGAGAGTACCTGAGCTTTCTGAAAACGTTCTGTGGGTTCTGGAGGCTTGTTTGAATTTCTCAGTGGTGACTCTTTCACCTGCATGAACAACAATGAGAGATGCTGGCCTAGGGAGGGAATTGCAGAATTCTCTTGAGGTGGAAGTAGAGGGCTGTGGGAAGCCCCTGAGACTGCCTTATGTGGGACATGGTATATATAGTCCTGGTTTTGCAAGGAGACCGTGTTGCCATTAAAGGCTTGTTTGTGTGTCTGCTTGTCGTAGATGGAAGGAGTTGGCTGCATTTGAGAGAAAGCACCACTCCTCCCTAGAGAGGGCGTCTGCAGTGGCGGCACAGACAGAGGAGGTATGGCAGCCTCAGAGGGATCTGCTGAAGGAAGAGCTTCCTCTGGCAGTGCCAAAGGTATGCTCACCTTGTTCCTAGGCAGCACTTGTGGGAGAGGGATTTGTCCTAGCAAGACCCGCCCAAATGCTGCTTCTGGCAGCAAGCTAAGACCAAGACTCTGCTGCTGTTGTTGTGATTCCTTTTGGAAAATGGTGCCTCCCCCGTTCCAGGTTTGCCGCCGACAGCGGCCAGCCCGCAGGGGTCTGGAGAAGATGCTCCAGGAATTCTCTCACCAAGGGCACACGCTGTCCCAGGTGTGCAGAGAGAAGGTGGTGCTGGCGCAAGAGAACGCTGCCCTGGAAGCCCGACTGGCAGCCACGGAGCGGGACCTACAAGGCCTTTCAGAGCAGCTGGCAGAGGCCAGGTAAAGGCAGGGAGGAGATCCTGGGCGTGACATTATTGAAGGTCTGGAATTACAAAGGTGCTGGGTATCTTGTCCGGATTTACTTCCTGCTCTCTGCTCCCAAGATGTTTCTCGGACTGAGAAGCAAAGAGACACCGGTCAAAAGAAAACGATCCTCTGGCCTGAATATATTTTTTCTGCCAGCTCAAGCTCTCAAAGCTCTTTTGTAGTCACATGCTCGGGACCCCTTGCACATTCCTGTGACAAGTGCAAAGCAAGCCAACTTGGCATTGAATTGAGTACCAGGGAAAGGGTACAGATGCTTGCTGTAACCAGAAGTTTCCCTCTGTTTTGCTTTCTCCTTGGGTGCATCTGACCATCAATCTTTCCTTGCCAAGTAGTTGGACATGGGATTTTCAAAATTCAAGGCTCTTCCATATGAATGTTTTAGGTATGGTACTGATGCTTCAGGAGAAGCTGGAGAGTCATGCTGAAAATCTTGAGACCCTTCAGAGCTTACTCTTGTGAAGTATGGTGCAGGACCTAGATCTGCTTAGAAACAGAAGCAGCAGCAGAAGGGAAAAGTCTTGTGACTTCTTGACAGTGTTTGGGGACTCTTGCTAAGCACTGAATCCTGCCCACTGTCCACCCACCTCTGTAAACAGTCAAGGTCCCTTTGGCTGTTGCTTCTTCCTTTTTAAAGAGTGCCAAGATATTTGGGCACTGCTTGTTTAGTTAGTCAAAAATAAAGGAAGTGAGTGGTCTTGTTCATCAAATTCCAGTCATTTAAATGGCAGGAAATGGTCCATCACCCTGAGACAGTTCTTCTTCAGATAAAAACCCACTTCTGCTTTCCTACTCATGCTGTTGGAATCTGGAGGATTCACTGTATCGTTTGGTGAATTCCCTTAGTCCCTTTTACTCAGAGAGTGCCTGGCGAACAAAGAAACGATACGTACACTAACAATGGCATGAAACATGGACGAGGCAGCCAGGAGTGCCCTGTTCTGTCCCCTGCAGAGTGACTTGGGAGTGCTGATGAGCTCAGGGCAGTGAGCAGAGGCTGGGCTTTTGCTCCTTTGCAGATACTTGGTGGGCGTACGCGTGTGTGATAGGTCGGGCAACAGCAATTTGAGCTCTGGCTGCTGAGATCAAACTCAGCTGGGCTAGGTCATGAGGAAAGGCTGCCCAGTCACCTGGAGGACCTTGCTTTGCTATGTAAAGTGGTAAAATAGTCCTGCTCTATCTGAGTTTCCATGCATGCCATTTTCCATACTAAAGCGTAGGGACCTTAAGGCACATCTTTCTGGAGAAACTGCCCCTGTGTGCCAGGAACAATTGCTCTTCATGTTCACAACTTGTAGGTCAGAGAAGGAGAGCCTGCAAAGCAGCCTGCTGGAGGCTCAGCAGCACATATCGGAGCTGGAGATCGCCAGGAGCCGTGTGCAAGCCCAAGTGCGCGCAGCCACGCAGGCCAAGGAGGCGATACTCGGTGAGAGCCTCGTGCGCTTTGTTTCTGCTGGTGGCCCTGCCCTGTGCAGTTGCTCCCAAGCCAGCTCTGTCCGCAGGGCTTCTGTGGAGTGAAGCAGCTGAGGGCAGGGCCCTCCTTGCCTGAAACTGAAAGGGCTTAAGGTCAGTAGATTCCTCTGCTTGTGTAGTCTCTGATTCTGGCTGTGTGTCATGTTTGCAGCGGATGTGAGAGGCCTTCGTCGTGAGCTGCTAGCTGTAAGATCTCTCAGCCAGCAGCAATGTGAAGACATGGCTCAACAGCTCCGCTGGGCAGAGGAGCAGTGCAGGAAGGCTCTGAGACTCTGGCAATCTGCTCAGGAAGCAGAAAAAAGGCAGCTTGTGCAAAACCTGGTAAGAAGCAATACACAACTAAAGATTTCAGGCAAGTTTGTAAGGCTGGCTTAGCAGAAGAGCGGCCTGAGTATGTGACATGGCCTCAAGCATCAGGTGTGGGCTACACCTTCCTGAGCCAGGCAGCAGGGGGCTTCAAGGGCACATACTCAACAGCCTGGGAAGATCCAGAGGCCAATGCTGGGACAGTATATGCAGCCACAGGTTCAGGATGGGCATAAGCCAAGTTCCCCAGGAGGCTGGGTGGTCACCACCCAAAGCATGGCAGCGAAGGGGCAGGATCTTCCCCACAGCCTCGTGCCATGCAGCAGACTGCTGCTGACCTTGCTTCTAACAGCAGTCCCAGCAAGTGGGCTCCTTGCTTTCTGTCCTTCCATGGGGCACAGAGGCCTTCCCTTTGAGCTTGAAGCCGATGCAACAGGCCCCATGGTTCTGGTATTTCAGCTGGTGGCCTGCCTTGTGACTGGGTTATCGAGGTGTGCTGGCCTTGTCCTCGTCCCGCAGTCCATCTGTAGCTCTTCCATGATCAAATGGCAGGGGCACTTGGAGAGCAGAGCCTCTGAGAAGAGGCAGAAATCCTGAGGAGAGAGGGGCCAGAGAACAGGGAGCCATCAGAGCAGGGGAGGGAGGTGGCATTTCCTTCCTGCCACCTGCTGACACTCCTGCTAACTTTTGGGTAGGAACAGCATTGCTAGAGGGCAACGGGGGGTAAGGACTACTTGCAGGCACTGGAAGCACAGAGCCTGGCAGGCTCCAGCATTGAGCACCAGGAAGAACAGCTAGCATGGAAAGGTTAGATCTGGGTAGAGAAGCAGAAGGGAGTAGAGGAATAGAAGTGCTTTTGAGCCTGAAAAAGAGGGAATCTGAGCGTGATGGCATGTGCCTGCAAAATTTCTTTTGACCAAATATCAAGGACAAGCTGCAGGCAGAACTGCAGGAAGCTCAGAGGAAGATGAAGGCAATGGAGAAGAGCCACCAAGAAAACATGGAGAGGATGCGCAAGGTCCTGCTGCAGTACAAGCTGGCTGAACTAAAGCAGGTGAGTGAAAGAACAGGAGGCACTGCAGTCACTCCATGAGTGGTCTCTGCCCTTGTTGCCTTTGCCCTGCAGAGCAGCAGGTGGATGGGGGCAACGTGTCTGACTGCCACGCTCTGAGGTCTCCATGGCAACTGGTCAGTAGGACACTTACTGGGCCACTGAATCTCAGCTGCTGCCCTAGGCAGCAGGGCTTGTGCTTTGGCCGCTGGGCCAGCAATCCTGTGAATGTATTTCTGCTGGCCTCTTAGAGCTCGCTTTGTGTTTTGAGGGGTTTGTTCAGGTGAGCATGGAGACCCACACAGATTCTGAAGCACTTGTCCCTGTCCATGGTGAGTGCAGTCCTCAGAAAGGGGTGAAATGTGCAGTTGTTCTTTCCCTTTCCCAGTCTCTACTATGGCTGGCTGTGACAAGCTCTAGTCTCGGACTGCTGTTTGGGTTGTCCTTGAGGAGGAAGACTTGACAGCTCAGCTTGCAGCCTAACACCAGTGTTGTTCCTAAGGGCTTGCCTTTGAAATGCTGTGTCTGGGGCATCTCTGCCAGGCACCTCTCTGACACAACCAAATTTCTTGTCCCAGATGGAAGCAGGATCTGCCATCAAAGCTGCCGCTGCAGCTGCATCCTCGGAAGCAGCCTCCTCTCCGCAGCCTGAAAACCGGAGCATGAGCAGTTCGCCCCGCTGGAGCCAGGAGTGAGAGAAGCAGTTCCTGAAGCTGCTGAGTACGTCCTGGGGATTTCTTGTGCAATCGAGCAGTGTATTATAGCATGAGCTGTAGCACATGTTCCTCCTCACTCTGGTGTCAGACAGACATTTTGGACTCCTTACAGAAGCCAGGGTTGTTCTTGGGGGCAGCCAGGGAGCACTTGGGGCGTTTCTCTTGCCTTTGAGGAAAAAGCTGAGAGTGGGAGGACTTTGCCTGAGCTTCCCTGTGCAGTAAAGACAAAAGCAGGGATTGTGTCCAGAACAGCAGTAGGCTGTGACCTAGCCAATGACTCAGGGAAGGTGTGTGTGCTAGTCTGGCCAAACTGATCAGAACATTTGGCTTCCTAGATTCCCTTTAGACTCCTGACTTGTCACCAGTCACTGGAGACAAAATACTTTGAAGAAATTGATTGCCTGTGTGGCTGGTTTAATAATGGTGTTGTTTTCATGACTGTCAATACTTCTACTATTCTTTCTACACTGTGGTTTGATAAGAATTTGACATTTTGGTTAGCCTGAACTCTTTGAAGAGAACATCAGGCAATAGCACAAAGAAGAGAGGAAGAGATCTTTTTCAGTACACCCTACAAGTTAAAAAGTTACATTCTTAGAACAATCCCAATTTATCAGAGAGGAAGAGTTGTTTTCAAAAAGCCCCAAAAAAGGAAAACCAGGACACATTTGTTACAATCCCTGTTTAATATTTTAGTTCTGTGCTTAGGAAGATGCATCAGAGACACACATCTGTGTGGCATGGTCAGATAAAAGTGCTCTGAGGCAATTCTCAGAAGGAAGCCTGCAGCCTCTCTGCTGCATGTTCCTCCAGTACCAGGCACTTTGTCGCTGCTTGTGCCCCCCTGGTAAATATTCTTGGAATACTGAGCATTGGCCTCAATCCCTGCACAGATTCCAGCACTCCAGGAAATCACACCAAGGCCTTAATGACTCTTCAGTAGAACTGAATTGCTTCTTACAACTAGGAAGAGCTGCCAGTGCAGTGCTGTCAGAGAATATGGGGTCAGGTTATTCAGAACAGGGCCCAGTTGACTCAGTGTCTGCCATCAGCTGTTGGGACAAAAGGTGGATGGATCGACTCCTCTGTGGGTCTGAATTCAAAGACAATCATGTTCTGTCTTGAGTGGGGTCAACTGTAGCAGCGAGGGGGTTTAGATGGTGGTTGCTGCTACCTATTTCCCAAAAGGCATTTCCTGTGGAAAAGCCACTTGGGTAAGCATTCAGGAAGGCAGTCAAGTCCACACACACCACACTCACCACTGCAAGCTCAGTGCACCAAGGCCAAGAGGCCTTTTAGAAGGTCAGCTCCAGCAAGGTTTATTTGAGCACGCCAAAGGGGAACTAGAGACAAAAGATGAGCCATGTCCTCTGCACAATGTTTAAGTAAGGCTTGGTGCAGTGGCGGTACCAAAGGGCAGGGCAAAGGGAATTGGCTCTCACGGAGGAAAGGGCCATCCACCAGGGGCCACACAACCAATGAGGAAACAGGGAAAGGAGAAAGCTGGGAAAGTTGGGACATTCCCCTCAAGGCAGCCCTTCAAAGGAGTATGGGAGAATCAGACTCTGTACAGGCCAGAGCTGCCTGTCTTGCTGAGGCTGCTGTTGCTGCTGTTCTCGTTGATGGTATTGTTAGCCAAGCGACCATAAATTGCTTAAAGCCCCAGAGAGTGGAGCTGGGTTTCAGATCTCCTGGAAGTCAGGATCTATGTTTTGAAGTTTGCTTCTTGCATTTTGTTTCTTTCAGGGCATGTGGTGAGTGTGGGAGATCCGGAGAAGAAGTACGCCAGGTGGAAACGTATTGGCAGTGGGTGAGTGCAGCCACGCTGACTTCTGCAGAACCACAGGCCAGGAATTTTGGTGGTGCAACATCACATGTAAAGTTAGGAGAGATGCAAGCATCTTCAGACCTTGGCTCCAGATTGTCCCTGTCTCTGTACTGTGGCAGTACAAGGCATCATCAAAGATAACTGAATGCTGACAATGTCTTGGCTGCCTGAAGGAGCAGGACCTGGAAGCCCTCCTGTCCCTCCAAGATGTAACACCAGTTTGCCTGTTTTCCAAGGATACATGGTTTTGTATGATTCAAAGCCATATGGCCAGACTCATGAATGAAAAAAACCTGAGAGAGCAGCTTCCCACCTGAGAGCTGTCAGATAACAGCTCTCAGTAGAATTTCTTAGCTGTATTGTGCTGGAAACCATATTTGGTGGCCAGGAAAATAAGAAAGGCTGTGTGGCATTGCCTGAGTTTGGCAGGTAGGATCAAAAGAGAGCGGTGAGAAGGCCCAGCAGGACTGTGTGTCTCATTGCCTGGAAAGGCACAACACAGGCACCGACACAGGAAGGAAAAGGCAAAGAACAGCCCCGCATGCATCATCTAGTGTGTACAGTTGACATTTGTAGCAGCCCTTTTTCTTCCTGTTGGACCCAGCTTTTCTCTTGGACACTCTGCAGGGCAGAGGGCTACTGGGCTGCTGGGCCATTGGCTGAAGAGCAGACAAACCCCGGTGTTTTAGAGGCACTGCAGGCAGCAGAGAGCTCCTGCCTGGGCTGCCTTTTGCTTCTCAGCACTGAACAACTTCTCTGTTCTTGCCACTGCTCTGTTTCTAGGGGTTTTGGCACTGTTTATAAGGCCTTCAACGCTGCCACAGGACAAGCGGTAAGTGCCCATGCAGATTTTGCAGCTCTTGAGTGCTTTCCCTTGGCATGTGATTTGTGGCCAGAGTTTTGGGCCGCCTGTCTTTGCTGCAAAGGCTGTCCCGCAGGAGCATCCTGTATAGAGGCTGGCTGCAGAATGCATTTTGGAGAGACTTTGTCCTTTCTACTTACCTGAATGGATGTGAAGATGGCAGTGGCGTATTTCCGTAAAAGGACACCCTAGCTTGGACTTACTGGATAAATATGCATAGATTAGCTGATGGCAAGAGCTGTCGTTCTGGCCCAATTCCTCTTTAGGCCAGGTTCAGAGACAGATAGTATTTCCCATTGTTTTCCATCATGTGGTTCCGTTTGAAAATATAATGCCAGACCTAAAGAAGGAGAGATCTTGTGTCGAGCACAGTTTTGCCTTTTACTCCTAGGGAACCTAGTTCACATACACAGACACCCACACAAACACAAACACGAACAGATAAATGAGAAGTTGATGAAGAGCCTTAAGTAATACAACCTTGTGTTGATCCTGTGTTGGTGACATTTCACTATGGAAATGCTGTTTGTACTGAAAGGACATGGAGGTGTTTTAAAGAATCACGCTGCTCTTTGAGGCTAAAAGTTCAGAGTTCAGAATTCTGGTTTTTGGCTCTCAGGAAATACATTCCATCTTCCTGACTAGTAAGGAATTAGATAAGGTAGTTCGTTCTCCACCAGTGGTGCTGAGATCAGGTACTTCCCTTGGAGGGAGGTCCACGAGGTGTCCGAAAGCCCTAAGCCCTGTACTTAAAAGCTGGGATGCATCCATTGTGTACCATAAAGAGGGTTATTCATTGCTAAACACATGAAATAATTTCAAGTCTAAGCCATGGTCAAGATTGACCTTCAGAGTTATAAAACCCAAACTGCAGAAGTTAGGATGTGCTAAGATTGTATCTTTACTTTGAGTCGCTTTGGAGTTCTGTTTTGGACAGCATTTTCCCCATCATGTTTGTGCGTGTTTATTTGGCACACAATAGGAATGGCAGCTGTCGCTGAAACGCTGCTCAAAGCCCCTAGAAATGCTACCGCATTTTCAGTGGTTTCAATTTGTCTTCACAGGACCAAAATTACTTTTGGCTTGCAAGACGTGTGCAAGTGATAGTAGTAGTGCTAAACAAAGTCTATTTGAGAAGTCTGGGGGTGCAGAGAGTGCTGTTAGCGCTTTGTGGTTGGTGGTCTAGAGTCCCTTTTGACCAAGGTGACAAGGCATCCAGGCCTGTGAGTGCACAGAGAAAGAGGCTCTGGTGATGTCTGTCCCTAAGAGCCTTTAATGTCATCGTAGGTGGCCGTAAAGCAACTTAATCTCCGGCACCAGGGCTGTGAGGAAGTGTTAAAGGAAATCCTGGTCATGCGAAAAAATAAGAACCCCAATATTGTCACCTACTTTGAAAGGTAAGTAGTTCTGGCAGAAAATGGATCTTTCAATGAACATCAATCCACTCCTGTATTAGACATGGGAGGAGATTGCATTTTGTTGCCAGGAATGGTTCCTGGCATAAACAGCTTGAAGATTGATCTCAGAAACCTGGCTCTCTTACTAAGGCAGCAGCCTGTAGGTTCACTGGCTGCATGTTGTTTTGCTCTTTTGGGACGTGATTTTTTCCAAGTGTCAGAGGAGAAGTGCTGAGAAAGCATCCGCGAAATTATTTCCCTTGCGCTGTTCCCACTATTTTCCATTGCCTTGCATGCCAAAAGACTAGCATGGGAGTCACTTGCAAGGTTGCCAGTAGTTTTTCCTGTTTCTGACTGTTCTTCCTGCAAGGTTTTCCAAAGGGTGATGGCAGTGCTGCACACCCACCTGCCCTGAGTAAAAGGTGTGAAATCTGTGTCTCCTTGCTGCTGGAGTTCATGGTGCAATTTGTGTATGAAGATGAGGAAGCAGCTGCTGGGATGTGTCCACTTCCAGATTTATCTTTGCCCTCACAAAACTGCCTTTTCCCCCTGCTTGCCACCTAAGCCGTCTCCTTTTCCGTGGATTTGCCTTGCTCATTGAGGCGGCACAGTTGGCAGGCACTGGGTAGCCTGGCTGGAGTGTGAATTCATTTGATTCTGTCTTCATTTAGCAGTGACCTGGAAACAAAACTCAGCTGTAGTCTTTCTTCCATACGGCAATTTAGCTGTGCACATTCATCTCCATGCTGTTGCTTTCATCTTGCAGCTACCTTGTCAATGAGGCTGTCCTGCTGGTGTTGGAATATATGGATGGAGGCTCCTTAGCTGATGTGGTCTGCATGAGAAGGATGGCTGTAGGACACATAGCAACAGTGTGTCGGGAGGTAAGGGATCCCGCTTGTGCTTGGGATGGCTTGCACGGGCTCGTCCTTGGAAAGCGTGGCTAAGGCAGAGATTCCACGTTCAGAGTTTTCTTTCTGGGTTGCTCTTATGCTTCAGAGAAGAAGGAGCATCTGCACTGAACTGCCTTTAGGTGTCCTTGCCCTTACGGTAGTCTGTTCTTTACTCTTACCTACCATTGTTGAACTCCCTGTCTCTTTTTCATTTTAATTTTCTGTTCTGCCCTGTTGCTCTCCAAGCCTTTATCCAGAACCTTTCTGCATTGCCTGCTTTGCCTGTAAGCACAAAGGTGCTGGTGTGTGAGTATAAAACCAGTGGCAAAGCCAAAGAGAGACTCATCTGTCACAGGTCTCCAGAGACGGCATGGTGCTTGTTGCTGAACACTGACAAATGAGCTACGTCTAAGTCTTCTGTTAAGGCAGCCATATAAGCCCTGTCCTGCAGACTCCCACCCAAGAGTGATCCCCTTTGTACCCAGTGCAGGGACTTTTTCTCCTTTGGAAAACCGTTCTTCGTCCTCTAGAGGGGAGAGCGCATCCACTACAGCAGTGGTCATTCTGACTGGCTTTGCAGGGGACAGTCTCGAGGAGAGACTGATGTTTCCCCCTCAAAATCTTATGTGCCTCCTTTGGAAAGATCCTGCTCTCCTAGTGTTGCAGCAGCAAGCTCTTCCTCTTGCCAGCACTCACTGCTCCTTTGAGATCTGGGAATCTTCAGGAGCAGCCTCCTTTTGTGAGTGATGTGATCAGATCAGGGTAACTTTTGGCCTCCTGTTTCTTTTTTCTCTTGCAGTGCCTGCAAGGCCTGGCTTTCCTTCATGCCAACCAGGTGATCCACAGAGACATCAAAAGTGACAACATCCTTCTGGGCCGGGATGGCTCCGTCAAGTTGGGTGGGTATTCCCAGTCAGGCGCAGCTCTCCAGGGAGGTGGTGTGGGGCTGCTTGGGAGTGGCTGCCGGGTGCCAGCAGTTGGTGCTGGTGAGAGGGCAGGGAGCACTCTGCAATGCCAGGGTGCAGCTGTATGGTGCTGAGTGGTCTAGAGAGCAACAAGGTGTCAAGAGTAACTTTGGTTTGTGTGTGTTCCTTCCAAAGGGAGGGAGTTACAGTGTAAAAATTCAGTGCAATGAGGATAAGCCACTGTGGAAATGGTGGGTGGGGTTTTTACATGGACAATTGCCCATGTCCTTGGCCACAGCCCTGAGGAAAGAGAGCCCAGCTGCGTTCCCAGTTCCATTCAGCACTGCATTCTGGGACTGAGAGTGAGGAACCCTTTTCCTTGGTTTCCTACTTGAAGCAGTGTTTGTTTTTCTCCTCAGCTGATTTTGGCCTCTGTGCTCTGCTCAGCCCTGAGCAGAGTAAACGGAAGTCGATGGTCGGGACCCCCTGCTGGATGGCACCCGAGGTGGTGAGAGGAGAGCCATACGGCCCCAAAGTGGACACCTGGTCCCTTGGCATCGTGGGAATAGAAATGGCCAAAGGAGAGGCTCCTTATATTCGGGAAACCAGTGACAGGGTAAGGTGCAAATAGGCTCAGATAGCTGTGCCCGTCTGGTCCCTGTCCATTAGACAAAATCCCATTCCCACAGCTTGAAGTGGCTTCCACCAGGGCCCAATTCTAAAAATTTTCCTGGGGCTCACATCAGCTGTCAAGGCAAGACCTGGTGCAGCTTGGAATAGCTGGGGCTGCACTGGGACTTTCTTCCTTTGGGAGAGAAGGCTCATCTCTAACCGTCTGCAAAGGCAAGAACTTGCCATTGCAGACTAGAGCTGAAAAGATGGGGTCTAGGTGAGCCCTGAAGGATATGGAAGAATCACCTAGAGTCTCATGTTTCCTTTTGCTTCAGGCTAATTACCTGATAGCCAAGCGAGGGGTGCCAAATCTGCACAAGCTCAGGCTACCCCCTGGCTTGTGTGAATTTCTGGGCTGCTGCCTGCAGATGGATGCGGACAGGCGAGGCTCTGCCAAGGAACTTCTGCAGGTACAAGGCAAAGGGGCTGCCGGACAAACAGCTGTTGCTGTCAGGGTTTGCTCCTCAGCAAAACTCCAGGGAATGAGATGGGCCCCCCACGAAGTAACCTCCACTCCAGTTGGTTTTCAAATGGGAACCAAGTAGGATCCAAGAGTGCTTGAGGTTAGAAGGGATCAGTGAAGGTCATCAAGTCCAACACCCAAGCAACCAGCAAGGACATCTCCAAGTAGATCAGGTTGCTCAGAGTCCCATCCAAGCGGACCTTGAATGTTGCTGGGCTTGGGGCTCCTCCCAGCTCTCTGGGCTGTTTGTGTCAGTGTTCCAGCACTCTCCTCATGAACAGTTTCTTCCTTAGAGCCAATCTGAATCGAGTGTCTTTTAGCTTAAAAGGGTTCCCTCTTGTCCTCTTGCAATTGGCCCTGCTACAAGATATGTCCCCATTGTTCTTTGAAGCCTCTACAATTATTGAGAGGTCTCTTTGGGGTTTGCTCTTCTCCAGGCTAAACAAGCCCAACTCTCACAGCTGTTCCTCAGAAGAGAACTCCCACCTTCTGGTCATTTCTGTGGCCCTCTTTTGCTCTCGGCTGGAGCATTCAGGTTTACATGGTAGTAAAGGAACTGAAGTATTGCAATGCCAGGGAAAGGGAACTTGAAGAACACAATGAAAGCAATCCCTGCCAAGTGGTTTTAGATTGATCTGTAAAAGGCAGGGGCTTTGCGGGGGCTCACTGGGGGCATCCGAGGGCACCCAGCTTGTCCCTCCCAGCCCACTCTTAGAGGTTTCTGCCAGCCAAACGGGGACAGCTGTGCAGGATTTGTGCCAGCCCCATGTGCTGCCTGGCCAGGTCAAGACGATGAGAAGGGCTGTGGCTTTGCTGCCAGGTTTTGTGGCAAACAAGGAGCTGGTGACCGGGCCGCTTCCTTGCCTGTGCCTGCTGTGAAGGAAGATGCCAGCCAGCACAGGAGGGGGGGCATGCCGAGGCAGACACCGCTCTTCCTGCAAGCCAGAGCTGAGCACATCTGCGCCCTGCTGCCTGTGTCCTTGCTCCTGGCTTGCTGCTGTAAACCTGCATGTCCAGCATCCTGAGAACAACATGTGGGATCAATACTTTTCAGAGCTCTCGGGAGTCTCTTGAGGAATGCCTTATGCTCCACATCTCCCTTGGACACCCATATAGCCCATGTCTCAAATATCAAAGAGGAGTAAAAGAATAAGTCTGTAGACTTTCCTGAAAGGAACAAAACCTTTGGACAGCAAGCAGCAATCCCTCAGTGATATCAGGACCAAAATCCCAGGAAGTGATGACACCTTGAGGAATGGACTAGTGCACTTCTGGGCCATGTTTCCTGCAATAGCAGCATCCTGGACATGAAGGCAGATTGGCTGATGGTGCTCTCAGTCCGATGTCTGTGTATTTCTGGGGGCTAGATGAATTCAGCTTGACCCTGTTAGGAACTCAGATTTTAAAAGAATGGTTCCTTTTTCCTTTGTCTCTTTTAATTTGGGTTGTTTTGTTTCTTTTTCCCTTTGGGCAGCATCCATTTCTCCAATCAGCGGAGCCTCTCTTAAGACTCTTCTGACCGGCTGATTGCTGTCATCCCTGCAGCAAAGTAATGCAGGAAGCAAAGGTGATGACAAGGCCACTTCAGCACTTGGAGACCAGAGCCTCTGAGAGCAGGTAGAAATCCTGAGGAGAGAGGGGCCAGGAAACAGGCAGCCATCAGAGCAGGAAAGCAGGCATCTTCTTTTCTCCCACCTGCTGATCCTCCATCTGAATTTCTGCTCAGGATAGCATTTCTGGAGAGCACAAAGTCACTACTGATGTGCACTTTTCAGGTGGGTGGTGTGAGGCATGAAGCTTCCACTGATTTTTTGGGGCAGCTTGGCTGGGACTTCATGTGGAAGTGCCTTCCTCCCCTCACCAGGAGCCGGAAGAGCAGCGTTTGGAGGCACAGCAGCGGCTGGCACAAGGGGCAAACTTCCTTGCAGAGGTACAGAAGGAGCAGGAGAAGAGGCTGCTTGAGATGAAGCAGGAAGTTGCCAGCATGCAAGCTGTACAAGAAGAGGTATGAAGCAGAGCCAGTCAAAAGGCAAAAGGTGTAAAAAGAGAGCTTGTGTGTTGTTTTGGACTCCTCTGCCCTCCTTATGGGCACTGTTTCTCTGGACACTGTCTGTCAGGGTGGCATTGTCTCTTAGCTGGCCCTTGGGAAACAGTGCTGGAGAGACCTTGGTGCCAGGAGGGAAAGCACCGGTCAGGTGAGAGGCTACCAGAGTGCAGGTTTGAGGAAGGCAGGGATGGTGTTTCAGGCCCAAATGGAATGGGGAAGCCAGAGCTTTGTCTCAGAAGGGGGGAGGTCCCACAGGAACCCCCCTGCAGAGCCAGGCTAGAGCTGTGGGAGCGGGCTGGCTGAGGAGGTGCCTGAAGCTGCTGAGTACGTCCTGTGTATTGTTCTTTGTCTGACTGAGTAGTGTATGGTGTGTGTGCCTCAGCATGAGCTGTAGCACATGTATGTCCTCTCTTTGGTGTTGGGAGAGACATTTTGGAGTCCCTTCAGAAGCATTGTGGTGCTTGGATGCAGGCAGGGAGCACTTGGGCGTTCCTTTTGCCTTTGAGGCAAAGGCTGGGTGTGGCTGGGCTTTGCCTGAGCTTTCCTGTGCAGTAAAGTCAAAAGCAGGGATTGTTTTGTGAGTAGCAGAAGGCTGTGACCTAGCCAATGTGATGGTGTGTGTGCTTGTCTGGCCAAACTGATGAGAACAGTTGGCTTCCTAGATTCCCTTCAGACTCCTGACTTGTCACCAGTCATTGGAGACAAAATACTTCAGAGAAATTGCTTGGCTGTTGTGCTGGTTTAATCCTGGTGTTGTTTACTAAGACTGTGCTTCTCTTATTCCTTCTCCAGACCACGTTGGCCCCTTGCCGTCTAAATCCCCACTCTAAGGACTTTTCAAATGGAAACAACGGAATGGAAACAAATGACCAGGACCACTTCAGGATTGCTTTTTGCAATGGCAGCTTGGAGCTGGACTCACAATAGTAATCCTATACAAGCTCAAGCCTGTTGGAAGATTCCCTTCCTTGTCAGCCAGGGCATAAGGCTCTACACTCCCTTGAGAACTGGCCATTCTTTCTTGAAGTTGGAAAGTCCACCACCCAAAGGGCATCCTTGTTTGGTTTGGAATTGGGAACGATCTCCATCCATTATCAGCTTCGACATACACTGCCTTTGGAATGCTGCCCATTGGCCAGTTTTTGCCCAGCCATGGACTTGGGGATGAGGAAAAAAGTGCAATTGCATTTCCATTGAAAACCCAGTGAAGAGCAGGGCAGCCTGTGAGAGACGGTCTGAAGTTCCTCTCATTTGCCTCTCAACCGTCTCAAGGACAGGCATCGGGACCCTGAGGAGCCTGATGGGAATTCTGGCCTGCCAGTGGTGGATGAACGCCAAACATCCTGAGGCCCCTGAGCAGAGCTCTGGCCTGCCAAGAGATTGTTCGCAGCTGTGTCTACTGTGACTGCTCCTAGCAGGGCCTGCCAGGGGGCGAGGCGCCCCATATGCTTGAACCTGCTTGGTGACAATAGCCCAGGAATTTTGCCACCTCTTGGCCTGGTTGGACTTTTCTGGGGTCACCTTTGGTGGTCCAAAGAAGACCCGCATCTACTTTTCAGCCAGCGTGGCAGACCGACTGAGATGGAAGAAGCCTCTCTCTCAAGGACTGAGAAATGAGAGCCCTATACGGAGAAGCTCCCCCCTCCCAAAGACTGAGACTGAAACCCCTAACACGGGGGAGGTGTGTGGGGGAGCCGACCAAAAAAAAGGGACATATTTGCCTGCACGTGTGGCCATTGGAGCAAGAAGACAATGGTCCTTGCCTACTGCTCAGAACATGGACTACCTGTTACATCTCTTCTTTATTGTCTCTTTTTCCCCCTCAACGATTTCAATAGACTTACTTCAAGATCTCTTCCCCCCTTCAGCAATGGACTTTATTAGAACCTTGAGATAACCAGAACCTTTGAGATCTCCCCTTGGGAAAGGGCTATAAGTGGGCCTGTTAGCTAAGGGAGGGAGAAGAAAGCTGAGAAGCAAGAAAAAACTGGCAAGGATCTCTCTCCAAGGCTGTAAGCAAGGAGACCAGAAGAAGTGAGGAATGGAAGAAAGACAAGGAGAGAACTTTGCAGCTGGACAAAGTATTTTTAGAAAGTTGAAGTCATTGTAACTTTTCAAGAATAGTATTATGTTGATTTATTGTGGCCAATAGTTAGGGTAAAAGAAGTCTAAAGAGGTAGGACGTGTATGAAAGGTCAGCCATGTTGGTTAATGAAGAGTTGTCATCTGAGGCTGCTTGTGGTCTCTGCTTTGTGTGGGGACTGCCTCGACAGAGACACTCCCCAGAGTGACTAGGCGAACTCCTTTGGCTGGACTACGAGGACTTTGTCTTTCTATGTTTGCTAGCTATACCCCCTCTCTGTATCTCTCTCCCCCTTTATCTTTTTCCTCTCCCTAAATCTGTCTATCGCATTTGCTGTGTTCATTCAATAAAGGTGCATTTGTTTTGATTAATACTGAAATCCCCAGTGTGTTGTGTTTTGCACTCTGAGATCAGGAAAAAGAACCATCATGACTGCTCTCTTGTATGAGTGGATCTTGCCACAGCCAAAACATCCCGTGCAGATGCAGGCTTTCAGCAGAGCACATCGATGCTTTTGGTTCCTGCTCCATGTAGCTGGCACATCTCCCCTGTGACTGCCCCCCCCCCAGGGGGCCATGGCTAACAGGTTCAAGGCTCTGCAAGTGCAACGAAGAAGGTGGGCATGTCTGCTGGCAGTACAGGAGAGCAGAGAGGAAAGCGCCTGGCAGGACCCTGGCCAGCAAGGCAAAGCACCTGCTGCACCTGCTCTTTTTCATCAGATAAGGACTGGTGGGTGACACCATGCTTGGGGTTGTCTGGGGCCCATAAGTCATGAAAAGTCTCTCTGCTTGAGTGGCTTTGTCCCTCTTCCTGTGCCTTGTGTTGCCCCTGTGCTCCGCCGTATTTGCCCAGGGTTGTGTAGCTGTGTGGCACAGCTAAAGTGCAGGAGAGCTTCATTTGTCTGCCCTTTGAGGTGGCTGCTCACAGCAGCCTTTTCAATCTGCAAGCTCCGTCTGGAGAGTAAATTCCCTCCATGTTTGGTCCCGGAGGCCAGGGCCTGTCGTGTGCTGTCCCAGGTGGCACTGAGGGCTGCCCGGTGCCTCAGGCTGGTCTGACCCCAGCACAAACAAGAGGAGACAGTGGCAGGTGCTTGTTTCCAAAGTCACATTATTCAGAGGCAATGCGCCGTGTGTGTCCTTTGTCCATCCCAGCCCCAGACCTGGGGATCCGATGCTGGCACTGCTGCTGCAGCTGAAGTCAGCGAGGATTTGGTGGTTGGTTTCCATCCCAGCAGAACTGCTCACTTATGAAGCCGGGTGCTGATGGTACCCTGAAGATCTCTGAGCTGCATGGCTGTGAGGGAGCTGTCTCTTGTTGTTATTCTCCATCAGGGAAAGCTGTGCTTGCCAGGTTTGAGTCAACAGAGCAAACAGGGACTGAGTGAGTCTCTTCTATCTGTGTCTGCTAAGAGTGGTGACCTTTGAGATTAAGTGGCACAAAGTCAATTGCTTGTGGTCCCTCTGTGAATCCCCATGTTTGGTAATGCTGCTTCTTTGGTAAATCTGCCTGTAGCACAGTAGCAGGGCAAAAAGCCTCTGCACTCTGCAGGTGCTATAAGCTGCCATTGATCCACACAAAAACTGCATGTTCTCTTTATGAGGGAGAGAAGAACTGGTTTAGCAGTGAGAGACATGGAATTATTCCTCTGATCTTTCCTTCTGTCTCATATAGGCAGATCTCTGTGGGTCACAGGTGTGCTCCTGACTGGAAGCAAACGGGGAAATCCTTGGCACCATAGCCTGGTGGGGGCCATGAGATGCAGGGACCGAGCAGGAGCCTGGCCCTGGATGGGCTCACCTGCAAAGTGTGGGCAGGCTGTGTCTTGGAGGTAGGTGCCACAGGCAAATCCATCAGTTTTCCCTCTCCGGTGGCCAGGTCACGGAGGATGTTCTCCGGTTTGATCTCCTAGTGCAGGACCCCACAGCTGCTGCAGTGATGCACGGCCTCAGCACCTGGAGGAACAGCCCCTGCACCACCTTCTCTGACACGGAGCCCCCAAGGCAGAATGAAATCAAAGAGGTCCTGCGACCACTCAGGGCACTCCATCACTAACAAGAAGTTGTTAAGGAGCTCACACCAATCCGAGAGCTGAACAACACCATGGAACCCAGTGGACACCTTGTCCAGCACCTCCATCTCCCTGGGTTCATAGGTTCCGTCGGGCCGCAAGAAGACCACAATGCCGTCCGTGGCGCTAATGCCGTGCCAGGGGTCTGGAACCCCTCACCCAGCCCAGGATGCTCCGAGCCCTCCACTCTGCTCACGCCTGCTCTCCCTCCAGGCATCCTGGTGGCTTCCACTCTGTCAGGCCTCAGTTTACCCTGCCCGTCACGTGCCGGTTTCTGCCACTGGCCCTGGTCACTCACCAGCTCCCCCTAATAGCGGATGCAATCCCGTGGAACACTTTTGATGGCCAGCCGCGAGCCGAGGGGAGAGAAGGGCTGAGCGCAGATCTCACCCTGCCAAGCCCCGTCCTCCCCCTCTGCCGCCCTCCACCTCCTCTGCCCCCCTGCCAGCCCCTCCGTGCTGTTACATTTTAGTTCAGTGTTACACTCTGTCTCACCCCTCGAAAATGTACGGTTTATTCTAAGTCTGTGATCCTCCCTTGAAGTATCATGCATCTGTAATCCCATTGGCCCAAGTCTTATTCCGTTCCCCCTTTGAATCTCCCTGTTAAGATCTGCGAGGCAGGCGAGACACGGCCTTGGCCCTTTTTCTCCCTAGGCTCTCCCTCTCTTCCCTCCCTTCCCCTTCCCCCCTTCTCTCTCAGAAACCATGCTGCTCCCGGGGGTGGCACCCCCAATAAACGCTCATCTCATAAGCAGGCTCAGAAGCCGTGTGGAATCTCCTTGCCTGCCTGCTGCTACCAGCGAACATACAGCTTAGGGGGCGCCCCGGGGACTCCGCAGGGAGCCTCGAACCAACCGCAACACCCCTCCTCCCACCGGGGCCCCGTCCGCCGCCACGTCCCCGAGTAGACGCTGCCATTCGAAGGCGCGGCGCAGCAGCAGTGAACCCGGAGGAATCGCTCTTGCAGGGCCTCCTGCGCTTTCCCTGCGGGCAAGATGCGGCTGTCAACATTCGGGCCAGGGCCGGGAACGGTCCCCGACCTCCCCACTCCAGCCCCCCAAGCGCCCCGGGCAGGGCACCCCCATTGGAAGGGGGCACCTGCGGCTCGGGCGGGCGGCTGCTCTGTGGAGCGGCGGAGCTCGGGCCGGGGAAAGCGCTGCCGACTCCTCTATGGACTCACTTCATCATTTGAGCAATACTGCAGCAGCCCGCAGATCATGAAACAAAAAGGGAGAAATCACCCACTTGCAAGAACGCCCAGAGCGTGCAGTGAAAAGAAGAAAAAAAATGGACCCTTGCACAAATTCCAGACTTAGATGAAACTCAAATGAAAAAATAAGGACGCTTGCATGAGTTTGCAGACTATGCAAAAAAATGATAATGAAAAAACACTTTCATGAGTTCTTAGATTGTACAGCAAAATAGGGGGGATAAAGGGATACCTGCACAAATCTACAGACTCTACAAGAGTAAAAGGCACACCTGCATGTGTTTGCAGACTCTACAATTGCAGAGAACAAAGAAAGGATGCCTACACACACCATGCTGGGCAGGAGACATCCACTTTTTAGCTGAAGCTGTTGGCAGGAGCTTTACCAAACATTTGGCATCTCCATGCCATTTTTCTTTCAATATGCTGCCCCAACAAAAAAACTTCTATATACCCATCGAACCATTAACAACTCTGCAGGATGACACCAACAAATAAGCGCTGCCAACTGCTCGATGCTTTCACTTTATCATTTTACCAGTGGTGCTTGAGTCTGCAGGCCAGGAAACAAAAATAGAACAAGAACCCACTTGCACAAGTCCCCTGACTGTGCAAGGAAAGGGGGAAAAGGGCACACCCGCAGTAATTGGCCAACTGTATAGGAAGAAGGCAAAAATAAAAAACACCCGCACATGTCTGCAAACCTTACAATTGCAGAGGCAAAAAAAATGGATGCCTGCATTTGGCCAACGACTTTACAACATCAGGTGACAAAAAGGACTCCTTTGGCAGGGCACACACTTCCTCAAAGCAGTGCTAAGCCCTCTTACAGTGCATAACCAAGAGCTCAGAAGATCCAAGAGTAACACAGAACAGGCACCAAGCCCACACACCCTGTACTTTGGCCACCAAGGCTTCTGACTAAAACTAGTTCCCTAAATTGCAATGCCTGTCATTCCTGCCCATTCCCTACATGGCTAACATCAACCATCGTATTATTCAGCGAAAGAAGAACGATTTTTTAGTGCGGAAAAAATGACAACTAACAAACCACCCATATGTGTTTGCATGACACTGGAGCAGCGTTTGTGTTGTCAATATGGCAGGGACACGTCCTGTGCACGGGGCAGTGCCCATGTCCTGTGCATGGCAGGGGGTGCCCTTGGAGCAGCCCTCACCGTGTGGGTGCAGCCATGGGTGCGTTTACCCGTTCTCTCCACTTCCACCAGCTCCCAAGTCAGCCCTTCTCCTGAAAAAGTTCTCAGTCCAGCACTGAGCTCCGGGTGCCTTTGCGCAAACTCACTCCCTTCAGCTTTTGGGAAACCTGCAAGTTCAAATTCCTCCTTGGATGTGGGTTCTAAATCTCTGTCATGCCCATTTTAGATATGTGCTGCACAGTACTGCATTTTTCAGTCATTTGCTGCACTCTCACTTCTGGCCTGCAGAAATGGAGAAAATTGATCCTGGTTTTCCTCAGCTAACTCAGGCTTTTCTTTTCTGGGCGGCACAGCTCACTGAAACACAATCCCACAGCCACTGCAGACAGTTGCAGGCACCAAATGGGGGAAACGATCCAAAGTGCAGGTTCCCGGGAATTTCCTCTGTTATTTCGTTCTAGACCTCCTCAGAACATGCCTCAGGTGCCAGCCTGACGGGTAACAGGAGAAGGCCGCAGGTCAAGAACAGGAGTTCACCTAGGGGCTATAGGAAGCAGAGGAATTTGCAAGGCAGCTGAGTGTGGCAGATGGTGGAGGCTTGCCAAGCTGCCTGCTCTTGTCTTGCTGCTGAAACCCTGAACTGCACTGCTCTTGGGAACAACACTTGGGCCTAAGTCCCACTGGAATCAGCATTTCTTAGAGAGATTGGCCCTGAGGAAGGGCTTACACTGCTCAACCTCTTGGCAGCTCACCTGGGCCATGTGTTAGAAAGGTTGAAGCTAAGTGAGTCTCTGGAGTTTCCTGGCAGGAACAAAGCCCTGTGACAGCAAGCAGCATTCTCCGGCTGTTCTCAGGGGAAAATCCCAACAAGCTGAAGACACCTGGGTAAAGGGGTGAATACGATGGTGAGCTACGCTGGCCTGCAACAGCAAGGTCCTGGACATGAAGGTAAAGGGCACAGAATGTTGCCTCCCGCTTGAGGCGTGGTGTCGTGGGTCAGGAACGGCACTGCAGCGACCCCTTTGCTACTCGGTCCAGTTACTCGCGTTCCCCAATACAGTCGACGGTAAAAGGCCTTCAGTAACCATTGGGTAGGGGCTTTTATAGCAGGGGTCAGCGTACAAAGTAACTGTTCAGGCGGAGGGTCCCTGCCTGCCCTTGACATCGTGATATTTTGTACACACCAATCTCCCACATTTCCCCTCCTCCTTTATGATTAGTTAAAAACATGAAAAATGTAAAGGGTAAAACCGACAACTAACAAACATAGCCAACATATATAACTGGTTAAAATGTACCGAAACTGATCAATACACCATGACCATAGCAAATTTGAACAAGCAAAATGATAACTATCTCCAACTGGTTTGTAAAGAACAACACAAAACATCTTCTTAAACTTGTTTAAACTGTAAAGTCCAAAGTCAATGTCAGGGGCTTAACAGGCTGGAATCAAGGGTGACCAGTCATGGGATTTTGCAGGACTTCTTCCTCAGCTTTTGCCATCTTCGCAGAGGTGCAGAAAACCTTTGGGCTGATCGTCGATTGTTCCATTCAAGTAGAGCCAGAACCTGGCTACACATCAGGACATGCTGTGACTTTCAGCTTCCAGTCCTGAGAATCCATTCTCTACGTGTCTTGTTGGTGTACCTCTTGATAGCTGGCCTTGTCCCTCACAAGCTTTTAACTGTAAAGCACTGAATCCTGTACACAATGTAGATTTCTAGGATAATATCTATGTATACTTGCCTCAGGTTTCCATTGAGCCACAGGAGCTAGAATTGCTGGGATCATAGCAAATGGATGCTTGTGTAATGTTCGGTTACAAAGGGAAAGACAGGACAACAGGGGGGCAGTCTCAGGATGTAAATGCAACACCAGACATTTACAGGAATGCAAGCTTGTGGTGTAACTACACCTCACGTCATGTATCAACAGAGCAGCTATAGATTTCTTATTGTTATCTCATGGTCATGGATGCCAGGATTTTGAAGGTATGTGTTGCATGAATTTATCAGATCACCGTGAATCAATCTACAAAAGCATTGCAAACTTGAAGGAGAGAGTCAATCACTTACAGGTGGATGACGGATGGGGATGGCTGAACAGTTTTTCAAGAGCTGGGGCATCACTGGGTGGCTTAAGGCCTTGTTGAAGACAGGATTGTTAATTGGTTGGTGATTGTAATTATTGCTCTGTGACTCCCTTCTCTGCTTGGATTTTTCCATCGGGCCCTGCAAAAATCCTTGTCAGCTGTGTTTGTCGCTCAAATATAAAAAGGAGGAAGTATGGAGGGGCTTGACAGCTGGCCTGCAAGCAAAGCTGAGTTAATAGAAGAAATAACACTTGATGATTTTCAGGTGCATCCATAGCAAGTAAAAAGACAAGGCCATCAGCATGAAAACCGATTAGAAAAGATCCATGTGAATTTTTGTAAGCTAGAATACATGCCTAAGTAGATGTGCATACGTTCCTTATTAAATTTCTGTAAAACTTTTGCCAATCATATTGACGCTAATTGCTTTGCACCAATGGATATAATAAGTTATTGTGATGCAGTTAATGACTTAAGATCACACTTTGTTAAGAGTATATCAACTGGAGAACACGCAGAATAAAAACTGTTTTTCTTCTTGGACCTTGGTCACGTGTGTATGTCACGACCAGACTAACGCTGACACTGGGTGACCCCAATTTCCTCTAGGCTAGAGATCAGGGAGGAGTTTCAAACATGCACGGCTTACAAATCAGTCCCCAGAACCACACATACCGTTTTCTGCCCACCATTCACAAAACACTGCTGTTTCCTCAAAGAAAAGCAACAGAAAGCTCTAGCAGACTGCCCCCACCCCAAGAGTTTCCAACCAAGTTTTTCCTCTACTTTCTACGTCCTATGTCTTGGCAAAAGTGCTTTCTGCCAGCAGAGTGACGTGGAGACAGACCATTCATTCGTGTGACACAGCACAGGTTGCTGCTCCAGCCTGAGAGCTGGAACTCAGAAACTTGGGCAACTGTGCTTTCAGATGCAACCACAGCCAGAGAATGACGCTGGGGATGACAGCTTGGGGAGGAAGCTGGCCCAGCAATGGCATTGCACACAAGCTCTCAAGGAGGCACTATCAGCATGACAGCCCTAATAATGCCACACAAACCCTCATAGTAATACCCATTTATTGGATGCTGGTTGATCTGCATGTATGTCTACACTGCTGCCTTTATAACCTTTTGGAAATGGTCAGAGCTAGCAGGATTCACCCAGCATCAGAGCTGGTGCAGCCTGGGAACCTGCTGATTTACAGAGGCTTCCTGCTTCCCAGGTGATGCCAAGGCAAGCCCTACTGCTGCTGCTGCTGCTGCTGCTGCTGCTGCTGCTGCTGCTGCTGCTGCTCTGCCAGAGAGCCCCGGCTGGGCAGGGATGGCACCACTGTGCTGCGGGCTGTTTCTCCTTCCAGAGCTGGACAGTGCTTTTGAGGCAGTAATGACAGCTGGTGGGAGAAGGAAGGGGCCTTTTCTGGAGCCAGCACTGTGGAGGCGCACTACGGCCACCTTCAGGGTAGAATGTCGGCGCCCACAAAGTAAAGCAGAGGGACACAGCTGGAAAAGGCTTCCTTTCAAGCCTTCTTGTCTCTTGGAAAAGAAGGGAGCCAAGGGCCAGGCCGAGCAGCAGGGCCCGAGCCCTCCTCTGTGCCTGCAGTGAGGGGCGGCTGCCGCTGGGCGGCGCCATGGGAAGGGAGCGCCCCTGCGCGGGAAGGGCGGGGCGGGGCAGCCGCCAGGGGGCGCCCGGGGCGGGGCGGGGCCCCTCTGTGAGGGGGGAGAGCCTCGGGCAGCTGCGGAGCCGCGCGAAGCCACAGACGGGACTGTGCGGCCGCAAGGCACAGCGCCAGGGCCATGGACAGCGCCAGGGCAAAGCACAGCTTAGGCGCGGGCTGACCGGCAAGGGAACCTTCCCATGGAGTGCAGCATTTCCGTGTTTTGATTGCCAGTCCTGCGCTGAGCTGGCAGGGCACAAAGCCTCCTCAAGCACAGGTGCCTCCTCTCCAGGCTTCCTGCACTCCCTTTGCTGACGGGGTCCAGTCAGGCAGGCAGAGGGCAGGCTCAGCTGATGTTACAAAGCGCTGCTGTCCTAAAAGAAAAAAAAGACAAAAGCCAAAGGAGAAAGGAACTATTAGTTCTCAGGCTGAATTCCTCACAGGCGGAGGAGGATTCCTCTGGTTCCCAGAAAGGTGCAGAAACAGGACGCGAGGACGCTCTGTGCCCTTTACCTTCATGTCCAGGACCTTGCTGTTGCAGGCCAGCGTAGCTCACCATCGTATTCACCCCTTTACCCAGGTGTCTTCAGCTTGTTGGGATTTTCCCTTGAGAACAGCCGGAGAATGCTGCTTGCTGTCACAGAGCTTTGTTCCTGCCAGGAAACTCCAGAGACTCACTTAGCTTCCTCCTTTCTAACACATGGCCCGGGTTAGCTGCCAAGAGGTTGAGCAGTGTAAGCCCTTCCTCAGCAAATGCCAGTCCCTCTAAGAAATGCTGATTCCAGTGGGATTTAGGCCCAAGTGTTGTTCCCAAGAGCAGTGCAGTTCAGGGTTTCAGCAGCAAGACAAGAGCAGGCAGCTTGGCCGGCTGTTGCAGTTCCTTTGAGGATCCCTGCACAGTCCCTGGGGCACCCTAAGCTGTATGTTCGCTGGTAGCAGCAGCAGGCAGGCAAGGAGACTCACACGGCTTCTGAGGGTGCTAATTAGAGAAGGGTTTGTTGGGGGTCCCACCTCCGAGGGCACCATGGTTTCAAAGGGAGAAGTGGGGGCGAGACACAGAGAGCCGAGGGAGAAAAAGGACCAAGAGCATGTCTCCTTTCCCTCACAGAGTTGAACGGGGAGATTCAAAGTGGGAGGGGAATAAGACTTGGGCCAAGGGCATTACAGATACATCATACTTCGGGGGAGGATTACAGGCTTGCAAAAAGCTGGACATTTTCGAGGGGTGAGACAGAGCATACCATTGAACTAAAATGTAACACCACAGTCTGTCTCCACTGTGGTGGCAGAAACAACTTTTACTAAGATATAGGATGAAGAAAGTAGAGAAAAAAGAAATGATTGTAAATTCTTAGGGTAGGGACAGTCTGCTAGAACTTTCCGTTGCTTTCCTTTGAGAAAACAGCAGTGTTTTGTGAGTCGTGGGCAAAAAAAGATATGCATGGTTCACTGGACTGATTTGTAAGCAGTGACTGTTTGAAACTCCTCTCTGATTTCTAGTCTAGAAGAAATTGGGGTCACCCAGACACAATAAAGCTTCGGGATTATGACACCAGGAAGGCACAAATGTGCTGTCTGTAGATCCAAGGTCCTCATCCAATCAGACATTTCTTGAGAATTGTCCTGACTTTCAGTTTGACGCACAGAGGGAATTTGCATCAGGAGAATACCCAGCCTCCCACATGTCACACGTGGAGTCTGACCAGCTGCTCTCTCCACTACACTTGCTGGGCTCATGCAAGTGGTGGTCCTGGGGCTGGGAAACACCTGGACTTGTGTAGAGCCCTTCCAAAACGCTAATGTGGCTGCAAGAGCAGGCAAACAGCAAAAGCCCAGATCCTTCTCCATTCTTTTTAGTTCTTAACTGAGAAAGAAGATCACCGGTGGTTTTCCAGGCACTTGCTGTGAATGCTCAAGAAAGTATTTTTAGACGAGAGAACAAAACCTGGTTTTAAGGGCAGAGGAGAGTAGGGGGAAGGAAGCTTTTGAACTTTGAAAGGCTTGTGGTTACTCTGTTTTCCTGAGCCTGCCTTCCTAAGCTCTGCCCACCAGCTGAGCTCTTTTGTCTCTGCCTCATAACTCTCTTTTAGGTGGGACTTGCCCATTTTGGTGCACTGGTTTCCTCTCCCCACCAGCTTCGATGTTGTCCCACATTGGGGTTTAACGTTCTTTTCCTTCTTTCTGTGGGTCCATTAGAGTCAGATCCCTGTGATTTCCAGATGCACACTCCAGGGAAGCTGCCAGAAGTGAGGCACAGCCCCCCAAAGGCTTCTTGGAGGTGCGGTAATTGAGCAGTAGCAGTGTGCTGTGTGTGCAGCAGGTTGGTTACTTGGCTTTTTCTCCCCACTTAGGTGTCATTCTTCCTCCAGGGAGGCCTACAATTTGCCGGATGATGTTAGCCATGCAGCACATCGCTGGGAATGGCTGGCATTCCAATGGAGGGAACTCTCTGGGATATTAGCAAAGCACGATTTCATCCGCAGAATTTAAGCAAGTGTTCTTGGTTTTAGTCAGAGGCGCTGCTGGCCAAAAGGGCACGTTGCCTTTGCTTTCCTCACGTCCTGGCTCTTTCTCAGTGTTCAGCTTGGCATACAGGGTGCATGGGCTTGGTGCCTGTTTTGTGTTACTCTTGGATCCTTTCAGCTGTGGGTTACGGACTGCAAGGGGCTTTTGTTCTGCTTTGTGACAGAGGAGAACTTTCTGGGCTTTTCTTTTGTGTTGGCTGTGGAGAAGGTTTGGTTGCTATGCATGAGTTCACAGACCAACCCAGAGCAGCTGCTATTGTGATGTCAGCAGAGGGCTGCCACGTCACAGCCTTGTCAGCAGGAGGTTTTCCTGGTGCCCGCAAGGCCTCAGCATCCAGAGCAGCTCTTGGCGTGCTCGATGCAGGAGGATCCCCTCGACTGAGCTGTTCTCAGTTTACAGCGGGTGTCCTTCTGTTTCTGTCTTTTCTTGCACAGTCCGTGTCCTCGTGCAAGTGTCCTGTTTTTTCCCTTTTTCCTTGCACCGTCTCTAGACTTGTGCAAGAGGGGGTTTTTTCCATTTTTGTTTCCCGGCCTACGGACTCGAGCAGCACTGCTCAAACGATGGAGCGAGTCCGTAGAGCATTCAGCAGCGCCTTTTCATTGGCGGCTTCTCGGAAAGCTTTTCGTCGTTGGACTGGTAAATAGAAGGTTTTTCCTTGGGGCAACGTGTGGGAACAAAAATGGCATAAAGGTGCCATATGTTTGGTAAAGATCCTGTCAACAGCTTCAGCTGAAAAGGGGGTGTCTCTTGCCCAGCATGGTGTAGGAACTTGCAAAATGCAGACTGGGGGAGCTTTGCAGGCGTCCTTCAAAAAACTGTGCGCTCCTCTGCAGAACTGAGGAAAAGCATCTTTTCCTGCATTCCGTCCTTAAAGGATGTGCCTGTCTAAGAGGACCCCTTCTGTGTGCTACAAGAGCCATTGGCTTTGCGCTGAGGGGCAAACTGCCGAGCAGTTTGTGTGTGCTCCTGAAGCCCGGAGCTGGGCCTGTGCTGTGTCCCAAAAAATCTGCAGGTGCTAAGAGGGGTTTGCTGGAAGCTTTTGTGGGGAATTGTGTACAGCAACCCCATAGGACATGATGCGTGCAACTTACAAAAAGCAAAAGCAAGACCAGGAAAGAGAGGAAAAAAAGCTGCTTTAGCTGGACAATGAGCTCCCATGTATGCACTGACCTCTGAGAAACAATTTACATAGGCACAACCTAGTTTCTAGTTCCTTAGTGGCAAAGCCAAGCAAAAGGCAGACACAGCCTCGGTTATTGGCCTGCAGTCCTGCTTGTTGTGCTAAAGAAGTGTTGCTCCTGGAGGGATGTTGTGAAAGGAAAATGCTCTCTGCTTGGTTGGGCTTGTTCTGTGACATTCCTCAGCACCAACAGTTTTCTAATAGTACCTGTTCATTTTCCCTTGCCCCCGGCAGATCGCCTTAGACGTGGAAGGAATCAAGTGCACGGTTCGGTGAGTGGGACGGGCACCCTTGACATTGTTGGTGTCTGAGGATTGTGCAGCAAGCTGTGGGCTTGGCCTGTTGCACTAGAGTGCCAGCCTGGCAGGCCGAAACAAAGTCCACGCCAACATCTGCATAAACAGCCTCAAAAGGATTCCATCAGTTTCCTCCTTTTCCACTGAAGAGCTTTTAACTAATGAAGGTCAAGCTTTGCAGACAGGAGGCTGCATGCTGATTGTAGCCAGGCTGAAATATCTCCTGTCTAAACTGCATGTGCAGTCCTGTCTAAACATTAGTCTTATTAGCCCACTTGAATTGAGTTTTAATCACTGAGTATCCAAATTTTATCTAAATTCATGACTTCTGCTCAGGACAGCTGGGGATAGAGCTCAGGAGAAATCAGGTACCAAATGACAGGTTACTCCCTGTCCCTCACACTGCTACCTGCCTGCAGGGCATAACAGCAGCAGCAGAACCTGCTCTGGCTCCTTCTCTTTCTCCAGAGGCTAAAGGGGAGGCAAAGGACAACAAACCTCCAGGCGTTGTCAGTCCAGGGCCTGAGTATCCTGCACCAATCAGTGGCAGCTTTGGTTGGTTCAGTTCAAAGCTCTGGTGCAGTGCAGGGCTGCAAGTTTCAGAGCAGGCAGCACTTGCCCTTTGTGGCTGAAAATGCCGTGGGCTGGAGTCCTGCCATGACCTAGCTCTTCAGCCCAGGCACTGAACACCCGTGGGGACTGGCATCTGAACTTTCACATGCAGGCATCATTGTCCTGGCATTCTCACAGGACTGTGAACTTCCCTTGGTGTCAGATAAGCGGTAGCATGATGTCCTTTAGTGGTACTGGTATGAAAGTCAGCCCCTCTGTGCACTGAGTCTGTGCAGGCTCCCTGCTGTCAGCAGAGAGAGAAGTCCCATGGCGCAGTTCACAGCCTTGTGGGGTGTGGAGGAGCCACTGTTGCCTGCAGGGACCTGCCCCCCCTCCACGCCCTACCTAGGTAGCTACAGTCACTGCTTGGACTGCACCCTTCACTTTGACCTGAGCCAAGTTTGTTGAGAAGACTCCTGAGCAGCTCTGCATGGCAGAGACCAGGTCTGTCTGTGAAGGGCTGGAATGCAGTTCCTGTTGGCTGCTCTCTAAGGCCTGAAATCCTGAGGGGAATCCACTTGACCAGAGCTGAGCAGAGAAATGTTCTCTGCTTCTACTCAGACACTTCAAGAACAATTGCAGGCTTAGTTAGAACATAAACACCACATACATACCACATGAACAGCCCCGCACAACAGCTTTTGCCTTCAGGTCAGCTGTATCTCTGCTTGCTGCTTCTGCCAGTTCTCAGGAGGACACTTCCCAGGTCCTTATTGCTTGTTTGTGCTTTTTCCCTGCCCATTCCTTGCAGCTCCCGCTAGGAGAGGTTCTTGCCACTCAGGACTCCTTGGCCCAGGATGGAAAGGCTCAGCAGCAGGAGAGCATGGATAGAGTGCGCGGCATCCAGGAGTTCAGGTGTGTGTTATGCTTTCTCACTTTCTCTGAGCAGGGGTGGGCCTTGCTGGGCTTTAGGAGGCCCCGTGTCAAAGAACAGATTTGGCTTTCTCATCCTTTGACTTGCTCAGCACTGACAGGGGAAGGCAGCCCAGGGCAGGTCTGGCTGCCCACCCACCTAGAGCATAGCTGCCTCCTGGGACTCTCTTCTTCAACCTTGACAAAAAGCATTCCAAACTAGACCAGAGTAAAAGCAAGGGAGGTTCAGGCTGGGCTTAAGGACAGCAAAGCATTGAACTGCAAAGGCAATCAGGCAGAAAGAAGCGCCTCAGAGATATCCTGCAGTTTCCACCTCTGGAAATTCAGAAGCCCCAGGTGGATAGAGCCTTGAGCAGCCTGTCCAGATGCTGACCCCAAGTGCTTGGAACTGAAGACTGGGCTAGAGGCTTCCTGGAGTCTCTGCCAACCTAAACCATTCTTTGATAATGGAATTTGAAAATCTTACCCACCTCCTCCCCAAGCTATTGCTTGCAGGCTCTTTCACCACTGAATGAAAGAAGGATGGGAGTACTCATCTGGACTTCCCAAGCTCATCTTAACCAAGGAAAACTTTTGCAAGTCAGGTATCCACTGTAATCAGAAAGGAGCAGGCAGGAAGCTCTGTAATCAGCAGGTAGGAAGCTCTGATGCTGAGAGTACCTGAGCTTTCTGAAAACGTTCTGTGGGCTCTGGAGGCTTGTTGGAATTTCTCAGTGGTGACTCTTTCACCTGCATGAACAACAAAGAGAGATACTGGCCTAGGGAGGGAATTGCAGAATTCTCTTGAGGTGGAAGTAGAGGGCTGTGGGAAGCCCCTGAGAGTGCCTTATGTGGGACATGGTATATATAGTCCTGGTTTTGCAAGGAGACCGTGTTGCCATTAAAGGCTTGTTTGTGTGTCTGCTTGTCGTAGATGGAAGGAGTTGGCTGCATTTGAGAGAAAGCACCACTCCTCCCTAGAGAGGGCGTCTGCAGTGGCGGCACAGACAGAGGAGGTGTGGCAGCCTCAGAGGGATCTGCTGAAGGAAGAGTTTCCTCTGGCAGTGCCAAAGGTATGCTCACCTTGTTCCTAGGCAGCACTTGTGGGAGAGGGATTTGTCCTAGCAAGACCCGCCCAAATGCTGCTTCTGGCAGCAAGCTAAGACCAAGACTCTGCTGCTGTTGTTGTGATTCCTTTTGGAAAATGGTGCCTCCCCCCTTCCAGGTTTGCCGCCGACAGCGGCCAGCCCGCAGGGGTCTGGAGAAGCTGCTCCAGGAATTCTCTCGCCAAGGGCACACACTGTCCCAGGTGTGCAGAGAGAAGGCGGTGCTGGCGCAAGAGAACGCTGCCCTGGAAGCCCGACTGGCAGCCACGGAGCGGGACCTACGAGGCCTTTCAGAGCAGCTGGCAGAGGCCAGGTAAAGGCAGGGAGGAGATCCTGGGCGTGACATTATTGAAGGCCTGGAATTACAAAGGTGCTGGGTATCTTGTCCGGATTTACTTCCTGCTCTGTGCTCCCAAGATGTTTCTCGGACTGAGAAGCAAAGAGACACCGGTCAAAAGAAAAGGATCCTCTGGCCTGAATATTTTTTTTCTGCCAGCTCAAGCTCTCCAAGCTCTTTTGTAGTCACATGCTCAGGACCCCTTGCACATTCCTGTGACAAGTGCAAAGCAAGCCAACTTGGCATTGAATTGAGTACCAGGGAAAGCGTACAGATGTTTGCTGAAACCAGAAGTTTCCCTCTGTTTTGCTTTCTCCTTGGGTGCATCTGACCATCAATCTTTCCTTGCCAAGTAGTTGGACATGGGATTTTCAAAATTCAAGGCTCTTCCATGTGAATGTTGTAGGTATGGTACTGATGCTTCAGGGGAAGCTGGAGAGTCATGCTGAAAATCTTGAGACCCTTCAGAGCTTACTCTTGTGAAGTATGGTGCAGGACCTAGATCTGCTTAGAAACAGCAGCAGCAGCAGAAGGGAAAGGTCTTGTGACTTCTTGACAGTGTTTGGGGACTCTTGCTAAGCACTGAATCCTGCCCACTGTCCACCCACCTCTGTAACCAGTCAAGGTCCCTTTGGCTGTTGCTTCTTCCTTTTTAAAGAGTGCCAAGATATTTGGGCACTGCTTGTTTAGTTAGTCAAAAATAAAGGAAGTGAGTGGTCTTGTTCATCAAATTCCAGTCATTTAAATGGCAGGAAATGGTCCATCACCCTGAGACAGTTCTTCTTCCGATAAAAACCTACTTCTGCTTTCCTACTCCTGCTGTTGGAATCTGGAGGATTCACTGTATCGTTTGGTGAATTCCCTTAGTCCCTTTTACTCAGAGAGTGCCTGGCGAACAAAGAAACGATACGTACACTAAGAATGGCATGAAACATGGACGAGTCAGCCAGGAGTGCCCTGTTCTGTCCCCTGCAGAGTGACTTGGGAGTGCTGATGAGCTCAGGGCAGTGAGCAGAGGCTGGGCTTTTGCTCCTTTGCAGATACTTGGTGGGCGTATGCGTGTGTGATAGGTCGGGCAACAGCAATTTGAGCTCTGGCTGCTGAGATCAAACTCAGCTGGGCTAGGTCATGAGGAAAGGCTGCCCAGTCACCTGGAGGACCTTGCTTTGCTATGTAAAGTGGTAAAATAGTCCTGCTCTATCTGAGTTTCCACGCATGCTATTTTCCATACTAAAGCGTAGGGATCTTAAGGCACATCTTTCTGGAGAAACTGCCCCTGTGTGCCAGGAACAATTGCTCTTCATGTTCACAACTTGTAGGTCAGAGAAGGAGAGCCTGCAAAGCAGCCTGCTGGAGGCTCAGCAGCACATATCGGAGCTGGAGATTGCCAGGAGCCGTGTGCAAGCCCAAGTGCGTGCAGCCACGCAGGCCAAGGAGGCGATACTCGGTGAGAGCCTCGTGCGCTTTGTTTCTGCTGGTGGCCCTGCCCTGTGCAGTTGCTCCCAAGCCAGCTCTGTCCGCAGGGCTTCTGTGGAGTGAAGCAGCTGAGGGCAGGGCCCTCCTTGCCTGAAACTGAAAGGGCTTAAGGTCAGTAGATTCCTCTGCTTGTGTAGTCTCTGATTCTGGCTGTGTGTCATGTTTGCAGAGGATGTGAGGGGCCTTCGTCGTGAGCTGCTAGCTGTAAGATCTCTCAGCCAGCAGCAATGTGAAGACATGGCTCAACAGCTCCGCTGGGCAGAGGAGCAGTGCAGGAAGGCTCTGAGATTCTGGCAATCTGCTCAGGAAGCAGAAAAAAGGCAGCTTGTGCAAAACCTGGTAAGAAGCAATACACAACTAAAGATTTCAGGCAAGTTTCTAAGGCTGGCTTAGCAGAAGAGCGGCCTGAGTATGTGACATGGCCTCAAGCATCAGGTGTGGGCTACACCTTCCTGAGCCAGGCAGCAGGGGGCTTCAAGGGCACATACTCAACAGCCTGGGAAGATCCAGAGGCCAATGCTGGGACAGTATATGCAGCCACAGGTTCAGGATGGGCATAAGCCAAGTTCCCCAGGAGGCTGGGTGGTCACCACCCAAAGCATGGCAGCGAAGGGGCAGGATCTTCCCCACAGCCTTGTGCCATGCAGCAGACTGCTGCTGACCTTGCTTCTAACAGCAGTCCCAGCAAGTGGGCTCCTTGCTTTCTGTCCTTCCATGGGGGACAGAGGCCTTCCCTTAGAGCTTGAAGCCGATGCAACAGGCCCCATGGTTCTGGTATTTCAGCTGGTGGCCTGCCTTGTGACTGGGTCATCGAGGTGTGCTGGCCTTGTCCTCGTCCCGCAGTCCATCTGTAGCTCTTCCATGCTCAAATGGCAGGGGCACTTGGAGAGCAGAGCCTCTGAGAAGAGGCAGAAATCCTGAGGAGAGAGGGGCCAGAGAACAGGGAGCCATCAGAGCAGGGGAGGGAGGTGGCATTTCCTTCCTGCCACCTGCTGACACTCCTGCTAACTTTTGGGTAGGAACAGCATTGCTAGAGGGCAACGGGGGGTAAGGACTACTTGCAGGCACTGGAAGCACAGAGCCTGGCAGGCTCCAGCATTGAGCACCAGGAAGAACAGCTAGCATGGAAAGGTTAGATCTGAGTAGAGAAGCAGAAAGGAGTAGAGGAATAGAAGTGCTTTGGAGCCTGGAAAAGAGGGAATCTGAGTGTGATGGCATGTGCCTGTAAAATTTCTTTTGACCAAATATCAAGGCCAAGCTGCAGGCAGAACTGCAGGAAGCTCAGAGGAAGATGAAGGCAATGGAGAAGAGCCACCAAGAAAACATGGAGAGGATGCGCAAGGTCCTGCTGCAGTACAAGCTGGCTGAACTAAAGCAGGTGAGTGAAAGAACAGGAGGCACTGCAGTCACTCCATGAGTGGTCTCTGCCCTTGTTGCCTTTGCCCTGCAGAGCAGCAGGTGGATGGGGGCAACGTGTCTGACTGCCACGCTCTGAGGTCTCCATGGCAGCTGGTCAGTAGGACACTTACTGGGCCACTGAATCTCAGCTGCTGCCCTAGGCAGCAGGGCTTGTGCTTTGGCCGCTGGGCCAGCAATCCTGTGAATGTATTTCTGCTGGCCTCTTAGAGCTCGCTTTGTGTTTTGAGGGGTTTGTTCAGGTGAGCATGGAGACCCACACAGATTCTGAAGCACTTGTCCCTGTCCATGGTGAATGCAGTCCTCAGAAAGGGGTGAAATGTGCAGTTGTTCTTTCCCTTTCCCAGTCTCTACTATGGCTGGCTGTGACAAGCTCTAGTCTCTGACTGCTGTTTGGGTTGTCCTTGAGGAGGAAGACTTGACAGCTCAGCTTGCAGCCTAACACCAGTGTTGTTCCTAAGGGCTTGCCTTTGAAATGCTGTGTCTGGGGCATCTCTGCCAGGCACCTCTCTGACACAAGCAAATTTCTTGTCCCAGATGGAAGCAGGATCTGCCATCAAAGCTGCCGCTGCAGCTGCATCCTCGGAAGCAGCCTCCTCTCCGCAGCCTGAAAACCGGAGCATGAGCAGTTTGCCCCGCTGGAGCCAGGAGAGAGAGAAGCAGTTCCTGAAGCTGCTGAGTACGTCCTGGGGATTTCTTGTGCAATCGAGCAGTGTATTATAGTGTGTGTGCCTCAGCATGAGCTGTAGCACATGTTCCTCCTCACTCTGGTGTCAGACAGACATTTTGGACTCCCTACAGAAGCCAGGGTTGTTCTTGGGGGCAGCCAGGGAGCACTTGGGGCGTTTCTCTTGCCTTTGAGGAAAAAGCTGAGAGTGGGAGGACTTTGCCTGAGCTTCCCTGTGCAGTAAAGACAAAAGCAGGGATTGTGTCCAGAACAGCAGTAGGCTGTGACCTAGCCAATGACTCAGGGAAGGTGTGTGTGCTAGTCTGGCCAAACTGATCAGAACATTTGGCTTCCTAGATTCCCTTTAGACTCCTGACTTGTCACCAGTCACTGGAGACAAAATACTTTGAAGAAATTGATTGGCTGTATGGCTGGTTTAATAATGGTGTTGTTTTCATGACTGTCAATACTTCTACTATTCTTTCTACACTGTGGTTTGATAAGAATTTGACATTTTGGTTAGCCTGAACTCTTTGAGGAGAACATCAGGCAATAGCACAAAGAAGAGAGGAAGAGCTCTTTTTCAGTACACCCTACAAGTTAAAAAGTTACATTCTTAGAACAATCCCAATTTATCAGAGAGGAAGAGTTGTTTTCAAAAAGCCCCAAAAAAGGAAAACCAGGACACATTTGTTACAATCCCTGTTTAATATTTTAGACCTGTGCTTAGGAAGATGCATCAGAGACACACATCTGTGTGGCATGGTCAGATAAAAGTGCTCTGAGGCAATTCTCAGAAGGAAGCCTGCAGCCTCTCTGCTGCATGTTCCTCCAGTACCAGGCACTTTGTCACTGCTTGTGCCCACCTGGTAAATAAATATTCTTGGAATACTGAGCATTGGCCTCAATCCCTGCACAGATTCCAGCACTCCAGGAAATCACACCAAGGCCTTAATGATCTTCAGTAGAACTGAATGGCTTCTTACAACTAGGAAGAGCTGCCAGTGCAGTGCTGTCAGAGAATATGGGGTCAGGTTATTCAGAACAGGGCCCAGTTGACTCAGTGTCTGCCATCAGCTGTTGGGACAAAAGGTGGATTGATTGACTCCTCTGTGGGTCTGAATTCAAAAAAAACAATGTTCTGTCTTGAGTGGGGTCAACTGTAGCAGCGAGGGGGTTTAGATGGTGGTTGCTGCTACCTATTTCCCAAAAGGCATTTCCTGTGGAAAAGCCACTTGGGTAAGCATTCAGGAAGGCAGTCAAGTCCACACACGCCACACTCACCACTGCAAGCTCAGTGCACCAAGGCCAAGAGGCCTTTTAGAAGGTCAGCTCCAGCAAGGTTTATTTGAGCACGCCAAAGGGG
Source organism: Haemorhous mexicanus (assembly GCF_027477595.1). Lineage (NCBI taxonomy): Eukaryota > Metazoa > Chordata > Aves > Passeriformes > Fringillidae > Haemorhous > Haemorhous mexicanus. The sequence continues at coordinate 16,547,608 of NC_082381.1, forward strand.
AACTAGAGACAAAAGATGAGCCATGTCCTCTGCACAATGTTTAAGTAAGGCCTGGTGCAGTGGCGGTACCAAAGGGCAGGGCAAAGGGAATTGGCTCTCAGGGAGGAAAGGGCCATCCACCAGGGGCCACACAACCAGTGAGGAAACAGGGAAAGGAGAAAGCTGGGAAAGTTGGGACATTCCCCTCAAGGCAGCCCTTCAAAGGAGTATGGGAGAATCAGACTCTGTACAGGCCAGAGCTGCCTGTCTTGCTAAGGCTGCTGTTGCTGCTGTTCTCGTTGATGGTATTGTTAGCCAAGTGACCATAAATTGCTCAAAGCCCCAGAGAGTGGAGCTGGGTTTCAGATCTCCTGGAAGTCAGGATCTCTGTTTTGAAGTTTGCTTCTTGCATTTTGTTTCTTTCAGGGCATGTGGTGAGTGTGGGAGATCCGGAGAAGAAGTACGCCAGGTGGAAACGTATTGGCAGTGGGTGAGTGCAGCCACGCTGACTTCTGCAGAACCACAGGCCAGGAATTTTGGTGGTGCAACATCACATGTAAAGTTAGGCAAGCTGCAAGCATCTTCAGACCTTAGCTCCAGATTGTCCCTGTCTCTGTGCTGTGGCCGTACAAGGCATCATCAAAGATAACTGAATGCTGACAATGTCTTGGCTGCCTGAAGGAGCAGGACCTGGAAGCCCTCCTGTCCCTCCAAGATGTAACACCAGTTTGCCTGTTTTCCAAGGATACATGGTTTTGTATGATTCAAAGCCATATGGCCAGACTCATGAATGAAAAAAACCTGAGAGAGCAGCTTCCCACCTGAGAGCTGTCAGATAACAGCTCTCAGTAGAATTTCTCAGCTGTATTGTGCTGGAAACCATATTTGGTGGCCAGGAAAATAAGAAAGGCTGTGTGGCATTGCCTGAGTTTGGCAGGTAGGATCAAAAGAGAGCGGTGAGAAGGCCCAGCAGGACTGTGTGTCTCATTGCCTGGAAAGGCACACCACAGGCACAGACACAGGAAGGAAAAGGCAAAGAAGAGCCCCGCATGCATCATCTAGTGTGTACATTTGAGATTTGTAGCAGCCCTTTTTCTTCCTGTTGGACCCAGCTTTTCTCTTGGACACTCTGCAGGGCAGAGGGCTACTGGGCTGCTGGGCCATTGGCTGAAGAGCAGACAAACCCCGGTGTTTTAGAGGCACTGCAGGCAGCAGAGAGCTCCTGCCTGGGCTGCCTTTTGCTTCTCAGCACTGAACAACTTCTCTGTTCTTGCCACTGCTCTGTTTCTAGGGGTTTTGGCACTGTTTATAAGGCCTTCAACGCTGCCACAGGACAAGCGGTAAGTGCCCATGCAGATTTTGCAGCTCTTGAGTGCTTTCCCTTGGCATGTGATTTGTGGCCAGAGTTTTGGGCCGCCTGTCTTTGCTGCAAAGGCTGTCCCGCAGGAGCATCCTGTATAGAGGCTGGCTGCAGAATGCATTTTGGAGAGACTTTGTCCTTTCTACTTACCTGAATGGATGTGAAGATGGCAGTGGTGTATTTCCGTAAAAGGACACCCTAGCTTGGACTTACTGGATAAATATGCATAGATTAGCTGATGGCAAGAGCTGTCATTCTGGCCCAATTCCTCTTAAGGCCAGGTTCAGAGACAGATAGTATTTCCTATTGTTTTCCATCACGTGGTTCCGTTTGAAAATATAATGCCAGACCTAAAGAAGGAGAGATCTTGTGTCGAGCACAGTTTTGCCTTTACTCCTAGGGAACCTAGTTCACATACACAGACACCCACACAAACACAAACACGAACAGATAAATGAGAAGTTGATGAAGAGCCTTAAGTAATACAACCTTATGTTGATCCTGTGTTGGTGACATTTCACTATGGAAATGCTGTTAGTACTGAAAGGACATGGAGGTGTTTTAAAGAATCACGCTGCTCTTTGAGGCTAAAAGTTCAGAGTTCAGAATTCTGGTTTTTGGTTCTCAGGAAATACATTCCATCTTCCTGACTAGTAAGGAATTAGATAAGGTAGTTCCTTCTCCACCAGTGGTGCTGAGATCAGGTACTTCCCTTGGAGGGAGGTCCAGGAGGTGTCCGAAAGCCCTAAGCCCTGTACTTAAAAGCTGGGATGCATCCATCGTGTACCATAAAGAGGGTTATTCATTGCTAAACACATGAAATAATTTCAAGTCTAAGCCATGGTCAAGATTGACCTTCAGAGTTACAAAACCCAAACTGCAGAAGTTAGGATGTGCTAAGATTGTATCTTTACTTTGAGTCGCTTTGGAGTTCTGTTTTGGACAGCATTTTCCCCATCATGTTTGTGCGTGTTTATTTGGCACACAATAGGAATGGCAGCTGTCGCTGAAACGCTGCTCAAAGCCCCTAGAAATGCTACCGCATTTTCAGTGGTTTCAATTTGTCTTCACAGGACCAAAATTACTTTTGGCTTGCAAGACATGTGCAAATGATAGTAGTAGTGCTAAACAAAGTCTATTTGAGAAGTCTGGGGGTGCAGAGAGTGCTGTTAGCGCTTTGTGGTTGGTGGTCTAGAGTCCCTTTTGACCAAGGTGACAAGGCATCCAGGCCTGTGAGTGCACAGAGAAAGAGGCTCTGGTGATGTCTGTCCCTAAGAGCCTTTAATGTCATCGTAGGTGGCCGTAAAGCAACTTAATCTCCAGCACCAGGGCTGTGAGGACGTGTTAAAGGAAATCCTGGTCATGCGAGAAAATAAGAACCCCAATATTGTCACCTACTTTGAAAGGTAAGTAGTTCTGGCAGAAAATGGATCTTTCAATGAACATCAATCCACTCCTGTATTAGACATGGGAGGAGATTGCATTTTGTTGCCAGGAATGGTTCCTGGCATAAACAGCTTGAAGATTGGTCTCAGAAACCTGGCTCTCTTACTAAGGCAGCAGCCTGTATGTTCACTGGCTGCATGTTGTTTTGCTCTTTTGGGACGTGATTTTTTCCAAGTGTCAGAGGAGAAGTGCTGAGAAAGCATCCGCGAAATTATTTCCCTTGCGCTGTTCCCACTATTTTCCATTGCCTTGCATGCCAAAAGACTAGCATGGGAGTCACTTGCAAGGTTGCCAATAGTTTTTCCTGTTTCTGACTGTTCTTCCTGCAAGGTTTTCCAAAGGGTGATGGCAGTGCTGCACACCCACCTGCCCTGAGTAAAAGGCGTGAAATCTGTGTCTCCTTGCTGCTGGAGTTCATGGTGCAATTTGTGTATGAAGATGAGGAAGCAGCTGCTGGGATGTGTCCACTTCCAGATTTATCTTTGCCCTCACAAAACTGCCTTTTCCCCCTGCTTGCCACCTAAGCCGTCTCCTTTTCCGTGGATTTGCCTTGCTCATTGAGGCGGCACAGTTGGCAGGCACTGGGTAGCCTGGCTGGAGTGTGAATTCATTTGATTCTGTCTTCATTTAGCAGTGACCTGGAAACAAAACTCAGCTGTAGTCTTTCTTCCATACGGCAATTTAGCTGTGCACATTCATCTCCATGCTGTTGCTTTCATCTTGCAGCTACCTTGTCAATGAGGCTGTCCTGCTGGTGTTGGAATATATGGATGGAGGCTCCTTAGCTGATGTGGTCTGCATGAGGAGGATGGCTGTAGGACACATAGCAACAGTGTGTCGGGAGGTAAAGGATCCCGCTTGTGCTTGGGATGGCTTGCACGGGCTCGTCCTTGGAAAGCGTGGCTAAGGCAGAGATTCCATGTTCAGAGTTTTCTTTCTGGGTTGCTCTTACGCTTCAGAGAAGAAGGAGCATCTGCACTGAACTGCCTTTAGGTGTCCTTGCCCTTACGGTAGTCTGTTCTTTACTCTTATCTACCTTTGTTGAACTCCCTGTCTCTTTTTCATTTTAATTTTCTGTTCTGCCCTGTTGCTCTCCAAGCCTTTATCCAGAACCTTTCTGCATTGCCTGCTTTGCCTGTAAGCACAAAGGTGCTGGTGTGTGAGTATAAAACCAGTGGCAAAGCCAAAGAGAGACTCATCTGTCACAGGTCTCCAGAGACGGCATGGTGCTTGTTGCTGAACACTGACAAATGAGCTACGTCTAAGTCTTCTGTTAAGGCAGCCATAGAAGCCCTGTCCTGCAGTCTCCCACCCAAGAGTGATCCCCTTTGTACCCAGTGCAGGGACTTTTTCTCCTTTGGAAAACCGTTCTTCGTCCTCTAGAGGGGAGAGCGCATCCACTACAGCAGTGGTCATTCTGACTGGCTTTGCAGGGGACAGTCTCGAGGAGAGACTGATGTTTCCCCCTCAAAATCTTATGTGCCTCCTTTGGAAAGATCCTGCTCTCCTAGTGTTGCAGCAGCAAGCTCTTCCTCTTGCCAGCACTCACTGCTCCTTTGAGATCTGGGAATCTTCAGGAGCAGCCTCCTTTTGCGAGTGATGTGATCAGATCAGGGTAACTTTTGGCCTCCCGTTTCTTTTTTCTCTTGCAGTGCCTGGAAGGCCTGGCTTTCCTTCATGCCAACCAGGTGATCCACAGAGACATCAAAAGTGACAACATCCTTCTGGGCCGGGATGGCTCCGTCAAGTTGGGTGGGTATTCCCAGTCAGGCGCAGCTCTCCAGGGAGGTGGTGTGGGGCTGCTTGGGAGTGGCTGCCGGGTGCCAGCAGTTGGTGCTGGTGAGAGGGCAGGGAGCACTCTGCAATGCCAGGGTGCAGCTGTATGGTGCTGAGTGGTCTAGAGAGCAACAAGGTGTCAAGAGTAACTTTGGTTTGTGTGTGTTCCTTCCAAAGGGAGGGAGTTACAGTGTAAAAATTCAGTGCAATGAGGAGAAGCCACTGTGGAAATGGTGGGTGGGGTTTTTACATGGACAATTGCCCATGTCCTTGGCCGCAGCCCTGAGGAAAGAGAGCCCAGCTGCGTTTCCAGTTCCATTCAGCACTGCATTCTGGGACTGAGAGTGAGGAACCCTTTTCCTTGGTTTCCTACTTGAAGCAGTGTTTGTTTTTCTCCTCAGCTGATTTTGGCCTCTGTGCTCTGCTCAGCCCTGAGCAGAGTAAACGGAAGTCGATGGTCGGGACCCCCTGCTGGATGGCACCCGAGGTGGTGAGAGGAGAGCCATACGGCCCCAAAGTGGACACCTGGTCCCTTGGCATCGTGGGAATAGAAATGGCCAAAGGAGAGGCTCCTTATATTCGGGAAACCAGTGACAGGGTAAGGTGCAAATAGGCTCAGAGAGCTGTGCCCGTCTGGTCCCTGTCCATTAGACAAAATTCCATTCCCACAGCTTGAAGTGGCTTCCACCAGGGCCCAAGTCTAAAAATTTTCCTGGGGCTCCCATCAGCTGTCAAGGCACGACCTGGTGCAGCTTGGAATAGCTGGGGCTGCACTGGGACTTTCTTCCTTTGGGAGAGAAGGCTCATCTCTAACTGTCTGCAAAGGCAAGAACTTGCCACTGCAGACTAGAGCTGAAAAGATGGGGTCTAGGTGAGCCCTGAAGGATATGGAAGAATCACCTAGAGTCTCATGTTTCCTTTTGCTTCAGGCTAATTACCTGATAGCCAAGCGAGGGGTGCCAAATCTGCACAAGCTCAGGCTACCCCCTGGCTTGTGTGAATTTCTGGGCTGCTGCCTGCAGATGGATGCGGACAGGCGAGGCTCTGCCAAGGAACTTCTGCAGGTACAAGGCAAAGGGGCTGCCGGACAAACAGCTGTTGCTGTCAGGGTTTGCTCCTCAGCAAAACTCCAGGGAATGAGATGGGCCCCCCACAAAGTAACCTCCACTCCAGTTGGTTTTCAAATGGGAACCAAGTAGGATCCAAGAGTGCTTGAGGTTTGAGAAGGGATCAGTGAAGGTCATCAAGTCCAACACCCAAGCAACCAGCAAGGACATCTCCAAGTAGATCAGGTTGCTCAGAGTCCCATCCAAGCGGACCTTGAATGTTGCTGGGCTTGGGGCTCCTCCCAGCTCTCTGGGCTGTTTGTGTCAGTGTTTCAGCACTCTCCTCATGAACAGTTTCTTCCTTAGAGCCAATCTGAATCGAGCGTCTTTTAGCTTAAAAGGGTTCCCTCTTGTCCTCTTGCAATTGGCCCTGCTCCAAGATATGTCCCCATTGTTCTTAGAAGCCCCTACAATTATTGAGAGGTCTCTTTGGGGTTTGCTCTTCTCCAGGCTAAACAAGCCCAACTCTCACAGCTGTTCCTCAGAGGAGAACTCCCACCTTCTGGTCATTTCTGTGGCCCTCTTTTGCTCTCGGCTGGAGCATTCAGGTTTACATGGTAGTAAAGGAACTGAAGTATTGCAATGCCAGGGAAAGGGAACTTGAAGAACACAATGAAAGCAATCCCTGCCAAGTGGTTTTAGATTGATCTGTAAAAGGCAGGGGCTTTGCGGGGGCTCACTGGGGGCATCCGAAGGCACCCAGCTTGTCCCTCCCAGCCCACTCTTAGAGGTTTCTGCCAGCCAAACGGGGACAGCTGTGCAGGATTTGTGCCAGCCCCATGTGCTGCCTGGCCAGGTCAAGACGATGAGAAGGGCTGTGGCTTTGCTGCCAGGTTTTGTGGCAAACAAGGAGCTGGTGACCGGGCCGCTTCCTTGCCTGTGCCTGCTGTGAAGGAAGATGCCAGCCAGCACAGGAGGGGGGGCATGCCGAGGCAGACGCCGCTCTTCCTGCAAGCCAGAGCTGAGCACATCTGCGCCCTGCTGCCTGTGTCCTTGCTCCTGGCTTGCTGCCGTAAACTTGCATGTCCAGCATCCTGAGAACAACATGTGGGATCAATACTTTTCAGAGCTCTTGGGAGTCTCTTGAGGAATGCCTTATGCTCCACATCTCCCTTGGACACCCATATAGCCCATGTCTCAAATATCAAAGAGGAGTAAAAGAATAAGTCTGTAGACTTTCCTGAAAGGAACAAAACCTTTGGACAGCAAGCAGCAATCCCTCAGTGATATCAGGACCAAAATCCCAGGAAGTGATGACACCTTGAGGAATGGACTAGTGCACTTCTGGGCCATGTTTCCTGCAATAGCAGCATCCTGGACTGCTGAAGGCAGATTGGCTGATGGTGCTCTCAGTCCGATGTCTGTGTATTTCTGGGGGCTAGATGAATTCAGCTTGACCCTGTTAGGAACTCAGATTTTAAAAGAATGGTTCCTTTTTCCTTTGTCTCTTTTAATTTGGGTTGTTTTGTTTCTTTTTCCCTTTGGGCAGCATCCATTTCTCCAATCAGCGGAGCCTCTCTTAAGCCTCTTCTGACAGGCTGATTGCTGTCATCCCTGCAGCAAAGTAATGCAGGAAGCAAAGGTGATGACAAGGCCACTTCAGCACTTGGAGACCAGAGCCTCTGAGAGCAGGTAGAAATCCTGAGGAGAGAGGGGCCAGGAAACAGGCAGCCATCAGAGCAGGAAAGCAGGCATCTTCTTTTCTCCCACCTGCTGATCCTCCATCTGAATTTCTGCTTAGGATAGCATTTCTGGAGAGCACAAAGTCACTACTGATGTGCACTTTTCAGGTGGGTGGTGTGAGGCATGAAGCTTCCACTGATTTTTTGGGGCAGCTTGGCTGGGACTTCATGTGGAAGTGCCTTCCTCCCCTCACCAGGAGCCGGAAGGGCAGCGTTTGGAGGCACAGCAGCGGCTGGCACAAGGGGCAAACTTCCTTGCAGAGGTACAGAAGGAGCAGGAGAAGAGGCTGCTTGAGATGAAGCAGGAAGTTGCCAGCATGCAAGCTGTACAAGAAGAGGTATGAAGCAGAGCAAGTCAAAAGGCAAAAGGTGTAAAAAGAGAGCTTGTGTGTTGTTTTGGACTCCTCTGCCCTCCTTATGGGCACTGTTTCTCTGGACACTGTCTGTCAGGGTGGCATTGTCTCTTAGCTGGCCCTTGGGAAACAGTGCTGGAGAGACCTTGGTGCCAGGAGGCGGGAAAGCACCGGTCAGGTGAGAGGCTACCAGAGTGCAGGTTTGAGGAAGGCAGGGATGGTGTTTCAGGCCCAAATGGAATGGGGAAGCCAGAGCTTTGTCTCAGAAGGAGGGAGGTCCCACAGGAACCCCCCTGCAGAGCCAGGCTAGAGCTGTGGGAGCGGGCTGGCTGAGGAGGTGCCTGAAGCTGCTGAGTACGTCCTGTGTATTGTTCTTTGTCTGACTGAGTAGTGTATGGTGTGTGTGCCTCAGCATGAGCTGTAGCACATGTATCTCCTCTCTTTGGTGTTGGGAGAGACATTTTGGACTCCCTTCGGAAGCATTGTGGTGCTTGGATGCAGGCAGGGAGCACTTGGGCGTTCCTTTTGCCTTTGAGGCAAAGGCTGGGTGTGGCTGGGCTTTGCCTGAGCTTTCCTGTGCAGTAAAGTCAAAAGCAGGGATTGTTTTGTGAGTAGCAGAAGGCTGTGACCTAGCCAATGTGATGGTGTGTGTGCTTGTCTGGCCAAACTGATGAGAACAGTTGGCTTCCTAGATTCCTTTCAGACTCCTGACTTGTCACCAGTCATTGGAGACAAAATACTTCAGTGAAATTGCTTGGCTGGTTTAATCCTGGTGTTGTTTACTAAGACTGTACTTCTCTTATTCCTTCTCCAGACCACGTTGGCCCCTTGCCGTCTAAATCCCCACTCTAAGGACTTTTCAAATGAAAACAAAGGAATGGAAACAAATGACCAGGACCACTTCAGGATTGCTTTTTGCAATGGCAGCTTGGAGCTGGACTCACAATAGTAATCCTATACAAGCTCAAGCCTGTTGGAAGATTCCCTTCCTTGTCAGCCAGGGCATAAGGCTCTACACTCCCTTGAGAACTGGCCATTCTTTCTTAAAGATGGAAAGTCCACCACCCAAAGGGCATCCTTGTTTGGTTTGGAATTGGGAACGATCTCCATCCATTATCAGCTCCGACATACACTGCCTTTGGAATGCTGCCCATTGGCCAGTTTTTGCCCAGCCCGTGGACTTGGGGATGAGGAAAAAAGTGCAATTGCATTTCCATTGAAAACCCAGTGAAGAGCAGGGCAGCCTGTGAGAGACGGTCTGAAGTTCCTCTCATTTGCCTCACAACCGTCTCAAGGACAGGCATCGGGACCCTGAGGAGCCTGATGGGAATTCTGGCCTGCCGGTGGTGGATGAACTCCAAACATCCTGAGGCCCCTGAGCAGAGCTCTGGCCTGCCAAGAGATTGTTCGCAGCTGTGTCTACTGTGACTGCTCCTAGCAGGGCCTGCCAGGGGGCGAGGCGCCCCATATGCTTGAACCTGCTTGGTGACAATAGCCCAGGAATTTTGCCACCTCTTGGCCTGGTTGGACTTTTTTGGGGTCACCTTTGGTGGTCCAAAGAAGACCCGCATCTACTTTTCAGCCAGCGTGGCAGACCGACTGAGATGGAAGAAGCCTCTCTCTCAAGGACTGAGACATGAGAGCCCTAGACGGAGAAGCTCCCCCCTCCCAAGGACTGAGACTGAAACCCCTAACAAGGGGGAGGTGTGTGGGGGAGCCGACCAAAAAAAAGGGACATATTTGCCTGCAAGTGTGGCCATTGGAGCAAGAAGACAATGGTCCTTGCCTACTGCTCAGAACATGGACTACCTGTTACATCTCTTCTTTATTGTCTCTTTTTCCCCCTCAACGATTTCAATAGACTTACTTCAAGATCTCTTCCCCCCTTCAGCAATGGACTTTATTAGAACCTTGAGATAACCAGAACCTTTGAGATCTCCCCTTGGGAAAGGGCTATAAGTGGGCCTATTAGCTAAGGGAGGGAGAAGAAAGCTGAGAAGCAAGAAAAAACTGGCAAGGATCTCTCTCCAAGGCTGTAAGCAAGGAGACCAGGAGAAGTGAGGAATGGAAGAAAGACAAGGAGAGAACTTTGCAGCTGGACAAAGTATTTTTAGAAAGTTGAAGTCATTGTAACTTTTCAAGAATAGTATTATGTTGATTTATTGTGGCCAATAGTTAGGGTAAAAGAAGTCTAAAGAGGTAGGACGTGTATGAAAGGTCAGCCATGTTGCTTAATGAAGAGTTGTCATCTGAGACTGCTTGTGGTCTCTGCTTTGTGTGGGGAGTGCCTCGACAGAGACACTCCCCAGAGTGACTAGGCGAACTCCTTTGGCTGGACTCCGAGGACTTTGTCTTTCTATGTTTGCTAGCTATACCCCCTCTCTGTATCTCTCTCCCCCTTTATCTTTTTCCTCTCCCTAAATCTGTCTATCGCATTTGCTGTGTTCATTCAATAAAGGTGCATTTGTTTTGATTAATACTGAAATCCCCAGTGTGTTGTGTTTTGCACTCTGAGATCAGTAAAAAGAACCATCATGACTGCTCTCTTGTATGAGTGGATCTTGCCACAGCCAAAACATCCCGTGCAGATGCAGGCTTTCAGCAGAGCACATCGATGCTTTTGGTTCCTGCTCCATGTAGCTGGCACATCCCCCCTGTGACTGCCCCCCCCCCCAGGGGGCCATGGCTAATAGGTTCAAGGCTCTGCAAGTGCAACGAAGAAGGTGGGCATGTCTGCTGGCAGTACAGGAGAGCAGAGAGGAAAGCGCCTGGCAGGACCCTGGCCAGCAAGGCAAAGCACCTGCTGCACCTGCTCTTTTTCATCAGATAAGGACTGGTGGGTGACACCACGCTTGGGGTTGTCTGGGGCCCATAAGTCATGAAAAGTCTCTCTGCTTGAGTGGCTTTGTCCCTCTTCCTGTGCCTTGTGTTGCCCCTGTGCTCCGCCGTATTTGCCCAGGGTTGTGTAGCTGTGTGGCACAGCTAAAGTGCAGGAGAGCTTCATTTGTCTGCCCTTTGAGGTGGCTGCTCACAGCAGCCTTTTCAATCTGCAAGCTCCGTCTGGAGAGTAAATTCCCTCCATGTTTGGTCCCGGAGGCCAGGGCCTGTCGTGTGCTGTCCCAGGTGGCACTGAGGGCTGCCCGGTGCCTCAGGCTGGTGTGACCCCAGCACAAACAAGAGGAGACAGTGGCAGGTGCTTGTTTCCAAAGTCACATTATTCAGAGGCAATGCGCCGTGTGTGTCCTTTGTCCTGGCCAGCCCCAGACCTGGGGATCCGATGCTGGCACTGCTGCTGCAGCTGAAGTCAGCGAGGATTTGGTGGTTGGTTTCCATCCCAGCAGAACTGGTCACTTATGAAGCCGGGTGCTGATGGTACCCTGAAGATCTCTGAGCTGCATGGCTGTGAGGGAACTGTCCCTTGTTGTTATTCTCCATCAGGGAAAGCTGTGCTTGCCGGGTTTGAGTCAAGAGAGCAAACAGGGACTGAGTGAGTCTCTTCTATCTGTGTCTGCTAAGAGCGGTGACCTTTGAGATTAAGTGGCACAAAGTCGATTGCTTGTGGTCCCTCTGTGAATCCCCATGTTTGGTAATGCTGCTTCTTTGGTAAATCTGCCTGTAGCACAGTAGCAGGGCAAAAAGCCTCTGCACTCTGCAGGTGCTATAAGCTGCCATTGATGCACACAAAAACTGCATGTTGTCTTTATGAGGAAGAGAAGAACTGGTTTAGCAGTGAGAGACATGGAATTATTCCTCTGATCTTTCCTTCTGTCTCATATAGGCAGATCTCTGTGGGTCACAGGTGTGCTCCTGACTGGAAGCAAACGGGGAAATCCTTGGCACCATAGCCTGGTGGGGGCCATGAGATGCAGGGACCGAGCAGGAGCCTGGCCCTGGATGGGCTCACCTGCAAAGTGTGGGCAGGCTGTGTCTTGGAGGTAGGTGCCACAGGCAAATCCATCAGTTTTCCCTCTCCGGTGGCCAGGTCACGGAGGATGTTCTCCGGTTTGATCTCCTAGTGCAGGACCCCACAGCTGATGCAGTGATGCACGGCCTCAGCACCTGGAGGAACAGCCCCTGCACCACCTTCTCTGACACGGAGCCCCCAAGGCAGAATGAAATCAAAGAGGTCCTGCGACCACTCAGGGCACTCCATCACTAACAAGAAGTTGTTAAGGAGCTCACACCAATCCGAGAGCTGAACAACACCATGGAACCCAGTGGACACCTTGTCCAGCACCTCCATCTCCCTGGGTTCATGGGTTCCGTCGGGCCGCAAGAAGACCACAATGCCGTCCGTGGCGCTAATGCCGTGCCAGGGGTCTGGAACCCCTCACCCAGCCCAGGATGCTCCGAGCCCTCCACTCTGCTCACGCCTGCTCTCCCTCCAGGCATCCTGGCGGCTTCCACGCTGTCAGGCCTCAGTTTACCCTGCCCGTCACGTGCCGGTTTCTGCCACTGGCCCTGGTCACTCACCAGCTCCCCCTAATAGCGGATGCAATCCCGTGGAACACTTTTGATGGCCAGCCGCGAGCCAAGGGGAGAGAAGGGCTGAACGCAGATCTCACCCTGCCAAGCCCCGTCCTCCCCCTCTGCCGCCCTCCTACCTCCTCTGCCCCCCTGCCAGCCCCTCCGTGCTGTTACATTTTAGTTCAGTGTTACACTCTGTCTCACCCCTCGAAAATGTACGGTTTATTCTAAGCCTGTGATCCTCCCTTGAAGTATCATGCATCTGTAATCCCATTGGCCCAAGTCTTACTCCGTTCCCCCTTTGAATCTCCCTGTTAAGATCTGCGAGGCAGGCGAGACACGGCCTTGGCCCTTTTTCTCCCTAGGCTCTCCCTCTCTCCCCTCCCTTCCCCTTCCCCCCTTCTCTCTCAGAAACCATGCTGCTCCCGGGGGTGGCACCCCCAATAAACACTCATCTCATAAGCAGGCTCAGAAGCCGTGTGGAATCTCCTTGCCTGCCTGCTGCTACCAGCGAACATACAGCTTAGAGGGCGCCCCGGGGACTCCGCAGGGAGCCTCGAACCAACCGCAACACCCCTCCTCCCACCGGGGCCCCGTCCGCCGCCACGTCCCCGAGTAGACGCTGCCATTCGAAGGTGCGGCGCAGCAGCAGTGAACCCAGAGGAATCGCTCTTGCAGGGCCTCCTGCGCTTTCCCTGCGGGCAAGATGCGGCTGTCAACATTCGGGCCAGGGCCGGGAACGGTCCCCGACCTCCCCACTCCAGCCCCCCAAGCGCCCCGGGCAGGGCATCCCCATTGGAAGGGGGCACCTGCGGCTCGGGCGGGCGGCTGCTCTGTGGAGCGGCGGAGCTCGGGCCGGGGAAAGCGCTGCCGACTCCTCTATGGACTCACTTCACCATTTGAGCAATACTGCAGCAGCCCGCAGATCATGAAACAAAAAGGGAGAAATCACCCACTTGCAAGAACGCCCAGAGCGTGCAGTGAAAAGAGGAAAAAAATGGACCCTTGCACAAATTCCAGACTTAGATGAAACTCAAATGAAAAAATAAGGACGCTTGCATGAGTTTGCAGACTATGCAAAAAAATGATAATGAAAAAACACTTTCATGAGTTCTTAGATTGTACAGCAAAATAGGGGGGATAAAGGGATACCTGCACAAATCTACAGACTCTACAAGAGTAAAAGGCACACCTGCATGTGTTTGCAGACTCTACAATTGCAGAGAACAAAGAAAGGATGCCTACACACACCATGCTGGGCAGGAGACATCCACTTTTTAGCTGAAGCTGTTGGCAGGAGCTTTACCAAACATTTGGCATCTCCATGCCATTTTTCTTTCAATATGCTGCCCCAACAAAAAAACTTCTATATACCCATCGAACCATTAACAACTCTGCAGGATGACACCAACAAATAAGCGCTGCCAACTGCTCGATGCTTTCACTTTATCATTTTACCAGTGGTGCTTGAGTCTGCAGGCCAGGAAACAAAATAGAACAAGAACCCACTTGCACAAGTACCCTGACTGTGCAAGGAAAGGGGGAAAAGGGCACACCCGCAGTAATTGGCCAACTGTATAGGAAGAAGGCAAAAATAAAAAACACCCGCACATGTCTGCAAACCTTACAATTGCAGAGGCAAAAAAAATGGATGCCTGCATTTGGCCAACGACTTTACAACATCAGGTGACAAAAAGGACTCCTTTGGCAGGGCACACACTTCCTCAAAGCAGTGCTAAGCCCTCTTACAGTGCATAACCAAGAGCTCAGAAGATCCAAGAGTAACACAGAACAGGCACCAAGCCCACACACCCTGTACTTTGGCCACCAAGGCTTCTGACTAAAACTAGTTCCCTAAATTGCAATGCCTGTCATTCCTGCCCATTCCCTACATGGCTAACATCAACCAGCACATCGTAGGATTCACCGAAAGAAGAACGATTTTTTAGTGAGGAAAAAATGACAACTAACAAACCACCCATATGTGTTTGCATGACACTGGAGCAGCGTTTGTGTTGTCAATATGGCAGGGACACGTCCTGTGCACGGGGCAGTGCCCATGTCCTGTGCATGGCAGGGGGTGCCCTTGGAGCAGCCCTCACGGTGTGGGTGCAGCCATGGGTGCGTTTACCCGTTCTCTCCACTTCCACCAGCTCCCAAGTCAGCCCTTCTCCTGAAAAAGTTCTCAGTCCAGCACTGAGCTCCTGGTGCCTTTGCGCAAACTCACTCCCTTCAGCTTTTGGGAAACCTGCAAGTTCAGATTCCTCCTTGGATGTGGGTTCTAAATCTCTGTCATGCCCATTTTAGATATGTGCTGCACAGTACTGCATTTTTCAGTCATTTGCTGCACTCTCACTTCTGGCCTGCAGAAATGGAGAAAATTGATCCTGGTTTTCCTCAGCTAACTCAGGCTTTTCTTTTCTGGGCGGCACAGCTCACTGAAACACAATCCCACAGCCACTGCAGACAGTTGCAGGCACCAAATGGGGGAAACGATCCAAAGTGCAGGTTCCCGGGAATTTCCTCTGTTATTTCGTTCTAGACCTCCTCAGAACATGCCTCAGGTGCCAGCCTGACGGGTAACAGGAGAAGGCCGCAGGTCAAGAACAGGAGTTCACCTAGGGGCTATAGGAAGCAGAGGAATTTGCAAGGCAGCTGAGTGTGGCAGATGGTGGAGGCTTGCCAAGCTGCCTGCTCTTGTCTTGCTGCTGAAACCCTGAACTGCACTGCTCTTGGGAACAACACTTGGGCCTAAGTCCCACTGGAATCAGCATTTCTTAGAGAGATTGGCCCTGAGGAAGGGCTTACACTGCTCAACCTTTTGGCAGCTCACCCGGGCCATGTGTTAGAAAGGAGGAAGCTAAGTGAGTCTCTGGAGTTTCCTGGCAGGAACAAAGCCCTGTGACAGCAAGCAGCATTCTCAGGCTGTTCTCAGGGGAAAATCCCAACAAGCTGAAGACACCTGGCTAAAGGGGTGAATACGATGGTGAGCTACGCTGGCCTGCAACAGCAAGGTCCTGGACATGAAGGTAAAGGGCACAGAGTGTTGCCTCCCGCTTGAGGCGTGGTGTCGTGGGTCAGGAACGGCACTGCAGCGACCCCTTTGCTACTCGGTCCAGTTACTCGCGTTCACCAATACGGTCGACGGTAAAAGGCCTTCATTAACCATTGGGAGGGGCTTTTATAGCAGGGGTCAGCGTACAAAGTAACTGTTCAGGCGGAGGGTCCCTGCCTGCCCGTGACATCGTGATATTTTGTACACACCAATCTCCCACATTTCCCCTCCTCCTTTATGATTAGTTAAAAACATGAAAAATGTAAAGGTTAAAACCGACAACTAACAAACATAGCCAACATATAGAACTGGTTAAAATGTACCGAAACTGATCAATACACCATGACCATAGCAAATTTGAACAAGCAAAATGATAACTATCTCCAACTGGTTTGTAAAGAACAACACAAAACATCTTCTTAAACTTGTTTAAACTGTAAAGTCCAAAGTCAATGTCAGGGGCTTAACAGGCTGGAATCAAGGGTGACCAGTCATGGGATTTTGCAGGACTTCTTCCTCAGCTTTTGCCATCTTCGCAGAGGTGCAGAAAACCTTTGGGCTGATCGTCAATTGTTCCATTCAAGTAGAGCCAGAACCTGGCTACACATCAGGACATGCTGTGCCTGTCAGCTTCCAGTCCTGAGAATCCATTCTCTACGTGTCTTGTTGGTGTACCTCTTGATAGCTGGCCTTGTCCCTCACAAGTTTTAACTGTAAAGCACTGAATCCTGTACACAACGTAGATTTCTGGGATAGTGTCAATGTACACTTGCCTCAGGTTTCCATTGAGCCACAGGAGCTAGAATTGCTGGGATCATAGCAAATGGATGCTTGTGTAATGTTCGGTTACAAAGGGAAAGACAGGACAACAGGGGGGCAGTCTCAGGATGTAAATGCAACACCAGACATTTACAGGAATGCAAGCTTGTGGTGTAACTACACCTCACGTCATGTATCAACAGAGCAGCTATAGATTTCTTATTGTTATCTCATGGTCATGGATGCCAGGATTTTGAAGGTATGTGTTGCATGAATTTATCAGATCACAGTGAATCAATCTACAAAAGCATTGCAAACTTGAAGGAGAGAGTCAATCACTTACAGGTGGATGATGGATGGGGATGGCTGAACAGTTTTTCAAGAGCTGGGGCATCACTGGGTGGCTTAAGGCCTTGTTGAAGACAGGATTGTTAATTGGTTGGTGATTGTAATTATTGATCTGTGACTCCCTTCTCTGCTTGGATTTTTCCATCGGGCCCTGCAAAAATCCTTGTCAGCTGTGTTTGTCGCTCAAATATAAAAAGGAGGAAGTATGGAGGGGCTTGACAGCTGGCCTGCAAGCAAAGCTGAGTTAATAGAAGAAATAACAATTGATGATTTTCAGGTGCATCCATAGCAAGGAAGAAGACAAGGCCATCAGCATGAAAACCGATTAGAAAAGATCCATGTGAATTTTTGTAAGCTAGAATACATGCCTAAGTAGATGTGCATACGTTCCTTATTAAATTTCTGTAAAACTTTTGCCAATCATATTGACGCTAATTGCTTTGCACCAATGGCTATAATAAGTTATTGTGATGCAGTTAATGACTTAAGATCACACTTTGTTAAGAGTATATAAACTGGAGAACACGCAGAATAAAAACTGTTTTTCTTCTTGGACCTTGGTCACGTGTGTATGTCACGACCAGACTAACGCTGACACTGGGTGACCCCAATTTCCTCTAGGCTAGAGATCAGGGAGGAGTTTCAAACATGCACGGCTTACAAATCAGTCCCCAGAACCACACATACCGTTTTCTGCCCACCATTCACAAAACACTGCTGTTTCCTCAAAGAAAAGCAACAGAAAGCTCTAGCAGACTGCCCCCACCCCAAGAGTTTCCAACCAAGTTTTTCCTCTACTTTCTACGTCCTATGTCTTGGCAAAAGTGCTTTCTGCCAGCAGAGTGACGTGGAGACAGACCATTCATTCGTGTGACACAGCACAGGTTGCTGCTCCAGCCTGAGAGCTGGAACTCAGGAACTTGGGCAACTGTGCTTTCAGATGGAACCACAGCCAGAGAATGACGCTGGGGATGACAGCTTGGGGAGGAAGCGGGCCCAGCAATGGCATTGCACACAAGCTCTCAAGGAGGCACTATCAGCATGACAGCCCTAATAATGCCACACAAACCCTCATAGTAATACCCATTTATTGGATGCTGGTTGATCTGCATGTATGTCTACACTGCTGCCTTTATAACCTTTTGGAAATGGTCAGAGCTAGCAGGATTCACCCAGCATCAGGAGCTGGTGCAGCCTGGGAACCTGCTGATTTACAGAGGCTTCCTGCTTCCCAGGTGATGCCAAGGCAAGCCCTACTGCTGCTGCTGCTGCTGCTGCTGCTGCTGCTGCTCTGCCAGAGAGCCCCGGCTGGGCAGGGATGGCACCACTGTGCTGCGGGCTGTTTCTCCTTCCAGAGCTGGACAGTGCTTTTGAGGCAGTAATGACAGCTGGTGGGAGAAGGAAGGGGCCTTTTCTGGAGCCAGCACTGTGGAGGCGCACTACGGCCACCTTCAGGGTAGAATGTCGGCGCCCACAAAGTAAAGCAGAGGGACACAGCTGGAAAAGGCTTCCTTTCAAGCCTTCTTGTCTCTTGGAAAAGAAGGGAGCCAAGGGCCAGGCCGAGCAGCAGGGCCCGAGCCCTCCTCCGTGCCTGCAGTGAGGGGCGGCTGCCGCTGGGCGGCGCCATGGGAAGGGAGCGCCCCTGCGCGGGAAGGGCGGGGCGGGGCAGCCGCCAGGGGGCGCCCGGGGCGGGGCGGGGCCCCTCTGTGAGGGGGGAGAGCCTCGGGCAGCTGCGAAGCCGCGCGAAGCCACAGACGGGACTGTGCGGCCGCAAGGCACAGCGCCAGGGCCATGGACAGCGCCAGGGCAAAGCACAGCTTAGGCGCGGGCTGACCGGCAAGGGAACCTTCCCATGGAGTGCAGCATTTCCGTGTTTTGATTGCCAGTCCTGCGCTGAGCTGGCAGGGCACAAAGCCTCCTCAAGCACAGGTGCCTCCTCTCCAGGCTTCCTGCACTCCCTTTGCTGACGGGGTCCAGTCAGGCAGGCAGAGGGCAGGCTCAGCTGGTGTTACAAAGCGCTGCTGTCCTAAAAGAAAAAAAAGACAAAAGCCAAAGGAGAAAGGAACTATTAGTTCTCAGGCTGAATTCCTCACAAGCGGAGGAGGATTCCTCTGGTTCCCAGAAAGGTGCAGAATCAGGACACGAGGACACTCTGTGCCCTTTACCTTCATGTCCAGGACCTTGCTGTTGCAGGCCAGCGTAGCTCACCATCGTATTCACCCCTTTACCCAGGTGTCTTCAGCTTGTTGGGATTTTCCCTTGAGAACAGCCGGAGAATGCTGCTTGCTGTCACAGAGCTTTGTTCCTGCCAGGAAACTCCAGAGACTCACTTAGCTTCCTC
This sequence comes from Haemorhous mexicanus, assembly GCF_027477595.1. Lineage (NCBI taxonomy): Eukaryota > Metazoa > Chordata > Aves > Passeriformes > Fringillidae > Haemorhous > Haemorhous mexicanus. Next base: position 16,566,280 of record NC_082381.1, read on the forward strand.
CTTTCTAACACATGGCCCGGGTTAGCTGCCAAGAGGTTGAGCAGTGTAAGCCCTTCCTCAGCAAATGCCAATCCCTCTAAGAAATGCTGATTCCAGTGGGATTTAGGCCCAAGTGTTGTTCCCAAGAGCAGTGCAGTTCAGGGTTTCAGCAGCAAGACAAGAGCAGGCAGCTTGGCCGGCTGTTGCAGTTCCTTTGAGGATCCCTGCACAGTCCCTGGGGCACCCTAAGCTGTATGTTCGCTGGTAGCAGCAGCAGGCAGGCAAGGAGACTCACACGGCTTCTGAGGGTGCTAATTAGAGAAGGGTTTGTTGGGGGTCCTACCTCCGAGGGCACCATGGTTTCAAAGGGAGAAGTGGGGGCGAGACACAGAGAGCCGAGGGAGAATAAGGACCAAGAGCATGTCTCCTTTCCCTCACAGAGTTGAACGGGGAGATTCAAAGTGGGAGGGGAATAAGACTTGGGCCAAGGGCATTACAGATACATCATACTTCAGGGGAGGATCACAGGCTTGCAAAAAGCTGGACATTTTCGAGGGGTGAGACAGAGCATACCATTGAACTAAAATGTAACACCACAGTCTGTCTCCACTGTGGTGGCAGAAACGACTTTTCCTAAGATATAGGATGAAGAAAGTAGAGAAAAAAGAAATGATTGTAAATTCTTAGGGTAGGGACAGTCTGCTAGAACTTTCCGTTGCTTTCCTTTGAGAAAACAGCAGTGTTTTGTGAGTTGTGGGCAAAAAAAGATATGCATGGTTCACTGGACTGATTTGTAAGCAGTGACTGTTTGAAACTCCTCTCTGATTTCTAGTCTAGAAGAAATTGGGGTCACCCAGACACAATAAAGCTTCGGGATTATGACACCAGGAAGGCACAAATGTGCTGTCTGTAGATCCAAGGTCCTCATCCAATCAGACATTTCTTGAGAATTGTCCTGACTTTCAGTTTGACACACAGAGGGAATTTGCATCAGGAGAATACCCAGCCTCCCACATGTCACACGTGGAGTCTGACCAGCTGCTCTCTCCACTACACTTGCTGGGCTCATGCAAGTGGTGGTCCTGGGGCTGGCAAACACCTGGACTTGTGTAGAGCCCTTCCAAAACGCTAATGTGGCTGCAAGAGCAGGCAAACAGCAAAAGCCCAGATCCTTCTCCATTCTTTTTAGTTCTTAACTGAGAAAGAAGATCACCGGTGGTTTTCCAGGCACTTGCTGTGAATGCTCAAGAAAGTATTTTTAGACGAGAGAACAAAACCTCGTTTTAAGGGCAGAGGAGAGTAGGGGGAAGGAAGCTTTTGAACTTTGAAAGGCTTGTGGTTACTCTGTTTTCCTGAGCCTGCCTTCCTAAGCTCTGCCCACCAGCTGAGCTCTTTTGTCTCTGCCTCATAACTCTCTTTTAGGTGGGACTTGCCCATTTTGGTGCACTGGTTTCCTCTCCCCACCAGCTTCGATGTTGTCCCACATTGGGGTTTAACGTTCTTTTCCTTCTTTCTGTGGGTCCATTAGAGTCAGATCCCTGTGACTTCCAGATGCACACTCCAGGGAAGCTGCCAGAAGTGAGGCACAGCCCCCAAAAGGCTTCTTGGAGGTGCGGTAATTGAGCAGTAGCAGTGTGCTGTGTGTGCAGCAGGTTGGTTACTTGGCTTTTTCTCCCCACTTAGGTGTCATTCTTCCTCCAGGGAGCCCTACAATTTGCCGGATGATGTTAGCCATGCAGCACGTCACTGGGAATGGCTGGCATTCCAATGGAGGGAACTTTCTGGGATATTAGCAAAGCACGATTTCATCCACAGAATTTAAGCAAGTGTTCTTGGTTTTAGTCAGAGGCGCTGCTGGCCAAAAGGGCACGTTGCCTTTGCTTTCCTCACGTCCTGGCTCTTTCTCAGTGTTCAGCTTGGCATACAGGGTGCATGGGCTTGGTGCCTGTTTTGTGTTACTCTTGGATCCTTTCAGCTGTGGGTTACGGACTGCAAGGGGCTTTTGTTCTGCTTTGGGACAGAGGAGAACTTTCTGGGCTTTTCTTTTGTGTTGGCTGTGGAGAAGGTTTGGTTGCTATGCATGAATTCACAGACCAACCCAGAGCAGCTGCTATTGTGATGTCAGCAGAGGGCTGCCACGTCACAGCCTTGTCAGCAGGAGGTTTTCCTGGTGCCCGCAAGGCCTCAGCATCCAGAGCAGCTCTTGGCGTGCTCGATGCAGGAGGATCCCCTCGACTGAGCTGTTCTCAGTTTACAGCGGGTGTCCTTCTGTTTCTGTCTTTTCTTGCACAGTCCGTGTCCTCGTGCAAGTGTCCTGTTTTTTCCCTTTTTCCTTGCACCGTCTCTAGACTTGTGCAAGAGGGGGTTTTTTCCATTTTTGTTTCCCGGCCTACGGACTCGAGCAGCACTGCTCAAACGATGGAGCGAGTCCGTAGAGCATTCAGCAGCGCCTTTTCATTGGCGGCTTCTCGGAAAGCTTTTCGTCGTTTGACTGGTAAATAGAAGGTTTTTCCTTGGGGCAACGTGTGGGAACAAAAATGGCATAAAGGTGCCATATGTTTGGTAAAGATCCTGTCAACAGCTTCAGCTGAAAAGGGGGTGTCTCTTGCCCAGCATGGTGTAGGAACTTGCAAAATGCAGACTGGGGGAGCTTTGCAGGCGTCCTTCAAAAAACTGTGCGCTCCTCTGCAGAACTGAGGAAAAGCATCTTTTCCTGCATTCCGTCCTTAAAGGATGTGCCTGTCTAAGAGGACCCCTTCTGTGTGCTACAAGAGCCATTGGCTTTGCGCTGAGGGGCAAACTGCCGAGCAGTTTGTGTGTGCTCCTGAAGCCCGGAGCTGGGCCTGTGCTGTGTCCCAAAAAATCTGCAGGTGCTAAGAGGGGTTTGCTGGAAGCTTTTGTGGGGAATTGTGTACAGCAACCCCATAGGACATGATGCGTGCAACTTACAAAAAGCAAAAGCAAGACCAGGAAAGAGAGGAGAAAAAAGCTGCTTTAGCTGGACAATGAGCTCCCATGTATGCGCTGACCTCTGAGAAACAATTTGCATAGGCACAACCTAGTTTCTAGTTCCTTAGTGGCAAAGCCAAGCAAAAGGCAGACACAGCCTCGGTTACTGGCCTGCAGTCCTGCTTGTTGTGCTAAAGAATTGTTTCTCCTGGAGGGATGTTGTGAAAGGAAAATGCTCTCTGCTTGGTTGGGCTTGTTCTGTGAGATTCCTCAGCACCAACAGTTTTCTAATAGTACCTGTTCATTTTCCCTTGCCCCCGGCAGATCGCCTTAGACGTGGAAGGAATCAAGTGCACGGTTCGGTGAGTGGGACGGGCACCCTTGACATTGTTGGTGTCTGAGGATTGTGCAGCAAGCTGTGGGCTTGGCCTGTTGCACTAGAGTGCCAGCCTGGCAGGCCGAAACAAAGTCCACGCCAACATCTGCATAAACAGCCTCAAAAGGATTCCATCAGTTTCCTCCTTTTCCACTGAAGAGCTTTTAACTAATGAAGGTCAAGCTTTGCAGGCAGGAGGCTGCATGCTGATTGTAGCCAGGCTGAAATATCTCCTTCAAAAGCATGTGCACTCCTGTCTAAACATTAGTCTTATTAGCCCACTTGAATTGAGTTTTAATCACTGAGTATCCAAATTTCATCTAAATTCATGACTTCTGCTCAGGACAGTTGGGGATAGAGCTCAGGAGAAATCAGGTACCAAATGACAGGTTACTCCCTGTCCCTCACACTGCTACCTGCCTGCAGGGCATAACAGCAGCAGCAGAACCTGCTCTGGCTTCCTCTCTTTCTCCAGAGGCTAAAGGGGAGGCAAAGGACAACAAACCTCCAGGTGTTGTCAGTCCAGGGCCTGAGTCTCCTGCACCAATCAGTGGCAGCTTTGGTTGGTTCAGTTCAAAGCTCTGGTGCAGTGCAGGGCTGCAAGTTTCAGAGCAGGCAGCACTTGCCCTTTGTGGCTGAAAATGCCGTGGGCTGGAGTTCTGCCATGACCTAGCTCTTCAGCCCAGGCACTGAACACCCGTGGGGACTGGCATCTGAACTTTCACATGCAGGCATCATTGTCCTGGCATTCTCACAGGACTGTGAACTTCCCTTGGTGTCAGATAAGCGGTAGCATGATGTCCTTTAGTGGTACTGGTATGAAAGTCAGCCCCTCTGTGCACTGAGTCTGTGCAGGCTCCCTGCTGTCAGCAGAGAGAGAAGTCCCATGGTGCAGTTCACAGCCTTGTGGGGTGTGGAGGAGCCACTGTTGCCTGCAGGGACCTGCCCCCCCTCCACGCCCTACCTAGGTAGCTACAGTCACTGCTTGGACTGCACCCTTCACTTTGACCTGAGCCAAGTTTGTTGAGAAGACTCCTGAGCAGCTCTGCATGGCAGAGACAAGGTCCGTCTGTGAAGGGCTGGAATGCAGTTCCTGTTGGCTGCTCTCTAAGGCCTGAAATCCTGAGGGGAATCCACTTGACCAGAGCTGAGCAGAGAAATGTTCCCTGCTTCTACTCAGACACTTCAAGAACAATTGCAGGCTTAGTTAGAACATAAACACCACATATATACCACATGAACAGCCCCGCACAACAGCTTTTGCCTTCAGGTCAGCTGTATCTCTGCTTGCTGCTTCTGCCAGTTCTCAGGAGGACACTTCCCAGGTCCTTATTGCTTGTTTGTGCTTTTTCCCTGCCCATTCCTTGCAGGTCCCGCTAGGAGAGGTTCTTGCCACTCAGGACTCCTCGGCCCAGGATGGAAAGGCTCAGCAGCAGGAGAGCATGGATAGAGTGCGCGGCATCCAGGAGTTCAGGTGTGTGTTACGCTTTCTCACTTTCTCTGAGCAGGGGTGGGCCTTGCTGGGCTTTAGGAGGCCCCGTGTCAAAGAACAGATTTGGCTTTCTCATCCTTTGACTTGCTCAGCACTGACAGGGGAAGGCAGCCCAGGGCAGGTCTGGCTGCCCACCCACCTAGAGCATAGCTGCCTCCTGGGACTCTCTTCTTCAACCTTGACAAAAAGCATTCCAAACTAGACCAGAGTAAAAGCAAGGGAGGTTCAGGCTGGGCTTAAGGACAGCAAAGCATTGAACTGCAAAGGCAATCAGGCAGAAAGAAGCGCCTCAGAGATATCCTGCAGTTTCCACCTCTGGAAATTCAGAAGCCCCAGGTGGATAGAGCCTTGAGCAGCCTGTCCAGATGCTGACCCCAAGTGCTTGGAACTGAAGACTGGGCTAGAGGCTTCCTGGAGTCTCTGCCAACCTAAACCATTCTTTGATAATGGAATTTGAAAATCTTACCCACCTCCTCCCCAAGCTATAGCTTGCAGGCTCTTTCACCACTGAATGAAAGAAGGATGGGAGTACTCATCTGGACTTCCCAAGCTCATCTTAACCAAGGAAAACTTTTGCAAGTCAGGTATCCACTGTAATCAGAAAGGAGCAGGCAGGAAGCTCTGTAATCAGCAGCTAGGAAGCTCTGATGCTGAGAGTACCTGAGCTTTCTGAAAACGTTCTGTGGGCTCTGGAGGCTTGTTTGAATTTCTCAGTGGTGACTCTTTCACCTGCATGAACAACAATGAGAGACACTGGCCTAGGGAGGGAATTGCAGAATTCTCTTGAGGTGGAAGTAGAGGGCTGTGGGAAGCCCCTGAGACTGCCTTATGTGGGACATGGTATATATAGTCCTGGTTTTGCAAGGAGACCGTGTTGCCATTAAAGGCTTGTTTGTGTGTCTGCTTGTCGTAGATGGAAGGAGTTGGCTGCATTTGAGAGAAAGCACCACTCCTCCCTAGAGAGGGCGTCTGCAGTGGCGGCACAGACAGAGGAGGTGTGGCAGCCTCAGAGGGATCTTCTGAAGGAAGAGCTTCCTCTGGCAGTGCCAAAGGTATGCTCACCTTGTTCCTAGGCAGCACTTGTGGGAGAGGGATTTGTCCTAGCAAGACCCGCCCAAATGCTGCTTCTGGCAGCAAGCTAAGACGGAGACTCTGCTGCTGTTGTTGTGATTCCTTTTGGAAAATGGTGCCTCCCCCCTTCCAGGTTTGCCGCCGACAGCGGCCAGCCCGCAGGGGTCTGGAGAAGCTGCTCCAGGAATTCTCTCGCCAAGGGCACACACTGTCCCAGGTGTGCAGGGAGAAGGCGGTGCTGGCGCAAGAGAACGCTGCCCTGGAAGCCCGACTGGCAGCCACGGAGCGGGACCTACGAGGCCTTTCAGAGCAGCTGGCAGAGGCCAGGTAAAGGCAGGGAGGAGATCCTGGGCGTGACATTATTGAAGGCCTGGAATTACAAAGGTGCTGGGTATCTTGTCCGGATTTACTTCCTGCTCTGTGCTCCCAAGATGTTTCTCGGACTGAGAAGCAAAGAGACACCGGTCAAAAGAAAAGGATCCTCTGGCCTGAATATTTTTTTTCTGCCAGCTCAAGCTCTCCAAGCTCTTTTGTAGTCACATGCTCGGGACCCCTTGCACATTCCTGTGACAAGTGCAAAGCAAGCCAACTTGGCATTGAATTGAGTACCAGGGAAAGGGTACAGATGTTTGCTGAAACCAGAAGTTTCCCTCTGTTTTGCTTTCTCCTTGGGTGCATCTGACCATCAATCTTTCCTTGCCAAGTAGTTGGACATGGGATTTTCAAAATTCAAGGCTCTTCCATGTGAATGTTGTAGGTATGGTACTGATGCTTCAGGGGAAGCTGGAGAGTCATGCTGAAAATCTTGAGACCCTTCAGAGCTTACTCTTGTGAAGTATGGTGCAGGACCTAGATCTGCTTAGAAACAGCAGCAGCAGCAGAAGGGAAAGGTCTTGTGACTTCTTGACAGTGTCTGGGGACTCTTGCTAAGCACCGAATCCTGCCCACTGTCCACCCACCTCTGTAACCAGTCAAGGTCCCTTTGGCTGTTGCTTCTTCCTTTTTAAAGAGTGCCAAGATATTTGGGCACTGCTTGTTTAGTTAGTCAAAAATAAAGGAAGTGAGTGGTCTTGTTCATCAAATTCCAGTCATTTAAATGGCAGGAAATGGTCCATCACCCTGAGACAGTTCTTCTTCAGATAAAAACCTACTTCTGCTTTCCTACTCCTGCTGTTGGAATCTGGAGGATTCACTGTATCGTTTGGTGAATTCCCTTAGTCCCTTTTATTCAGAGAGTGCCTGGCGAACAAAGAAACGATACGTACACTAAGAATGGCATGAAACATGGACGAGTCAGCCAGGAGTGCCCTGTTCTGTCCCCTGCAGAGTGACTTGGGAGTGCTGATGAGCTCAGGGCAGTGAGCAGAGGCTGGGCTTTTGCTCCTTTGCAGATACTTGGTGGGCGTACGCGTGTGTGATAGGTCGGGCAACAGCAATTTGAGCTCTGGCTGCTGAGATCAAACTCAGCTGGGCTAGGTCATGAGGAAAGGCTGCCCAGTCACCTGGAGGACCTTGCTTTGCTATGTAAAGTGGTAAAATAGTCCTGCTCTATCTGAGTTTCCATGCATGCCATTTTCCATACTAAAGCGTAGGGATCTTAAGGCACATCTTTCTGGAGAAACTGCCCCTGTGTGCCAGGAACAATTGCTCTTCATGTTCACAACTTGTAGGTCAGAGAAGGAGAGCCTGCAAAGCAGCCTGCTGGAGGCTCAGCAGCACATATCGGAGCTGGAGATCGCCAGGAGCCGTGTGCAAGCCCAAGTGCGCGCAGCCACGCAGGCCAAGGAGGCGATACTCGGTGAGAGCCTCGTGCGCTTTGTTTCTGCTGGTGGCCCTGCCCTGTGCAGTTGCTCCCAAGCCAGCTCTGTCCGCAGGGCTTCTGTGGAGTGAAGCAGCTGAGGGCAGGGCCCTCCTTGCCTGAAACTGAAAGGGCTTAAGGTCAGTAGATTCCTCTGCTTGTGTAGTCTCTGATTCTGGCTGTGTGTCATGTTTGCAGAGGATGTGAGGGGCCTTCGTCGTGAGCTGCTAGCTGTAAGATCTCTCAGCCAGCAGCAATGTGAAGACATGGCTCAACAGCTCCGCTGGGCAGAGGAGCAGTGCAGGAAGGCTCTGAGACTCTGGCAATCTGCTCAGGAAGCAGAAAAAAGGCAGCTTGTGCAAAACCTGGTAAGAAGCAATACACAACTAAAGATTTCAGGCAAGTTTGTAAGGCTGGCTTAGCAGAAGAGCGGCCTGAGTATGTGACATGGCCTCAAGCATCAGGTGTGGGCTACACCTTCCTGAGCCAGGCAGCAGGGGGCTTCAAGGGCACATACTCAACAGCCTGGGAAGATCCAGAGGCCAATGCTGGGACAGTATATGCAGCCACAGGTTCAGGATGAGCATAAGCCAAGTTCCCCAGGAGGCTGGGTGGTCACCACCCAGAGCATGGCAGCGAAGGGGCAGGATCTTCCCCACAGCCTCGTGCCATGCAGCAGACTGCTGCTGACCTTGCTTCTAACAGCAGTCCCAGCAAGTGGGCTCCTTGCTTTCTGTCCTTCCACGGGGGACAGAGGCCTTCCCTTAGAGCTTGAAGCCGATGCAACAGGCCCCATGGTTCTGGTATTTCAGCTGGTGGCCTGCCTTGTGACTGGGTCATCGAGGTGTGCTGGCCTTGTCCTCGTCACGCAGTCCATCTGTAGCTCTTTCATGATCAAATGGCAGGGGCACTTGGAGAACAGAGCCTCTGAGAAGAGGCAGAAATCCTGAGGAGAGAGGGGCCAGAGAACAGGGAGCCATCAGAGCAGGGGAGGGAGGTGGCATTTCCTTCCTGCCACCTGCTGACACTCCTGCTAACTTCTGGGTAGGAACAGCATTGCTAGAGGGCAACGGGGGGTAAGGACTACTTGCAGGCACTGGAAGCACAGAGCCTGGCAGGCTCCAGCATTGAGCACCAGGAAGAACAGCTAGCATGGAAAGGTTAGATCTGGGTAGAGAAGCAGAAGGGAGTAGAGGAATAGAAGTGCTTTTGAGCCTGAAAAAGAGGGAATCTGAGCGTGATGGCATGTGCCTGTAAAATTTCTTTTGACCAAATATCAAGGACAAGCTGCAGGCAGAACTGCAGGAAGCTCAGAGGAAGATGAAGGCAATGGAGAAGAGCCACCAAGAAAACATGGAGAGGATGCGCAAGGTCCTGCTGCATTACAAGCTGGCTGAACTAAAGCAGGTGAGTGAAAGAACAGGAGGCACTGCAGTCACTCAATGAGTGGTCTCTGCCCTTGTTGCCTTTGCCCTGCAGAGCAGCAGGTGGATGGGGGCAACGTGTCTGACTGCCACGCTCTGAGGTCTCCATGGCAGCTGGTCAGTAGGACACTTACTGGGCCACTGAATCTCAGCTGCTGCCCTAGGCAGCAGGGCTTGTGCTTTGGCCGCTGGGCCAGCAATCCTGTGAATGTATTTCTGCTGGCCTCTTAGAGCTCGCTTTGTGTTTTGAGGGGTTTGTTCAGGTGAGCATGGAGACCCACACAGATTCTGAAGCACTTGTCCCTGTCCATGGTGAATGCAGTCCTCAGAAAGGGGTGAAATGGGCAGTTGTTCTTTCCCTTTCCCAGTCTCTACTATGGCTGGCTGTGACAAGCTCTAGTCTCGGACTGCTGTTTGGGTTGTCCTTGAGGAGGAAGACTTGACAGCTCAGCTTGCAGCCTAACACCAGTGTTGTTCCTAAGGGCTTGCCTTTGAAATGCTGTGTCTGGGGCATCTCTGCCAGGCACCTCTCTGACACAACCAAATTTCTTGTCCCAGATGGAAGCAGGATCTGCCATCAAAGCTGCCGCTGCAGCTGCATCCTCGGAAGCAGCCTCCTCTCCGCAGCCTGAAAACCGGAGCATGAGCAGTTCACCCCGCTGGAGCCAGGAGAGAGAGAAGCAGTTCCTGAAGCTGCTGAGTACGTCCTGGGGATTTCTTGTGCAATCGAGCAGTGTATTATAGTGTGTGTGCCTCAGCATGAGCTGTAGCACATGTTCCTCCTCACTCTGGTGTCAGACAGACATTTTGGACTCCCTACAGAAGCCAGGGTTGTTCTTGGGGGCAGCCAGGGAGCACTTGGGGCGTTTCTCTTGCCTTTGAGGAAAAAGCTGAGAGTGGGAGGACTTTGCCTGAGCTTCCCTGTGCAGTAAAGACAAAAGCAGGGATTGTGTCCAGAACAGCAGTAGGCTGTGACCTAGCCAATGACTCAGGGAAGGTGTGTGTGCTAGTCTGGCCAAACTGATCAGAACATTTGGCTTCCTAGATTCCCTTTAGACTCCTGACTTGTCACCAGTCACTGGAGACAAAATACTTTGAAGAAATTGATTGGCTGTGTGGCTGGTTTAATAATGGTGTTGTTTTCATGACTGTCAATACTTCTACTATTCTTTCTATACTGTGGTTTGATAAGAATTTGACATTTTGGTTAGCCTGAACTCTTTGAGGAGAACATCAGGCAATAGCACAAAGAAGAGAGGAAGAGCTCTTTTTCAGTACACCCTACAAGTTAAAAAGTTACATTCTTAGAACAATCCCAATTTATCAGAGAGGAAGAGTTGTTTTCAAAAAGCCCCAAAAAAGGAAAACCAGGACACATTTGTTACAATCCCTGTTTAATATTTTAGTTCTGTGCTTAGGAAGATGCATCAGAGACACACATCTGTGTGGCATGGTCAGATAAAAGTGCTCTGAGGCAATTCTCAGAAGGAAGCCTGCAGCCTCTCTGCTGCATGTTCCTCCAGTACCAGGCACTTTGTCACTGCTTGTGCCCAGCTGGTAAATATTCTTGGAATACTGAGCATTGGCCTCAATCCCTGCACAGATTCCTGCACTCCAGGAAATCACACCAAGGCCTTAATGACTCTTCAGTAGAACTGAATTGCTTCTTACAACTAGGAAGAGCTGCCAGTGCAGTGCTGTCAGAGAATATGGGGTCAGGTTATTCAGAACAGGGCCCAGTTGACTCAGTGTCTGCCATCAGCTGTTGGGACAAAAGGTGGATTGATTGACTCCTCTGTGGGTCTGAATTCAAAGACAATCATGTTCTGTCTTGAGTGGGGTCAACTGCAGCAGCGAGGGGGTTTGGATGGTGGTTGCTGCTACCTATTTCCCAAAAGGCATTTCCTGTGGAAAAGCCACTTGGGTAAGCATTCAGGAAGGCAGTCAAGTCCACACACACCACACTCACCACTGCAAGCTCAGTGCATCAAGGCCAAGAGGCCTTTTAGAAGGTCAGCTCCAGCAAGGTTTATTTGAGCACGCCAAAGGGGAACTAGAGACAAAAGATGAGCCATGTCCTCTGCACAATGTTTAAGTAAGGCCTGGTGCAGTGGCGGTACCAAAGGGCAGGGCAAAGGGAATTGGCTCTCAGGGAGGAAAGGGCCATCCACCAGGGGCCACACAACCAATGAGGAAACAGGGAAAGGAGAAAGCTGGGAAAGTTGGGACATTCCCCTCAAGGCAGCCCTTCAAAGGAGTATGGGAGAATCAGACTCTGTACAGGCCAGAGCTGCCTGTCTTGCTGAGGCTGCTGTTGCTGCTGTTCTCGTTGATGGTATTGTTAGCCAAGCGACCATAAATTGCTCCAAGCCCCAGAGAGTGGAGCTGGGTTTCAGATCTCCTGGAAGTCAGGATCTATGTTTTGAAGTTTGCTTCTTGCATTTTGTTTCTTTCAGGGCATGTGGTGAGTGTGGGAGATCCGGAGAAGAAGTACGCCAGGTGGAAACGTATTGGCAGTGGGTGAGTGCAGCCACGCTGACTTCTGCAGAACCACAGGCCAGGAATTTTGGTGGTGCAACATCACATGTAAAGTTAGGCAAGCTGCAAGCATCTTCAGACCTTAGCTCCAGATTGTCCCTGTCTCTGTGCTGTGGCAGTACAAGGCATCATCAAAGATAACTGAATGCTGACAATGTCTTGGCTGCCTGAAGGAGCAGGACCTGGAAGCCCTCCTGTCCCTCCAAGATGTAACACCAGTTTGCCTGTTTTCCAAGGATACATGGTTTTGTATGATTCAAAGCCATATGGTCAGACTCATGAATGAAAAAAACCTGAGAGAGCAGCTTCCCACCTGAGAGCTGTCAGATAACAGCTCTCAGTAGAATTTCTTAGCTGTATTATGCTGGAAACCATATTTGGTGGCCAGGAAAATAAGAAAGGCTGTGTGGCATTGCCTGAGTTTGGCAGGTAGGACCAAAAGAGAGCGGTGAGAAGGCCCAGCAGGACTGTGTGTCTCATTGCCTGGAAAGGCACACCATAGGCACCGACCCAGGAAGGAAAAGGCAAAGAACAGCCCCGCATGCATCATCTAGTGTGTACATTTGAGATTTGTAGCAGCCCTTTTTCTTCCTGTTGGACCCAGCTTTTCTCTTGGACACTCTGCAGGGCAGAGGGCTACTGGGCTGCTGGGCCATTGGCTGAAGAGCAGACAAACCCCGGTGTTTTAGAGGCACTGCAGGCAGCAGAGAGCTCCTGCCTGGGCTGCCTTTTGCTTCTCAGCACTGAACAACTTCTCTGTTCTTGCCACTGCTCTGTTTCTAGGGGTTTTGGCACTGTTTATAAGGCCTTCAACGCTGCCACAGGACAAGCGGTAAGTGCCCATGCAGATTTTGCAGCTCTTGAGTGCTTTCCCTTGGCATGTGATTTGTGGCCAGAGTTTTGGGCCGCCTGTCTTTGCTGCAAAGGCTGTCCCGCAGGAGCATCCTGTATAGAGGCTGGCTGCAGAATGCATTTTGGAGAGACTTTGTCCTTTCTACTTACCTGAATGGATGTGAAGATGGCAGTGGTGTATTTCCGTAAAAGGACACCCTAGCTTGGACTTACTGGATAAATATGCATAGATTAGCTGATGGCAAGAGCTGTCATTCTGGCCCAATTCCTCTTAAGGCCAGGTTCAGAGACAGATAGTATTTCCCATTGTTTTCCATCACGTGGTTCCGTTTGAAAATATAATGCAAGACCTAAAGAAGGAGAGATCTTGTGTCGAGCACGGTTTTGCCTTTTACTCCTAGGGAACCTAGTTCACATACACAGACACCCACACAAACACAAACACGAACAGATAAATGAGAAGTTGATGAAGAGCCTTAAGTAATACAACCTTGTGTTGATCCTGTGTTGGTGACATTTCACTATGGAAATGCTGTTTGTACTGAAAGGACATGGAGGTGTTTTAAAGAATCACGCTGCTCTTTGAGGCTAAAAGTTCAGAGTTCAGAATTCTGGTTTTTGGCTCTCAGGAAATACATTCCATCTTCCTGACTAGTAAGGAATTAGATAAGGTAGTTCCTTCTCCACCAGTGGTGCTGAGATCAGGTACTTCCCTTGGAGGGAGGTCCACGAGGTGTCCGAAAGCCCTAAGCCCTGTACTTAAAAGCTGGGATGCATCCATCGTGTACCATAAAGAGGGTTATTCATTGCTAAACACATGAAATAATTTCAAGTCTAAGCCATGGTCAAGATTGACCTTCAGAGTTATAAAACCCAAACTGCAGAAGTTAGGATGTGCTAAGATTGTATCTTTACTTTGAGTCGCTTTGGAGTTCTGTTTTGGACAGCATTTTCCCCATCATGTTTGTGCGTGTTTATTTGGCACACAATAGGAATGGCAGCTGTCACTGAAACGCTGCTCAAAGCCCCTAGAAATGCTACCGCATTTTCAGTGGTTTCAATTTGTCTTCACAGGACCAAAATTACTTTTGGCTTGCAAGACGTGTGCAAATGATAGTAGTAGTGCTAAACAAAGTCTATTTGAGAAGTCTGGGGGTGCAGAGAGTGCTGTTAGCGCTTTGTGGTTGGTGGTCTAGAGTCCCTTTTGACCAAGGTGACAAGGCATCCAGGCCTGTGAGTGCACAGAGAAAGAGGCTCTGGTGATGTCTGTCCCTAAGAGCCTTTAATGTCATCGTAGGTGGCCGTAAAGCAACTTAATCTCCAGCACCAGGGCTGTGAGGAAGTGTTAAAGGAAATCCTGGTCATGCGAAAAAATAAGAACCCCAATATTGTCACCTACTTTGAAAGGTAAGTAGTTCTGGCAGAAAATGGATCTTTCAATGAACATCAATCCACTCCTGTATTAGACATGGGAGGAGATTGCATTTTGCTGCCAGGAATGGTTCCTGGCATAAACAGCTTGAAGATTGATCTCAGAAACCTGGCTCTCTTACTAAGGCAGCAGCCTGTATGTTCACTGGCTGCATGTTGTTTTGCTCTTTTGGGACGTGATTTTTTCCAAGTGTCAGAGGAGAAGTGCTGAGAAAGCATCCGCGAAATTATTTCCCTTGCGCTGTTCCCACTATTTTCCATTGCCTTGCATGCCAAAAGACAAGCATGGGAGTCACTTGCAAAGTTGCCAATAGTTTTTCCTGTTTCTGACTGTTCTTCCTGCAAGGTTTACCAAAGGGTGATGGCAGTGCTGCACACCCACCTGCCCTGAGTAAAAGGTGTGAAATCTGTGTCTCCTTGCTGCTGGAGTTCATGGTGCAATTTGTGTATGAAGATGAGGAAGCAGCAGTGGGATATGTCCACTTCCAGATTTATCTTTGCTCTCACAAAACTGCCTTTTCCCCCTGCTTGCCACCTAAGCCGTCTCCTTTTCCGTGGATTTGCCTTGCTCATTGAGGCGGCACAGTTGGCAGGCACTGGGTAGCCTGGCTGGAGTGTGAATTCATTTGATTCTGTCTTCATTTAGCAGTGACCTGGAAACAAAACTCAGCTGTAGTCTTTCTTCCATACGGCAATTTAGCTGTGCACATTCATCTCCATGCTGTTGCTTTCATCTTGCAGCTACCTTGTCAATGAGGCTGTCCTGCTGGTGTTGGAATATATGGATGGAGGCTCCTTAGCTGATGTGGTCTGCATGAGAAGGATGGCTGTAGGACACATAGCAACAGTGTGTCGGGAGGTAAGGGATCCCGCTTGTGCTTGGGATGGCTTGCACCGGCTCGTCCTTGGAAAGCGTGGCTAAGGCAGAGATTCCATGTTCAGAGTTTTTTTTTCTGGGTTGCTCTTATGCTTCAGAGAAGAAGGAGCATCTGCACTGAACTGCCTTTAGGTGTCCTTGCCCTTATGGTAGTCTGTTCTTCACTCTTATCTACCATTGTTGAACTCCCTGTCTCTTTTTCATTTTAATTTTCTGTTCTGCCCTGTTGCTCTCCAAGCCTTTATCCAGAACCTTTCTGCATTGCCTGCTTTGCCTGTAAGCACAAAGGTGCTGGTGTGTGAGTATAAAACCAGTGGCAAAGCCAAAGAGAGACTCATCTGTCACAGGTCTCCAGAGACGGCATGGTGCTTGTTGCTGAACACTGACAAATGAGCTACGTCTAAGTCTTCTGTTAAGGCAGCCATAGAAGCCCTGTCCTGCAGTCTCCCACCCAAGAGTGATCCCCTTTGTACCCAGTGCAGGGACTTTTTCTCCTTTGGAAAACCGTTCTTCGTCCTCTAGAGGGGAGAGCGCATCCACTACAGCAGTGGTCATTCTGACTGGCTTTGCAGGGGACAGTCTCGAGGAGAGACTGATGTTTCCCCCTCAAAATCTTATGTGCCTCCTTTGGAAAGATCCTGCTCTCCTAGTGTTGCAGCAGCAAGCTCTTCCTCTTGCCAGCACTCACTGCTCCTTTGAGATCTGGGAATCTTCAGGAGCAGCCTCCTTTTGCGAGTGATGTGATCAGATCAGGGTAACTTTTGGCCTCCCGTTTCTTTTTTCTCTTGCAGTGCCTGCAAGGCCTGGCTTTCCTTCATGCCAACCAGGTGATCCACAGAGACATCAAAAGTGACAACATCCTTCTGGGCCGGGATGGCTCCGTCAAGTTGGGTGGGTATTCCCAGTCAGGCGCAGCTCTCCAGGGAGGTGGTGTGGGGCTGCTTGGGAGTGGCTGCCGGGTGGCAGCAGTTGGTGCTGGTGAGAGGGCAGGGAGCACTCTGCAATGCCAGGGTGCAGCTGTATGGTGCTGAGTGGTCTAGAGAGCAACAAGGTGTCAAGAGTAACTTTGGTTTGTGTGTGTTCCTTCCAAAGGGAGGGAGTTACAGTGTAAAAATTCAGTGCAATGAGGATAAGCCACTGTGGAAATGGTGGGTGGGGTTTTTACATGGACAATTGCCCATGTCCTTGGCCGCAGCCCTGAGGAAAGAGAGCCCAGCTGCGTTTGCAGTTCCATTCAGCACTGCATTCTGGGACTGAGAGTGAGGAACCCTTTTCCTTGGTTTCCTACTTGAAGCAGTGTTTGTTTTTCTCCTCAGCTGATTTTGGCCTCTGTGCTCTGCTCAGCCCTGAGCAGAGTAAACGGAAGTCGATGGTCGGGACCCCCTGCTGGATGGCACCCGAGGTGGTGAGAGGAGAGCCATACGGCCCCAAAGTGGACACCTGGTCCCTTGGCATCGTGGGAATAGAAATGGCCAAAGGAGAGGCTCCTTATATTCGGGAAACCAGTGACAGGGTAAGGTGCAAATAGGCTCAGATAGCTGTGCCCGTCTGGTCCCTGTCCATTAGACAAAATCCCATTCCCACAGCTTGAAGTGGCTTCCACCAGGGCCCAATTCTAAAAATTTTCCTGGGGCTCACATCAGCTGTCAAGGCAAGACCTGGTGCAGCTTGGAATAGCTGGGGCTGCACTGGGACTTTCTTCCTTTGGGAGAGAAGGCTCATCTCTAACCGTCTGCAAAGGCAAGAACTTGCCACTGCAGACTAGAGCTGAAAAGATGGGGTCTAGGTGAGCCCTGAAGGATATGGAAGAGTCACGTAGAATCTCATGTTTCCTTTTGCTTCAGGCTAATTACCTGATAGCCAAGCGAGGGGTGCCAAATCTGCACAAGCTCAGGCTACCCCCTGGCTTGTGTGAATTTCTGGGCTGCTGCCTGCAGATGGATGCGGACAGGCGAGGCTCTGCCAAGGAACTTCTGCAGGTACAAGGCAAAGGGGCTGCCGGACAAACAGCTGTTGCTGTCAGGGTTTGCTCCTCAGCAAAACTCCAGGGAATGAGATGGGCCCCCCACGAAGTAACCTCCACTCCAGTTGGTTTTCAAATGGGAACGAAGTAGGATCCAAGAGTGCTTGAGGTTAGAAGGGATCAGTGAAGGTCATCAAGTCCAACACCCAAGCAACCAGCAAGGACACCTCCAAGTAGATCAGGTTGCTCAGAGTCCCATCCAAGCGGACCTTGAATGTTGCTGGGCTTGGGGCTCCTCCCAGCTCTCTGGGCTGTTTGTGTCAGTGTTCCAGCACTCTCCTCATGAACAGTTTCTTCCTTAGAGCCAATCTGAATCGAGCGTCTTTTAGCTTAAAAGGGTTCCCTCTTGTCCTCTTGCAATTGGCCCTGCTACAAGATATGTCCCCATTGTTCTTAGAAGCCCCTACAATTATTGAGAGGTCTCTTTGGGGTTTGCTCTTCTCCAGGCTAAACAAGCCCAACTCTCACAGCTGTTCCTCAGAGGAGAACTCCCACCTTCTGGTCATTTCTATGGCCCTCTTTTGCTCTCAGCTGGTGCATTCAGGTTTACATGGTAGTAAAGGAACTGAAGTATTGCAATGCCAGGGAAAGGGAACTTGAAGAACACAATGAAAGCAATCCCTGCCAAGTGGTTTTAGATTGATCTGTAAAAGGCAGGGGCTTTGCGGGGGCTCACTGGGGGCATCCGAAGGCACCCAGCTTGTCCCTTCCAGCCCACTCTTAGAGGATTCTGCCAGCCAAACGGGGACAGCTGTGCAGGATTTGTGCCAGCCCCATGTGCTGCCTGGCCAGGTCAAGACGATGAGAAGGGCTGTGGCTTTGCTGCCAGGTTTTGTGGCAAACAAGGAGCTGGTGACCGGGCCGCTTCCTTGCCTGTGCCTGCTGTGAAGGAAGATGCCAGCCAGCACAGGAGGGGGGGCATGCCGAGGCAGACACCGCTCTTCCTGCAAGCCAGAGCTGAGCACATCTGCGCCCTGCTGCTTGTGTCCTTGCTCCTGGCTTGCTGCTGTAAACCTGCATGTCCAGCATCCTGAGAACAACATGGGGGATCAATACTTTTCAGAGCTCTTGGGAGTCTCTTGAGGAATGCCTTATGCTCCACATCTCCCTTGGACACCCACATAGCCCGTGTCTCAAATATCAAAGAGGCGTAAAAGAATAAGTCTGTAGACTTTCCTGAAAGGAACAAAACCTTTGGACAGCAAGCAGCAATCCCTCAGTGATATCAGGACCAAAATCCCAGGAAGTGATGACACCTTGAGGAATGGACTAGTGCACTTCTGGGCCATGTTTCCTGCAATAGCAGCATCCTGGACATGAAGGCAGATTGGCTGATGGTGCTCTCAGTCTGATGTCTGTGTATTTCTGGGGGCTAGATGAATTCAGCTTGACCCTGAACTCAGATTTTAAAAGAATGGTTCCTTTTTCCTTTGTCTCTTTTAATTTGGGTTGTTTTGTTTCTTTTTCCCTTTGGGCAGCATCCATTTCTCCAATCAGCGGAGCCTCTCTTAAGCCTCTTCTGACAGGCTGATTGCTGTCATCCCTGCAGCAAAGTAATGCAGGAAGCAAAGGTGATGACAAGGCCACTTCAGCACTTGGAGACCAGAGCCTCTGAGAGCAGGTAGAAATCCTGAGGAGAGAGGGGCCAGGAAACAGGCAGCCATCAGAGCAGGAAAGCAGGCATCTTCTTTTCTCCCACCTGCTGATCCTCCATCTGAATTTCTGCTTAGGATAGCATTTCTGGAGAGCACAAAGTCACTACTGATGTGCACTTTTCAGGTGGGTGGTGTGAGGCATGAAGCTTCCACTGATTTTTTGGGGCAGCTTGGCTGGGACTTCATGTGGAAGTGCCTTCCTCCCCTTACCAGGAGCCGGAAGGGCAGCGTTTGGAGGCACAGCAGCGGCTGGCACAAGGGGCAAACTTCCTTGCAGAGGTACAGAAGGAGCAGGAGAAGAGGCTGCTTGAGATGAAGCAGGAAGTTGCCAGCATGCAAGCTGTACAAGAAGAGGTATGAAGCAGAGCCAGTCAAAAGGCAAAAGGTGTAAAAAGAGAGCTTGTGTGTTGTTTTGGACTCCTCTGCCCTCCTTATGGGCACTGTTTCTCTGGACACTGTCTGTCAGGGTGGCATTGTCTCTTAGCTGGCCCTTGGGAAACAGTGCTGGAGAGACCTTGGTGCCAGGAGGCGGGAAAGCACCGGTCAGGT
Organism: Haemorhous mexicanus; assembly: GCF_027477595.1. NCBI lineage: Eukaryota > Metazoa > Chordata > Aves > Passeriformes > Fringillidae > Haemorhous > Haemorhous mexicanus. Next base: position 16,585,294 of record NC_082381.1, read on the forward strand.
GAGAGGCTACCAGAGTGCAGGTTTGAGGAAGGCAGGGATGGTGTTTCAGGCCCAAATGGAATGGGGAAGCCAGAGCTTTGTCTCAGAAGGAGGGAGGTCCCACAGGAACCCCCCTGCAGAGCCAGGCTAGAGCTGTGGGAGCGGGCTGGCTGAGGAGGTGCCTTAAGCTGCTGAGTATGTCCTGTGTATTGTTCTTTGTCTGATTGAGTAGTGTATGGTGTGTGTGCCTCAGCATGAGCTGTAGCACATGTATGTCCTCTCTTTGGTGTTGGGAGAGACATTTTGGACTCCCTTCGGAAGCATTGTGGTGCTTGGATGCAGGCAGGGAGCACTTGGGCGTTCCTTTTGCCTTTGAGGCAAAGGCTGGGTGTGGCTGGGCTTTGCCTGAGCTTTCCTGTGCAGTAAAGTCAAAAGCAGGGATTGCTTTGTGAGTAGCAGAAGGCTGTGACCTAGCCAATGTGACGGTGTGTGTGCTTGTCGGGCCAAACTGATGAGAACAGTTGGCTTCCTAGATTCCCTTCAGACTCCTGACTTGTCACCAGTCATTGGAGACAAAATACTTGAGAGAAATTGCTTGGCTGTTGTGCTGGTTTAATCCTGGTGTTGTTTACTAAGACTGTACTTCTCTTATTCCTTCTCCAGACCACGTTGGCCCCTTGCCGTCTAAATCCCCACTCTAAGGACTTTTCAAATGAAAACAAAGGAATGGAAACAAATGACCAGGACCACTTCAGGATTGCTTTTTGCAATGGCAGCTTGGAGCTGGACTCACAATAGTAATCCTATACAAGCTCAAGCCTGTTGGAAGTTTCCCTTCCTTGTCAGCCAGGGCATAAGGCTCTACACTCCCTTGAGAACTGGCCATTATTTCTTAAAGATGGAAAGTCCACCACCCAAAGGGCATCCTTGTTTGGTTTGGAATTGGGAACGATCTCCATCCATTATCAGCTCTGACATACACTGCCTTTGGAATGCTGCCCATTGGCCAGTTTTTGCCCAGCCGTGGACTTGGGGATGAGGAAAAAAGTGCAATTGCATTTCCATTGAAAACCCAGTGAAGAGCAGGGCAGCCTGTGAGAGACGGTCTGAAGTTCCTCTCATTTGCCTCACAACCGTCTCAAGGACAGGCATCGGGACCCTGCGGAGCCTGATGGGAATTCTGGCCTGCCGGTGGTGGATGAACGCCAAACATCCTGAGGCCCCTGAGCAGAGCTCTGGCCTGCCAAGAGATTGTTTGCAGCTGTGTCTACTGTGACTGCTCCTAGCAGGGCCTGCCAGGGGGCGAGGCGCCCCATATGCTTGAACCTGCTTGGTGAAAATAGCCCAGGAATTTTGCCACCTCTTGGCCTGGTTGGACTTTTCTGGGGTCACCTTTGGTGGTCCAAAGAAGACCCGCATCTACTTTTCAGCCAGCGTGGCAGACCGACTGAGATGGAAGAAGCCTCTCTCTCAAGGACTGAGACATGAGAGCCCTAGACGGAGAAGCTCCCCCCTCCCAAGGACTGAGACTGAAACCCCTAACAAGGGGGAGGTGTGTGGGGGAGCCGACCAAAAAAAAGGGACATATTTGCCTGCAAGTGTGGCCATTGGAGCAAGAAGACAATGGTCCTTGCCTACTGCTCAGAACATGGACTACCTGTTACATCTCTTCTTTATTGTCTCTTTTTCCCCCTCAACGATTTCCATAGACTTACTTCAAGATCTCTTCCCCCCTTCAGCAATGGACTTTATTAGAACCTTGAGATAACCAGAACCTTTGAGATCTCCCCTTGGGAAAGGGCTATAAGTGGGCCTGTTAGCTAAGGGAGGGAGAAGAAAGCTGAGAAGCAAGAAAAAACTGGCAAGGATCTCTCTCCAAGGCTTTAAGCAAGGAGACCAGGAGAAGTGAGGAATGGAAGAAAGACAAGGAGAGAACTTTGCAGCTGGACAAAGTATTTTTAGAAAGTTGAAGTCATTGTAACTTTTCAAGAATAGTATTATGTTGATTTATTGTGGCCAATAGTTAGGGTAAAAGAAGTCTAAAGAGGTAGGACGTGTATGAAAGGTCAGCCATGTTGCTTAATGAAGAGTTGTCATCTGAGACTGCTTGTGGTCTCTGCTTTGTGTGGGGAGTGCCTCGACAGAGACACTCCCCAGAGTGACTAGGCGAACTCCTTTGGCTGGACTCCGAGGACTTTGTCTTTCTATGTTTGCTAGCTATACCCCCTCTCTGTATCTCTCTCCCCCTTTATCTTTTTCCTCTCCCTAAATCTATCGCATTTGCTGTGTTCATTCAATAAAGGTGCATTTGTTTTGATTAATACTGAAATCCCCAGTGTGTTGGTTTTTGCACTCTGAGATCAGTAAAAAGAACCATCATGACTGCTCTCTTGTATGAGTGGATCTTGCCACAGCCAAAACATCCCGTGCAGATGCAGGCTTTCAGCAGAGCACATCGATGCTTTTGGTTCCTGCTCCATGTAGCTGGCACATCTCCCCTGTGACTGCCCCCCCCCCCCTAGGGGGCCATGGCTAATAGGTTCAAGGCTCTGCAAGTGCAAGGAAGAAGGTGGGCATGTCTGCTGGCAGTACAGGAGAGCAGAGAGGAAAGCGCCTGGCAGGACCCTGGCCAGCAAGGCAAAGCACCTGCTGCACCTGCTCTTTTTCATCAGATAAGGACTGGTGGGTGACACCACGCTTGGGGTTGTCTGGGGCCCATAAGTCATGAAAAGTGTCTCTGCTTGAGTGGCTTTGTCCCTCTTCCTGTGCCTTGTGTTGCCCCTGTGCTCCGCCGTATTTGCCCAGGGTTGTGTAGCTGTGTGGCACAGCTAAAGTGCAGGAGAGCTTCATTTGTCTGCCCTTTGAGGTGGCTGCTCACAGCAGCCTTTTCAATCTGCAAGCTCCGTCTGGAGAGTAAATTCCCTCCATGTTTGGTCCCGGAGGCCAGGGCCTGTCGTGTGCTGTCCCAGGTGGCACTGAGGGCTGCCCGGTGCCTCAGGCTGGTCTGACCCCAGCACAAACAAGAGGAGACAGTGGCAGGTGCTTGTTTCCAAAGCCACATTATTCAGAGGCAATGCGCCGTGTGTGTCCTTTGTCCTGGCCAGCCCCAGACCTGGGGATCCGATGCTGGCACTGCTGCTGCAGCTGAAGTCAGCGAGGATTTGGTGGTTGGTTTCCATCCCAGTAGAACTGGTCACTTATGAAGCAGGGTGCTGATGGTACCCTGAAGATCTCTCAGCTGCATGGCTGTGAGGGAACTGTCCCTTGTGGTTATTCTCCATCAGGGAAAGCTGTGCATGCCAGGTTTGAGTCAACAGAGCAAACAGGGACTGAGTGAATCTCTTCTATCTGTGTCTGCTAAGAGCGGTGACCTTTGAGATTAAGTGGCACAAAGTCAATTGCTTGTGGTCCCTCTGTGAATCCCCATGTTTGGTAATGCTGCTTCTTTGGTAAATCTGCCTGTAGCACTGTAGCAGGGCAAAAAGCCTCAGCACTCCGCAGGTGCTATAAGCTGCCATTGATGCACACAAAAACTGCATGTTGTCTTTATGAGGAAGAGAAGAACTGGTTTAGCAGTGAGAGACATGGAATTATTCCTCTGATCTTTCCTTCTGTCTCATACAGGCAGATCTCTGTGGGTCACAGGTGTGCTCCTGACTGGAAGCAAACGGGGAAATCCTTGGCACCATAGCCTGGTGGGGGCCATGAGATGCAGGGACCGAGCAGGAGCCTGGCCCCGGATGGGCTCACCTGCAAAGTGTGGGCAGGCTGTGTCTTGGAGGTAGGTGCCACAGGCAAATCCATCAGTTTTCCCTCTCCGGTGGCCAGGTCACGGAGGATGTTCTCCGGTTTGATCTCCTAGTGCAGGACCCCACAGCTGCTGCAGCGATGCACGGCCTCAGCACCTGGAGGAACAGCCCCTGCACCACCTTCTCTGACACGGAGCCCCCAAGGCAGAATGAAATCAAAGAGGTCCTGCGACCACTCAGGGCACTCCATCACTAACAAGAAGTTGTTAAGGAGCTCACACCAATCCGAGAGCTGAACAACACCATGGAACCCAGTGGACACCTTGTCCAGCACCTCCATCTCCCTGGGTTCATGGGTTCCGTCGGGCCGCAAGAAGACCACAATGCCGTCCGTGGCGCTAATGCCGTGCCAGGGGTCTGGAACCCCTCACCCAGCCCAGGATGCTCCGAGCCCTCCACTCTGCTCACGCCTGCTCTCCCTCCAGGCATCCTGGCGGCTTCCACTCTGTCAGGCCTCAGTTTACCCTGCCTGTCACGTGCCGGTTTCTGCCACTGGCCCTGGTCACTCACCAGCTCCCCCTAATAGCGGATGCAATCCCGTGGAACACTTTTGATGGCCAGCCGCGAGCCAAGGGGAGAGAAGGGCTGAACGCAGATCTCACCCTGCCAAGCCCCGTCCTCCCCCTCTGCCGCCCTCCTACCTCCTCTGCCCCCCTGCCAGCCCCTCCGTGCTGTTACATTTTAGTTCAGTGTTACACTCTGTCTCACCCCTCGAAAATGTACGGTTTATTCTAAGTCTGTGATCCTCCCTTGAAGTATCATGCATCTGTAATCCCATTGGCCCAAGTCTTATTCCGTTCCCCCTTTGAATCTCCCTGTGAAGATCTGCGAGGCAGGCGAGACACGGCCTTGGCCCTTTTTCTCCCTAGGCTCTCCCTCTCTCCCCTCCCTTCCCCTTCCCCCCTTCTCTCTCAGAAACCATGCTGCTCCCGGGGGTGGCACCCCCAATAAACGCTCATCTCATAAGCAGGCTCAGAAGCCGTGTGGAATCTCCTTGCCTGCCTGCTGCTACCAGCGAACATACAGCTTAGGGGGCGCCCCGGGGACTCCGCAGGGAGCCTCGAACCAACCGCAACACCCCTCCTCCCACCGGGGCCCCGTCCGCCGCCACGTCCCCGAGTAGACGCTGCCATTCGAAGGCGCGGCGCAGCAGCAGTGAACCCAGAGGAATCGCTCTTGCAGGGCCTCCTGCGCTTTCCCTGCGGGCAAGATGCGGCTGTCAACATTCGGGCCAGGGCCGGGAACGGTCCCCGACCTCCCCACTCCAGCCCCCCAAGCGCCCCGGGCAGGGCATCCCCATTGGAAGGGGGCACCTGCGGCTCGGGCGGGCGGCTGCTCTGTGGAGCGGCGGAGCTCGGGCCGGGGAAAGCGCTGCCGACTCCTCTATGGACTCACTTCATCATTTGAGCAATACTGCAGCAGCCCGCAGATCATGAAACAGAAAGGGAGAAATCACCCACTTGCAAGAACGCCCAGAGCGTGCAGTGAAAAGAGGAAAAAAATGGACCCTTGCACAAATTCCAGACTTAGATGAAACTCAAATGAAAAAATAAGGACGCTTGCATGAGTTTGCAGACTATGCAAAAAAATGTTAATGAAAAAACACTTTCATGAGTTCTTAGATTGTACAGCAAAATAGGGGGGATAAAGGGATACCTGCACAAATCTACAGACTCTACAAGAGTAAAAGGCACACCTGCATGTGTTTGCAGACTCTACAATTGCAGAGAACAAAGAAAGGATGCCTACACACACCATGCTGGGCAGGAGACATCCACTTTTTAGCTGAAGCTGTTGGCAGGAGCTTTACCAAACATTTGGCATCTCCATGCCATTTTTCTTTCAATATGCTGCCCCAACAAAAAAACTTCTATATACCCATCGAACCATTAACAACTCTGCAGGATGACACCAACAAATAAGCGCTGCCAACTGCTCGATGCTTTCACTTTATCATTTTACCAGTGGTGCTTGAGTCTGCAGGCCAGGAAACAAAAATAGAACAAGAACCCACTTGCACAAGTCCCCTGACTGTGCAAGGAAAGGGGGAAAAGGGCACACCCGCAGTAATTGGCCAACTGTATAGGAAGAAGGCAAAAATAAAAAACACCCGCACATGTCTGCAAACCTTACAATTGCAGAGGCAAAAAAAATGGATGCCTGCATTTGGCCAACGACTTTACAACATCAGGTGACAAAAAGGACTCCTTTGGCAGGGCACACACTTCCTCAAAGCAGTGCTAAGCCCTCTTATAGTGCATAACCAACAGCTCAGAAGATCCAAGAGTAACACAGAACAGGCACCAAGCCCACACACCCTGTACTTTGGCCACCAAGGCTTCTGACTAAAACTAGTTCCCTAAATTGCAATGCCTGTCATTCCTGCCCATTCCCTACATGGCTAACATCAACCAGCACATCGTAGGATTCACCGAAAGAAGAACGATTTTTTAGTGAGGAAAAAATGACAACTAACAAACCACCCATATGTGTTTGCATGACACTGGAGCAGCGTTTGTGTTGTCAATATGGCAGGGACACGTCCTGTGCACGGGGCAGTGCCCATGTCCTGTGCATGGCAGGGGGTGCCCTTGGAGCAGCCCTGACGGTGTGGGTGCAGCCATGGGTGCGTTTACCTGTTCTCTCCACTTCCACCAGCTCCCAAGTCAGCCCTTCTCCTGAAAAAGTTCTCAGTCCAGCACTGAGCTCCTGGTGCCTTTGCGAAAACTCACTCCCTTCAGCTTTTGAGAAACCTGCAAGTTCAGATTCCTCCTTGGATGTGGGTTCTAATCTCTGTCATGCCCATTTTGGATATGTGCTGCACAGTACTGCATTTTTCAGTCATTTGCTGCACTCTCACTTCTGGCCTGCAGAAATGGAGAAAATTGATCCTGGTTTTCCTCAGCTAACTCAGGCTTTTCTTTTCTGGGCGGCACAGCTCACTGAAACACAATCCCACAGCCACTGCAGACAGTTGCAGGCACCAAATGGGGGAAACGATCCAAAGTGCAGGTTCCCGGGAATTTCCTCTGTTATTTCGTTCTAGACCTCCTCAGAACATGCCTCAGGTGCCAGCCTGACGGGTAACAGGAGAAGGCCGCAGGTCAAGAACAGGAGTTCACCTAGGGGCTATAGGAAGCAGAGGAATTTGCAAGGCAGCTGAGTGTGGCAGATGGTGGAGGCTTGCCAAGCTGCCTGCTCTTGTCTTGCTGCTGAAACCCTGAACTGCACTGCTCTTGGGAACAACACTTGGGCCTAAATCCCACTGGAATCAGCATTTCTTAGAGAGATTGGCCCTGAGGAAGGGCTTACACTGCTCAACCTTTTGGCAGCTAACCCGGGCCATGTGTTAGAAAGGAGGAAGCTAAGTGAGTCTCTGGAGTTTCCTGCAGGAACAAAGCCCTGTGACAGCAAGCAGCATTCTCAGGCTGTTCTCAGGGGAAAATCCCAACAAGCTGAAGACACCTGAGTAAAGGGGTGAATACGATGGTGAGCTACGCTGGCCTGCAACAGCAAGGTCCTGGACATGAAGGTAAAGGGCACAGAATGTTGCCTCCCGCTTGAGGCGTGGTGTCGTGGGTCAGGAACGGCACTGCAGCGACCCCTTTGCTACTCGGTCCAGTTACTCGCGTTCACCAATACGGTCGACGGTAAAAGGCCTTCATTAACCATTGGGTAGGGGCTTTTATAGCAGGGGTCAGCGTACAAAGTAACTGTTCAGGCGGAGGGTCCTTGCCTGCCCGTGACATCGTGATATTTTGTACACACCAATCTCCCACATTTCCCCTCCTCCTTTATGATTAGTTAAAAACATGAAAAATGTAAAGGTTAAAACCGACAACTAACAAACATAGCCAACATATAGAACTGGTTTAAATGTACCGAAACTGATCAATACACCATGACCATAGCAAATTTGAACAAGCAAAATGTTAACTATCTCCAACTGGTTTGTAAAGAACAACACAAAACATCTTCTTAAACTTGTTTAAACTGTAAAGTCCAAAGTCAATGTCAGGGGCTTAACAGGCTGGAATCAAGGGTGACCAGTCATGGGATTTTGCAGGACTTCTTCCTCAGCTTTTGCCATCTTCGCAGAGGTGCAGAAAACCTTTGGGCTGATCGTCGATTGTTCCATTCAAGTAGAGCCAGAACCTGGCTACACATCAGGACATGCTGTGCCTGTCAGCTTCCAGTCCTGAGAATCCATTCTCTACGTGTCTTGTTGGTGTACCACTTGATAGCTGGCCTTGTCCCTCACAAGCTTTTAACTGTAAAGCACTGAATCCTGTACACAATGTAGACTTGCCTCAGGTTTCCATTGAGCCACAGGAGCTAGAATTGCTGGGATCATAGCAAATGGATGCTTGTGTAATGTTTGGTTACAAAGGGAAAGACAGGACAACAGGGGGGCAGTCTCAGGATGTAAATGCAACACCAGACATTTACAGGAATGCAAGCTTGTGGTGTAACTACACCTCACGTCATGTATCAACAGAGCAGCTATAGATTTCTTATTGTTATCTCATGGTCATGGATGCCAGGATTTTGAAGGTATGTGTTGCATGAATTTATCAGATCACAGTGAATCAATCTACAAAAGCATTGCAAACTTGAAGGAGAGAGTCAATCACTTATAGGTGGATGACGGATGGGGATGGCTGAACAGTTTTTCAAGAGCTGGGGCATCACTGGGTGGCTTAAGGCCTTGTTGAAGACAGGATTGTTAATTGGTTGGTGATTGTAATTATTGATCTGTGACTCCCTTCTCTGCTTGGATTTTTCCATCGGGCCCTGCAAAAATCCTTGTCAGCTGTGTTTGTCGCTCAAATATAAAAAGGAGGAAGTATGGAGGGGCTTGACAGCTGGCCTGCAAGCAAAGCTGAGTTAATAGAAGAAATAACAATTGATGATTTTTGAGTGCATCCATAGCAAGGAAGAAGACAAGGCCGTCAGCATGAAAAGCGATTAGAAAAGATCCATGTGAATTTTTGTAAGCTAGAATACATGCCTAAGTAGATGTGCATACGTTCCTTATTAAATTTCTGTAAAACTTTTGCCAATCATATTGACACTAATTGCTTTGCACCAATGGCTATAATAAGTTATTGTGATGCAGTTAATGACTTAAGATCACACTTTGTTAAGAGTATATAAACTGGAGAACACGCAGAATAAAAACTTTTTTCCTCTTGGACCTTGGTCACGTGTGTATGTCACGACCAGACTAACGCTGACACTGGGTGACCCCAATTTCCTCTAGGCTAGAGATCAGGGAGGAGTTTCAAACATGCACGGCTTACAAATCAGTCCCCAGAACCACACATACCGTTTTCTGCCCACCATTCACAAAACACTGCTGTTTCCTCAAAGAAAAGCAACAGAAAGCTCTAGCAGACTGCCCCCACCCCAAGAGTTTCCAACCAAGTTTTTCCTCTACTTTCTACATCCTATGTCTTGGCAAAAGTGCTTTCTGCCAGCAGAGTGAAGTGGAGACAGATCATTCATTCGTGTGACACAGCACAGGTTGCTGCTCCAGCCTGAGAGCTGGAACTCAGAAACTTGGGCAACTGTGCTTTCAGATGCAACCACAGCCAGAGAATGACACTGGTGATGACAGCTTGGGGAGGAAGCTGGCCCAGCAATGGCATTGCACACAAGCTCTCAAGGAGGCACTATCAGCATGACAGCCCTAATAATGCCACACAAACCCTCATAGTAATACCCATTTATTGGATGCTGGTTGATCTGCATGTATGTCTACACTGCTGCCTTTATAACCTTTTGGAAATGGTCAGAGCTAGCAGGATTCACCCAGCATCAGGAGCTGGTGCAGCCTGGGAACCTGCTGATTTACAGAGGCTTCCTGCTTCCCAGGTGATGCCAAGGCAAGCCCTACTGCTGCTGCTGCTGCTGCTGCTGCTGCTGCTGCTCTGCCAGAGAGCCCCGGCTGGGCAGGGATGGCACCACTGTGCTGCGGGCTGTTTCTCCTTCCAGAGCTGGACAGTGCTTTTGAGGCAGTAATGACAGCTGGTGGGAGAAGGAAGGGGCCTTTTCTGGAGCCAGCACTGTGGAGGCGCACTACGGCCTGCTTCAGGGTAGAATGTCGGCGCCCACAAAGTAAAGCAGAGGGACACAGCTAGAAAAGGCTTCCTTTCAAGCCTTCTTGTCTCTTGGAAAAGAAGGGAGCCAAGGGCCAGGCCGAGCAGCAGGGCCCGAGCCCTCCTCCGTGCCTGCAGTGAGGGGCGGCTGCCGCTGGGCGGCGCCATGGGAAGGGAGCGCCCCTGCGCGGGAAGGGCGGGGCGGGGCAGCCGCCAGGGGGCGCCCGGGGCGGGGCGGGGCCCCTCTGTGAGGGGGGAGAGCCTCGGGCAGCTGCGAAGCCGCGCGAAGCCACAGACGGGACTGTGCGGCCGCAAGGCACAGCGCCAGGGCCATGGACAGCGCCAGGGCAAAGCACAGCTCAGGCGCGGGCTGACCGGCAAGGGAACCTTCCCATGGAGTGCAGCATTTGCGTGTTTTGATTGCCAGTCCTGCGCTGAGCTGGCAGGGCACAAAGCCTCCTCAAGCACAGGTGCCTCCTCTCCAGGCTTCCTGCACTCCCTTTGCTGACGGGGTCCAGTCAGGCAGGCAGAGGGCAGGCTCAGCTGATGTTACAAAGCGCTGCTGTCCTAAAAGAAAAAAAAGACAAAAGCCAAAGGAGAAAGGAACTATTAGTTCTCAGGCTGAATTGCTCACAGGCGGAGGAGGATTCCTCTGGTTCCCAGAAAGGTGCAGAAACAGGACACGAGGACACTCTGTGCCCTTTACCTTCATGTCCAGGACCTTGCTGTTGCAGGCCAGCGTAGCTCACCATCGTATTCACCCCTTTACCCAGGTGTCTTCAGCTTGTTGGGATTTTCCCTTGAGAACAGCCTGAGAATGCTGCTTGCTGTCACAGAGCTTTGTTCCTGCCAGGAAACTCCAGAGACTCACTTAGCTTCCTCCTTTCTAACACATGGCCCGGGTTAGCTGCCAAGAGGTTGAGCAGTGTAAGCCCTTCCTCAGCAAATGCCAATCCCTCTAAGAAATGCTGATTCCAGTGGGATTTAGGCCCAAGTGTTGTTCCCAAGAGCAGTGCAGTTCAGGGTTTCAGCAGCAAGACAAGAGCAGGCAGCATGGCCGGCTGTTGCAGTTCCTTTGAGGATCCCTGCACAGTCCCTGGGGCACCCTAAGCTGTATGTTCGCTGGTAGCAGCAGCAGGCAGGCAAGGAGACTCACACGGCTTCTGAGGGTGCTAATTAGAGAAGGGTTTGTTGGGGGTCCTACCTCCGAGGGCACCATGGTGTCAAAGGGAGAAGTGGGGGCGAGACACAGAGAGCCGAGGGAGAAAAAGGACCAAGAGCATGTCTCCTTTCCCTCACAGAGTTGAACGGGGAGATTCAAAGTGGGAGGGGAATAAGACTTGGGCCAAGGGCATTACAGATACATCATACTTCAGGGGAGGATCACAGGCTTGCAAAAAGCTGGACATTTTCGAGGGGTGAGACAGAGCATACCATTGAACTAAAATGTAACACCACAGTCTGTCTCCACTGTGGTGGCAGAAACGACTTTTCCTAAGATATAGGATGAAGAAAGTAGAGAAAAAAGAAATGATTGTAAATTCTTAGGGTAGGGACAGTCTGCTAGAACTTTCCGTTGCTTTCCTTTGAGAAAACAGCAGTGTTTTGTGAGTCGTGGGCAAAAAAAGATACGCATGGTTCACTGGACTGATTTGTAAGCAGTGACTGTTTGAAACTCCTCTCTGATTTCTAGTCTAGAAGAAATTGGGGTCACCCAGACACAATAAAGCTTCGGGATTATGACACCAGGAAGGCACAAATGTGCTGTCTGTAGATCCAAGGTCCTCATCCAATCAGACATTTCTTGAGAATTGTCCTGACTTTCAGTTTGACACACAGAGGGAATTTGCATCAGGAGAATACCCAGCCTCCCACATGTCACACGTGGAGTCTGACCAGCTGCTCTCTCCACTACACTTGCTGGGCTCATGCAAGTGGTGGTCCTGGGGCTGGGAAACACCTGGACTTGTGTAGAGCCCTTCCAAAACGCTAATGTGGCTGCAAGAGCAGGCAAACAGCAAAAGCCCAGATCCTTCTCCATTCTTTTTAGTTCTTAACTGAGAAAGAAGATCACCGGTGGTTTTCCAGGCCCTTGCTGTGAATGCTCAAGAAAGTATTTTTAGACGAGAGAAAAAAACCTGGTTTTAAGGGCAGAGGAGAGTAGGGGGAAGGAAGCTTTTGAACATTGAAAGGCTTGTGGTTACTCTATTTTCCTGAGCCTGCCTTCCTAAGCTCTGCCCACCAGCTGAGCTCTTTTGTCTCTGCCTCATAACTCTCTTTTAGGTGGGACTTGCCCATTTTGGTGCACTGGTTTCCTCTCCCCACCAGCTTCTATGTTGTCCCACATTGGGGTTTAACGTTCTTTTCCTTCTTTCTGTGGGTCCATTAGAGTCAGATCCCTGTGACTTCCAGATGCACACTCCAGGGAAGCTGCCAGAAGTGAGGCACAGCCCCCAAAAGGCTTCTTGGAGGTGCGGTAATTGAGCAGTAGCAGTGTGCTGTGTGTGCAGCAGGTTGGTTACTTGGCTCTTTCTCCCCACTTAGGTGACATTCTTCCTCCAGGGAGCCCTACAATTTGCCGGATGGTGTTCGCCATGCAGCACATCGCTGGGAATGGCTGGCATTCCAATGGAGGGAACTTTCTGGGATATTAGCAAAGCACGATTTCATCCACAGAATTTAAGCAAGTGTTCTTGGTTTTAGTCAGAGGCGCTGCTGGCCAAAAGGGCACGTTGCCTTTGCTTTCCTCACGTCCTGGCTCTTTCTCAGTGTTCAGCTTGGCATACAGGGTGCATGGGCTTGGTGCCTGTTTTGTGTTACTCTTGGATCCTTTCAGCTGTGGGTTACGGACTGCAAGGGGCTTTAGTTCTGCTTTGTGACAGAGGAGAACTTTCTGGGCTTTTCTTTTGTGTTGGCTGTGGAGAAGGTTTGGTTGCTATGCATGAATTCACAGACCAACCCAGAGCAGCTGCTATTGTGATGTCAGCAGAGGGCTGCCACGTCACAGCCTTGTCAGCAGGAGGTTTTCCTGGTGCCTGCAAGGCCTCAGCATCCAGAGCAGCTCTTGGCGTGCTCGATGCAGGAGGATCCCCTCGACTGAGCTGTTCTCAGTTTACAGCGGGTGTCCTTCTGTTTCTGTCTTTTCTTGCACAGTCCGTGTCCTCGTGCAAGTGTCCTGTTTTTTCCCTTTTTCCTTGCACCGTCTCTAGACTTGTGCAAGAGTGGGTTTTTTCCATTTTTGTTTCCTGGCCTACGGACTCGAGCAGCACTGCTCAAACAATGGAGCGAGTCCGCAGAGCTTTCAGCAGCGCCTTTTCATTGGCGGCTTCTCGGAAAGCTTTTCGTCGTTTGACTGGTAAATAGAAGGTTTTTCCTTGGGGCAACGTGTGGGAACAAAAATGGCATAAAGGTGCCATATGTTTGGTAAAGATCCTGTCAACAGCTTCAGCTGAAAAGGGGGTGTCTCTTGCCCAGCATGGTGTAGGAACTTCCAAAATGCAGACTGGGGGAGCTTTGCAGGTGTCCTTCAAAAAACTGTGCGCTCCTCTGCAGAACTGAGGAAAAGCATCTTTTCCTGCATTCCGTCCTTAAAGGATGTGCCTGTCTAAGAGGACCCCTTCTGTGTGCTACAAGAGCCATTGGCTTTGTGCTGAGGGGCAAACTGCCGAGCAGTTTGTGTGTGCTCCTGAAGCCCAGAGCTGGGCCTGTGCTGTGTCCCAAAAAATCTGCAGGTGCTAAGAGGGGTTTGCTGGAAGCTTTTGTGGGGAATTGTGTACAGCAACCCCATAGGACATGATGCATGCAACTTACAAAAAGCAAAAGCAAGACCAGGAGAGAGTGGAGAAAAAAGCTGCTTTAGCTGGACAATGAGCTCCCATGTATGCACTGACCTCTGAGAAACAATTTGCATAGGCACAACCTAGTTTCTAGTTCCTTAGTGGCAAAGCCAAGCAAAAGGCAGACACAGCCTCGGTTATTGGCCTGCAGTCCTGCTTGTTGTGCTAAAGAAGTGTTGCTCCTGGAGGGATGTTGTGAAAGGAAAATGCTCTCTGCTTGGTTGGGCTTGTTCTGTGAGATTCCTCAGCACCAACAGTTTTCTAATAGTACCTGTTCATTTTCCCTTGCCCCCGGCAGATCGCCTTAGACGTGGAAGGAATCAAGTGCACGGTTCGGTGAGTGGGACGGGCACCCTTGACATTGTTGGTGTCTGAGGATTGTGCAGCAAGCTGTGGGCTTGGCCTGTTGCACTAGAGTGCCAGCCTGGCAGGCCGAAACAAAGTCCACGCCAACATCTGCATAAACAGCCTCAAAAGGATTCCATCAGTTTCCTCCTTTTCCACTGAGGAGCTTTTAACTAATGAAGGTCAAGCTTTGCAGGCAGGAGGCTGCATGCTGATTGTAGCCAGGCTGAAATATCTCCTTCAAAAGCATGTGCAGTCCTGTCTAAACATTAGTCTTATTAGCCCACTTGAATTGAGTTTTAATCACTGAGTATCCAAATTTTATCTAAATTCATGACTTCTGCTCAGGACAGCTGGGGATAGAGCTCAGGAGAAATCAGGTACCAAATGACAGGTTACTCCCTGTCCCTCACACTGCTACCTGCCTGCAGGGCATAACAGCAGCAGCAGAACCTGCTCTGGCTCCCTCTCTTTCTCCAGAGGCTAAAGGGGAGGCAAAGGACAACAAACCTCCAGGTGTTGTCAGTCCAGGGCCTGAGTATCCTGCACCAATCAGTGGCAGCTTTGGTTGGTTCAGTTCAAAGCTCTGGTGCAGTGCAGGGCTGCAAGTTTCGGAGCAGGCAGCACTTGCCCTTTGTGGCTGAAAATGCCGTGGGCTGGAGTCCTGCCATGACCTAGCTCTTCAGCCCAGGCACTGAACACCCGTGGGGACTGGCATCTGAACTTTCACATCAGGCATCATTGTCCTGGCATTCTCACAGGACTGTGAACTTCCCTTGGTGTCAGATAAGCGGTAGCATGATGTCCTTTAGTGGTACTGGTATGAAAGTCAGCCCCTCTGTGCACTGAGTCTGTGCAGGCTCCCTGCTGTCAGCAGAGAGAGAAGTCCCATGGCGCAGTTCACAGCCTTGTGGGGTGTGGAGGAGCCACTGTTGCCTGCAGGGACCTGCCCCCCCTCCACGCCCTACCTAGGTAGCTACAGTCACTGCTTGGACTGCACCCTTCACTTTGACCTGAGCCAAGTTTGTTGAGAAGACTCCTGAGCAGCTCTGCATGGCAGGGACAAGGTCTGTCTGTGAAGGGCTGGAATGCAGTTCCTGTTGGCTGCTCTCTAAGGCCTGAAATCCTGAGGGGAATCCACTTGACCAGAGCTGAGCAGAGAAATGTTCCCTGCTTCTACTCAGACACTTCAAGAACAATTGCAGGCTTAGTTAGAACATAAACACCACATACATACCACATGAACAGCCCCGCATAACAGCTTTTGCCTTCAGGTCAGCTGTATCTCTGCTTGCTGCTTCTGCCAGTTCTCAGGAGGACACTTCCCAGGTCCTTATTGCTTGTTTGTGCTTTTTCCCTGCCCATTCCTTGCAGGTCCCGCTAGGAGAGGTTCTTGCCACTCAGGACTCCTCGGCCCAGGATGGAAAGGCTCAGCAGCAGGAGAGCATGGATAGAGTGCGCGGCATCCAGGAGTTCAGGTGTGTGTTATGCTTTCTCACTTTCTCTGAGCAGGGGTGGGCCTTGCTGGGCTTTAGGAGGCCCCGTGTCAAAGAACAGATTTGGCTTTCTCATCCTTTGACTTGCTCAGCACTGACAGGGGAAGGCAGCCCAGGGCAGGTCTGGCTGCCCACCCACCTAGAGCATCGCTGCCTCCTGGGACTCTCTTCTTAAACCTTGACAAAAAGCATTCCAAACTAGACCAGAGTAAAAGCAAGGGAGGTTCAGGCTGGGCTTAAGGACAGCAAAGCATTGAACTGCAAAGGCAATCAGGCAGAAAGAAGCGCCTCAGAGATATCCTGCAGTTTCCACCTCTGGAAATTCAGAAGCCCCAGGTGGATAGAGCCTTGAGCAGCCTGTCCAGATGCTGACCCCAAGTGCTTGGAACTGAAGACTGGGCTAGAGGCTTCCTGGAGTCTCTGCCAACCTAAACCATTCTTTGATAATGGAATTTGAAAATCTTACCCACCTCCTCCCCAAGCTATAGCTTGCAGGCTCTTTCACCACTGAATGAAAGAAGGATGGGAGTACTCATCTGGACTTCCCAAGCTCATCTTAACCAAGGAAAACTTTTGCAAGTCAGGTATCCACTGTAATCAGAAAGGAGCAGGCAGAAAGCTCTGTAATCAGCAGGTAGGAAGCTCTGATGCTGAGAGTACCTGAGCTTTCTGAAAACGTTCTGTGGGTTCTGGAGGCTTGTTTGAATTTCTCAGTGGTGACTCTTTCACCTGCATGAACAACAATGAGAGATACTGGCCTAGGGAGGGAATTGCAGAATTCTCTTGAGGTGGAAGTAGAGGGCTGTGGGAAGCCCCTGAGACTGCCTTATGTGGGACATGGTATATATAGTCCTGGTGTTGCAAGGAGACCGTGTTGCCATTAAAGGCTTGTTTGTGTGTCTGCTTGTCGTAGATGGAAGGAGTTGGCTGCATTTGAGAGAAAGCACCACTCCTCCCTAGAGAGGGCGTCTGCAGTGGCGGCACAGACAGAGGAGGTATGGCAGCCTCAGAGGGATCTGCTGAAGGAAGAGCTTCCTCTGGCAGTGCCAAAGGTATGCTCACCTTGTTCCTAGGCAGCACATGTGGGAGAGGGATTTGTCCTAGCAAGACCCCCCCAAATGCTGCTTCTGGCAGCAAGCTAAGACCAAGACTCTGCTGCTGTTGTTGTGATTCCTTTTGGAAAATGGTGCCTCCCCCCTTCCAGGTTTGCCGCCGACAGCGGCCAGCTTGCAGGGGTCTGGAGAAGCTGCTCCAGGAATTCTCTCGCCAAGGGCACACACTGTCCCAGGTGTGCAGAGAGAAGGCGGTGCTGGCGCAAGAGAACGCTGCCCTGGAAGCCCGACTGGCAGCCACGGAGCGGGACCTACGAGGCCTTTCAGAGCAGCTGGCAGAGGCCAGGTAAAGGCAGGGAGGAGATCCTGGGCGTGACATTATTGAAGGCCTGGAATTACAAAGGTGCTGGGTATCTTGTCCGGATTTACTTCCTGCTCTGTGCTCCCAAGATGTTTCTCGGACTGAGAAGCAAAGAGACACCGGTCAAAAGAAAAGGATCCTCTGGCCTGAATATTTTTTTTCTGCCAGCTCAAGCTCTCCAAGCTCTTTTGTAGTCACATGCTCGGGACCCCTTGCACATTCCTGTGACAAGTGCAAAGCAAGCCAACTTGGCATTGAATTGAGTACCAGGGAAAGGGTACAGATGTTTGCTGAAACCAGAAGTTTCCCTCTGTTTTGCTTTCTCCTTGGGTGCATCTGACCATCAATCTTTCCTTGCCAAGTAGTTGGACATGGGATTTTCAAAATTCAAGGCTCTTCCATGTGAATGTTGTAGGTATGGTGCTGATGCTTCAGGGGAAGCTGGAGAGTCATGCTGAAAATCTTGAGACCCTTCAGAGCTTACTCTTGTGAAGTATGGTGCAGGACCTAGATCTGCTTAGAAACAGCAGCAGCAGCAGAAGGGAAAGGTCTTGTGACTTCTTGACAGTGTCTGGGGACTCTTGCTAAGCACTGAATCCTGCCCACTGTCCACCCACCTCTGTAACCAGTCAAGGTCCCTTTGGCTGTTGCTTCTTCCTTTTTAAAGAGTGCCAAGATATTTGGGCACTGCTTGTTTAGTTAGTCAAAAATAAAGGAAGTGAGTGGTCTTGTTCATCAAATTCCAGTCATTTAAATGGCAGGAAATGGTCCATCACCCTGAGACAGTTCTTCTTCAGATAAAAACCTACTTCTGCTTTCCTACTCCTGCTGTTGGAATCTGGAGGATTCACTGTATCGTTTGGTGAATTCCCTTAGTCCCTTTTACTCAGAGAGTGCCTGGCGAACAAAGAAACGATACGTACACTAAGAATGGCATGAAACTTGGACGAGTCAGCCAGGAGTGCCCTGTTCTGTCCCCTGCAGAGTGACTTGGGAGTGCTGATGAGCTCAGGGCAGTGAGCAGAGGCTGGGCTTTTGCTCCTTTGCAGATACTTGGTGGGCATACGCGTGTGTGATAGGTTGGGCAACAGCAATTTGAGCTCTGGCTGCTGAGATCAAACTCAGCTGGGCTAGGTCATGAGGAAAGGCTGCCCAGTCACCTGGAGGACCTTGCTTTGCTATGTAAAGTGGTAAAATAGTCCTGCTCTATCTGAGTTTCCATGCATGCCATTTTCCATACTAAAGCGTAGGGACCTTAAGGCACATCTTTCTGGAGAAACTGCCCCTGTGTGCCAGGAACAATTGCTCTTCATGTTCACAACTTGTAGGTCAGAGAAGGAGAGCCTGCAAAGCAGCCTGCTGGAGGCTCAGCAGCACATATCGGAGCTGGAGATCGCCAGGAGCCGTGTGCAAGCCCAAGTGCGCGCAGCCACGCAGGCCAAGGAGGCGATACTCGGTGAGAGCCTCGTGCGCTTTGTTTCTGCTGGTGGCCCTGCCCTGTGCAGTTGCTCCCAAGCCAGCTCTGTCCGCAGGGCTTCTGTGGAGTGAAGCAGCTCAGGGCAGGGCCCTCCTTGCCTGAAACTGAAAGGGCTTAAGGTCAGTAGATTCCTCTGCTTGTGTAGTCTCTGATTCTGGCTGTGTGTCATGTTTGCAGAGGATGTGAGGGGCCTTCGTCGTGAGCTGCTAGCTGTAAGATCTCTCAGCCAGCAGCAATGTGAAGACATGGCTCAACAGCTCCGCTGGGCAGAGGAGCAGTTCAGGAAGGCTCTGAGACTCTGGCAATCTGCTCAGGAAGCAGAAAAAAGGCAGCTTGTGCAAAACCTGGTAAGAAGCAATACACAACTAAAGATTTCAGGCAAGTTTGTAAGGCTGGCTTAGCAGAAGAGCGGCCTGAGTATGTGACATGGCCTCAAGCATCAGGTGTGGGCTACACCTTCCTGAGCCAGGCAGCAGGGGGCTTCAAGGGCACATACTCAACAGCCTGGGAAGATCCAGAGGCCAATGCTGGGACAGTATATGCAGCCACAGGTTCAGGATGGGCATAAGCCAAGTTCCCCAGGAGGCTGGGTGGTCACCACCCAAAGCATGGCAGCAAAGGGGCAGGATCTTCCCCACAGCCTCGTGCCATGCAGCAGACTGCTGCTGACCTTGCTTCTAACAGCAGTCCCAGCAAGTGGGCTCCTTGCTTTCTGTCCTTCCATGGGGGACAGAGGCCTTCCCTTAGAGCTTGAAGCCGATGCAACAGGCCCCATGGTTCTGGTATTTCAGCTGGTGGCCTGCCTTGTGACTGGGTCATCGAGGTGTGCTGGCCTTGTCCTCGTCCCGCAGTCCATCTGTAGCTCTTCCATGATCAAATGGCAGGGGCACTTGGAGAGCAGAGCCTCTGAGAAGAGGCAGAAATCCTGAGGAGAGAGGGGCCAGAGAACAGGGAGCCATCAGAGCAGGGGAGGGAGGTGGCATTTCCTTCCTGCCACCTGCTGACACTCCTGCTAACTTTTGGGTAGGAACAGCATTGCTAGAGGGCAACGGGGGGTAAGGACTACTTGCAGGCACTGGAAGCACAGAGCCTGGCAGGCTCCAGCATTGAGCACCAGGAAGAACAGCTAGCATGGAAAGGTTAGATCTGGGTAGAGAAGCAGAAGGGAGTAGAGGAATAGAAGTGCTTTTGAGCCTGGAAAAGAGGGAATCTGAGCGTGATGGCATGTGCCTGTAAAATTTCTTTTGACCAAATATCAAGGACAAGCTGCAGGCAGAACTGCAGGAAGCTCAGAGGAAGATGAAGGCAATGGAGAAGAGCCACCAAGAAAACATGGAGAGGATGCGCAAGGTCCTGCTGCAGTACAAGCTGGCTGAACTAAAGCAGGTGAGTGAAAGAACAGGAGGCACTGCAGTCACTCAATGAGTGGTCTCTGCCCTTGTTGCCTTTGCCCTGCAGAGCAGCAGGTGGATGGGGGCAACGTGTCTGACTGCCACGCTCTGAGGTCTCCATGGCAGCTGGTCAGTAGGACACTTACTGGGCCACTGAATCTCAGCTGCTGCCCTAGGCAGCAGGGCTTGTGCTTTGGCCGCTGGGCCAGCAATCCTGTGCATGTATTTCTGCTGGCCTCTTAGAGCTCGCTTTGTGTTTTGAGGGGTTTGTTCAGGTGAGCATGGAGACCCACACAGATTCTGAAGCACTTGTCCCTGTCCATGGTGAATGCAGTCCTCAGAAAGGGGTGAAATGTGCAGTTGTTCTTTCCCTTTCCCAGTCTCTACTATGGCTGGCTGTGACAAGCTCTAGTCTCGGACTGCTGTTTGGGTTGTCCTTGAGGAGGAAGACTTGACAGCTCAGCTTGCAGCCTAACACCAGTGTTGTTCCTAAGGGCTTGCCTTTGAAATGCTGTGTCTGGGGCATCTCTGCCAGGCACCTCTCTGACACAACCAAATTTCTTGTCCCAGATGGAAGCAGGATCTGCCATCAAAGCTGCCGCTGCAGCTGCATCCTCGGAAGCAGCCTCCTCTCCGCAGCCTGAAAACCGGAGCATGAGCAGTTCGCCCCGCTGGAGCCAGGAGAGAGAGAAGCAGTTCCTGAAGCTGCTGAGTACGTCCTGGGGATTTCTTGTGCAATCGAGCAGTGTATTATAGCGTGTGTGCCTCAGCATGAGCTATAGCACATGTTCCTCCTCACTCTGGTGTCAGACAGACATTTTGGACTCCTTACAGAAGCCAGGGTTGTTCTTGGGGGCAGCCAGGGAGCACTTGGGGCGTTTCTCTTGCCTTTGAGGAAAAAGCTGAGAGTGGGAGGACTTTGCCTGAGCTTCCCTGTGCAGTAAAGACAAAAGCAGGGATTGTGTCCAGAACAGCAGTAGGCTGTGACCTAGCCAATGACTCAGGGAAGGTGTGTGTGCTAGTCTGGCCAAACTGATCAGAACATTTGGCTTCCTAGATTCCCTTTAGACTCCTGACTTGTCACCAGTCACTGGAGACAAAATACTTTGAAGAAATTGATTGGCTGTATGGCTGGTTTAATAATGGTGTTGTTTTCATGACTGTCAATACTTCTACTATTCTTTCTATACTGTGGTTTGATAAGAATTTGACATTTTGGTTAGCCTGAACTCTTTGAAGAGAACATCAGGCAATAGCACAAAGAAGAGAGGAAGAGATCTTTTTCAGTACACCCTACAAGTTAAAAAGTTACATTCTTAGAACAATCCCAATTTATCAGAGAGGAAGAGTTGTTTTCAAAAAGCCCCAAAAAAGGAAATCCAGGACACATTTGTTACAATCCCTGTTTAATATTTTAGTTCTGTGCTTAGGAAGATGCATCAGAGACACACATCTGTGTGGCATGGTCAGATAAAAGTGCTCTGAGGCAATTCTCAGAAGGAAGCCTGCAGCCTCTCTGCTGCATGTTCCTCCAGTACCAGGCACTTTGTCACTGCTTGTGCCCAGCTGGTAAATATTCTTGGAATACTGAGCATTGGCCTCAATCCCTGCACAGATTCCTGCACTCCAGGAAATCACACCAAGGCCTTAATGACTCTTCAGTAGAACTGAATTGCTTCTTACAACTAGGAAGAGCTGCCAGTGCAGTGCTGTCAGAGAATATGGGGTCAGGTTATTCAGAACAGGGCCCAGTTGACTCAGTGTCTGCCATCAGCTGTTGGGACAAAAGGTGGATTGATCGACTCCTCTGTGGGTCTGAATTCAAAGACAATCATGTTCTGTCTTGAGTGGGGTCAACTGTAGCAGCGAGGGGGTTTGGATGGTGGTTGCTGCTACCTATTTCCCAAAAGGCATTTCCTGTGGAAAAGCCACTTGGGTAAGCATTCAGGAAGGCAAAGTCCACACACACCACACTCACCACTGCAAGCTCAGTGCACCAAGGCCAAGAGGCCTTTTAGAAGGTCAGCTCCAGCAAGGTTTATTTGAGCAGGCCAAAGGGGAACTAGAGACAAAAGATGAGCCATGTCCTCTGCACAATGTTTAAATAAGGCCTGGTGCAGTGGCGGTACCAAAGGGCAGGGCAAAGGGAATTGGCTCTCAGGGAGGAAAGGGCCATCCACCAGGGGCCACACAACCAATGAGGAAACAGGGAAAGGAGAAAGCTGGGAAAGTTGGGACATTCCCCTCAAGGCAGCCCTTCAAAGGAGTATGGGAGAATCAGACTCTGTACAGGCCAGAGCTGCCTGTCTTGCTGAGGCTGCTGTTGCTGCTGTTCTCGTTGATGGTATTGTTAGCCAAGCGACCATAAATTGCTCCAAGCCCCAGAGAGTGGAGCTGGGTTTCAGATCTCCTGGAAGTCAGGATCTATGTTTTGAAGTTTGCTTCTTGCATTTTGTTTCTTTCAGGGCATGTGGTGAGTGTGGGAGATCCGGAGAAGAAGTACGCCAGGTGGAAACGTATTGGCAGTGGGTGAGTGCAGCCACGCTGACTTCTGCAGAACCACAGGCCAGGAATTTTGGTGGTGCAACATCACATGTAAAGTTAGGCAAGCTGCAAGCATCTTCAGACCTTAGCTCCAGATTGTCCCTGTCTCTGTGCTGTGGCAGTACAAGGCATCATCAAAGATAACTGAATGCTGACAATGTCTTGGCTGCCTGAAGGAGCAGGACCTGGAAGCCCTCCTGTCCCTCCAAGATGTAACACCAGTTTGCCTGTTTTCCAAGGATACATGGTTTTGTATGATTCAAAGCCATATGGCCAGACTCATGAATGAAAAAAACCTGAGAGAGCAGCTTCCCACCTGAGAGCTGTCAGATAACAGCTCTCAGTAGAATTTCTTAGCTGTATTGTGCTGGAAACCATATTCGGTGGCCAGGAAAATAAGAAAGGCTGTGTGGCATTGCCTGAGTTTGGCAGGTAGGATCAAAAGAGAGCGGTGAGAAGGCCCAGCAGGACTGTGTGTCTCATTGCCTGGAAAGGCACACCACAGGCACAGACACAGGAAGGAAAAGGCAAAGAAGAGACCCGCATGCATCATCTAGTGTGTACATTTGAGATTTGTAGCAGCCCTTTTTCTTCTTGGTGGACCCAGCTTTTCTCTTGGACACTCTGCAGGGCAGAGGGCTACTGGGCTGCTGGGCCATTGGCTGAAGAGCAGACAAACCCCGGTGTTTTAGAGGCACTGCAGGCAGCAGAGAGCTCCTGCCTGGGCTGCCTTTTGCTTCTCAGCACTGAACAACTTCTCTGTTCTTGCCACTGCTCTGTTTCTAGGGGTTTTGGCACTGTTTATAAGGCCTTCAACGCTGCCACAGGACAAGCGGTAAGTGCCCGTGCAGATTTTGCAGCTCTTGAGTGCTTTCCCTTGGCATGTGATTTGTGGCCAGAGTTTTGGGCCGCCTGTCTTTGCTGCAAAGGCTGTCCCGCAGGAGCATCCTGTATAGAGGCTGGCTGCAGAATGCATTTTGGAGAGACTTTGTCCTTTCTACTTACCTGAATGGATGTGAAGATGGCAGTGGTGTATTTCCGTAAAAGGACACCCTAGCTTGGACTTACTGGATAAATATGCATAGATTAGCTGATGGCAAGAGCTGTCATTCTGGCCCAATTCCTCTTAAGGCCAGGTTCAGAGACAGATAGTATTTCCCATTGTTTTCCATCACGTGGTTCCGTTTGAAAATATAATGCAAGACCTAAAGAAGGAGAGATCTTGTGTCGAGCACAGTTTTGCCTTTTACTCCTAGGGAACCTAGTTCACATACACAGACACCCACACAAACACAAACACGAACAGATAAATGAGAAGTTGATGAAGAGCCTTAAGTAATACAACCTTGTGTTGATCCTGTGTTGGTGACATTTCACTATGGAAATGCTGTTTGTACTGAAAGGACATGGAGGTGTCTTAAAGAATCACGCTGCTCTTTGAGGCTAAAAGTTCAGAGTTCAGAATTCTGGTTTTTGGCTCTCAGGAAATACATTCCATCTTCCTGACTAGTAAGGAATTAGATAAGGTAGTTCCTTCTCCACCAGTGGTGCTGAGATCAGGTACTTCCCTTGGAGGGAGGTCCACGAGGTGTCCGAAAGCCCTAAGCCCTGTACTTAAAAGCTGGGATGCATCCATCGTGTACCATAAAGAGGGTTATTCATTGCTAAACACATGAAATAATTTCAAGTCTAAGCCATGGTCAAGATTGACCTTCAGAGTTATAAAACCCAAACTGCAGAAGTTAGGATGTGCTAAGATTGTATCTTTACTTTGAGTCGCTTTGGAGTTCTGTTTTGGACAGCATTTTCCCCATCATGTTTGTGCGTGTTTATTTGGCACACAATAGGAATGGCAGCTGTCGCTGAAACGCTGCTCAAAGCCCCTAGAAATGCTACCGCATTTTCAGTGGTTTCAATTTGTCTTCACAGGACCAAAATTACTTTTGGCTTGCAAGACGTGTGCAAATGATAGTAGTAGTGCTAAACAAAGTCTATTTGAGAAGTCTGGGGGTGCAGAGAGTGCTGTTAGCGCTTTGTGGTTGGTGGTCTAGAGTCCCTTTTGACCAAGGTGACAAGGCATCCCGGCCTGTTGAGTGCACAGAGAAAGAGGCTCTGGTGATGTCTGTCCCTAAGAGCCTTTAATGTCATCGTAGGTGGCCGTAAAGCAACTTAATCTCCAGCACCAGGGCTGTGAGGAAGTGTTAAAGGAAATCCTGGTCATGCGAAAAAATAAGAACCCCAATATTGTCACCTACTTTGAAAGGTAAGTAGTTCTGGCAGAAAATGGATCTTTCAATGAACATCAATCCACTCCTGTATTAGACATGGGAGGAGGTTGCATTTTGTTGCCAGGAATGGTTCCTAGCATAAACAGCTTGAAGATTGATCTCAGAAACCTGGCTCTCTTACTAAGGCAGCAGCCTGTATGTTCACTGGCTGTATGTTGTTTTGCTCTTTTGGGACGTGATTTTTTCCAAGTGTCAGAGGAGAAGTGCTGAGAAAGCATCCGCGAAATTATTTCCCTTGTGCTGTTCCCACTATTTTCCATTGCCTTGAATGCCAAAAGACTAGCATGGGAGTCACTTGCAAGGTTGCCAATAGTTTTTCCTGTTTCTGACTGTTCTTCCTGCAAGGTTTTCCAAAGGGTGATGGCAGTGCTGCACACCCACCTGCCCTGAGTAAAAGGTGTGAAATCTGTGTCTCCTTGCTGCTGGAGTTCATGGTGCAATTTGTGTATGAAGATGAGGAAGCAGCTGCTGGGATGTGTCCACTTCCAGATTTATCTTTGCCCTCACAAAACTGCCTTTTCCCCCTGCTTGCCACCTAAGCCGTCTCCTTTTCCGTGGATTTGCCTTGCTCATTGAGGCGGCACAGTTGGCAGGCACTGGGTAGCCTGGCTGGAGTGTGAATTCATTTGATTCTGTCTTCATTTAGCAGTGACCTGGAAACAAAACTCAGCTGTAGTCTTTCTTCCATACGGCAATTTAGCTGTGCACATTCATCTCCATGCTGTTGCTTTCATCTTGCAGCTACCTTGTCAATGAGGCTGTCCTGCTGGTGTTGGAATATATGGATGGAGGCTCCTTAGCTGATGTGGTCTGCATGAGAAGGATGGCTGTAGGACACATAGCAACAGTGTGTCGGGAGGTAAGGGATCCCGCTTGTGCTTGGGATGGCTTGCACCGGCTCGTCCTTGGAAAGCGTGGCTAAGGCAGAGATTCCATGTTCAGAGTTTTCTTTCTGGGTTGCTCTTATGCTTCAGAGAAGAAGGAGCATCTGCACTGAACTGCCTTTAGGTGTCCTTGCCCTTACGGTAGTCTGTTCTTTACTCTTACCTACCATTGTTGAACTCCCTGTCTCTTTTTCATTTTAATTTTCTGTTCTGCCCTGTTGCTCTCCAAGCCTTTATCCAGAACCTTTCTGCATTGCCTGCTTTGCCTGTAAGCACAAAGGTGCTGGTGTGTGAGTATAAAACCAGTGGCAAAGCCAAAGAGAGACTCATCTGTCACAGGTCTCCAGAGACGGTATGGTGCTTGTTGCTGAACACTGACAAATGAGCTACGTCTAAGTCTTCTGTTAAGGCAGCCATATAAGCCCTGTCCTGCAGTCTCCCACCCAAGAGTGATCCCCTTTGTACCCAGTGCAGGGACTTTTTCTCCTTTGGAAAACCGTTCTTCGTCCTCTAGAGGGGAGAGCGCATCCACTACAGCAGTGGTCATTCTGACTGGCTTTGCAGGGGACAGTCTCGAGGAGAGACTGATGTTTCCCCCTCAAAATCTTATGTGCCTCCTTTGGAAAGATCCTGCTCTCCTAGTGTTGCAGCAGCAAGCTCTTCCTCTTGCCAGCACTCACTGCTCCTTTGAGATCTGGGAATCTTCAGGAGCAGCCTCCTTTTGCGAGTGATGTGATCAGATCAGGGTAACTTTTGGCCTCCCGTTTCTTTTTTCTCTTGCAGTGCCTGCAAGGCCTGGCTTTCCTTCATGCCAACCAGGTGATCCACAGAGACATCAAAAGTGACAACATCCTTCTGGGCCGGGATGGCTCCGTCAAGTTGGGTGGGTATTCCCAGTCAGGCGCAGCTCTCCAGGGAGGTGGTGTGGGGCTGCTTGGGAGTGGCTGCCGGGTGCCAGCAGTTGGTGCTGGTGAGAGGGCAGGGAGCACTCTGCAATGCCAGGGTGCAGCTGTATGGTGCTGAGTGGTCTAGAGAGCAACAAGGTGTCAAGAGTAACTTTGGTTTGTGTGTGTTCCTTCCAAAGGGAGGGAGTTACAGAGTAAAAATTCAGTGCAATGAGGATAAGCCACTGTGGAAATGGTGGGTGGGGTTTTTACATGGACAATTGCCCATGTCCTTGGCCGCAGCCCTGAGGAAAGAGAGCCCAGCTGCGTTCCCAGTTCCATTCAGCACTGCATTCTGGGACTGAGAGTGAGGAACCCTTTTCCTTGGTTTCCTACTTGAAGCAGTGTTTGTTTTTCTCCTCAGCTGATTTTGGCCTCTGTGCTCTGCTCAGCCCTGAGCAGAGTAAACGGAAGTCGATGGTCGGGACCCCCTGCTGGATGGCACCCGAGGTGGTGAGAGGAGAGCCATACGGCCCCAAAGTGGACACCTGGTCCCTTGGCATCGTGGGAATAGAAATGGCCAAAGGAGAGGCTCCTTATATTCGGGAAACCAGTGACAGGGTAAGGTGCAAATAGGCTCAGATAGCTGTGCCCGTCTGGTCCCTGTCCATTAGACAAAATCCCATTCCCACAGCTTGAAGTGGCTTCCACCAGGGCCCAATTCTAAAAATTTTCCTGGGGCTCACATCAGCTGTCAAGGCAAGACCTGGTGCAGCTTGGAATAGCTGGAGCTGCACTGGGACTTTCTTCCTTTGGGAGAGAAGGCTCATCTCTAACCGTCTGCAAAGGCAAGAACTTGCCATTGCAGACTAGAGCTGAAAAGATGGGGTCTAGGTGAGCCCTGAAGGATATGGAAGAATCGCGTAGAGTCTCATGTTTCCTTTTGCTTCAGGCTAATTACCTGATAGCCAAGCGAGGGGTGCCAAATCTGCACAAGCTCAGGCTACCCCCTGGCTTGTGTGAATTTCTGGGCTGCTGCCTGCAGAT
Source organism: Haemorhous mexicanus (assembly GCF_027477595.1). Classification (NCBI taxonomy): domain Eukaryota; kingdom Metazoa; phylum Chordata; class Aves; order Passeriformes; family Fringillidae; genus Haemorhous; species Haemorhous mexicanus. Next base: position 16,612,788 of record NC_082381.1, read on the forward strand.
GGATGCGGACAGGCGAGGCTCTGCCAAGGAACTTCTGCAGGTACAAGGCAAAGGGGCTGCCGGACAAACAGCTGTTGCTGTCAGGGTTTGCTCCTCAGCAAAACTCCAGGGAATGAGATGGGCCCCCCACGAAGTAACCTCCACTCCAGTTGGTTTTCAAATGGGAACCAAGTAGGATCCAAGAGTGCTTGAGGTTAGAAGGGATCAGTGAAGGTCATCAAGTCCAACACCCAAGCAACCAGCAAGGACATCTCCAAGTAGATCAGGTTGCTCAGAGTCCCATCCAAGCAGACCTTGAATGTTGCTGGGCTTGGGGCTCCTCCCAGCTCTCTGGGCTGTTTGTGTCAGTGTTCCAGCACTCTCCTCATGAACAGTTTCTTCCTTAGAGCCAATCTGAATCGAGCGTCTTTTAGCTTAAAAGGGTTCCCTCTTGTCCTCTTGCAATTGGCCCTGCTACAAGATATGTCCCCATTGTTCTTAGAAGCCCCTACAATTATTGAGAGGTCTCTTTGGGGTTTGCTCTTCTCCAGGCTAAACAAGCCCCACTCTCACAGCTGTTCCTCAGAGGAGAACTCCCACCTTCTGGTCATTTCTGTGGCCCTCTTTTGCTCTCGGCTGGTGCATTCAGGTTTACATGGTAGTAAAGGAACTGAAGTATTGCAATGCCAGGGAAAGGGAACTTGAAGAACACAATGAAAGCAATCCCTGCCAAGTGGTTTTAGATTGATCTGTAAAAGGCAGGGGCTTTGCGGGGGCTCACTGGGGGCATCCGAGGGCACCCAGCTTGTCCCTCCCAGCCCACTCTTGGAGGTTTCTGCCAGCCAAACGGGGACAGCTGTGCAGGATTTGTGCCAGCCCCATGTGCTGCCTGGCCAGGTCAAGACGATGAGAAGGGCTGTGGCTTTGCTGCCAGGTTTTGTGGCAAACAAGGAGCTGGTGACCGGGCCGCTTCCTTGCCTGTGCCTGCTGTGAAGGAAGATGCCAGCCAGCACAGGAGGGGGGGCATGCCGAGGCAGACGCCGCTCTTCCTGCAAGCCAGAGCTGAGCACATCTGCGCCCTGCTGCTTGTGTCCTTGCTCCTGGCTTGCTGCTGTAAACCTGCATGTCCAGCATCCTGAGAACAACATGGGGGATCAATACTTTTCAGAGCTCTTGGGAGTCTCTTGAGGAATGCCTTATGCTCCACATCTTCCTTGGACACCCACATAGCCCATGTCTCAAATATCAAAGAGGAGTAAAAGAATAAGTCTGTAGACTTTCCTGAAAGGAACAAAACTTTTGGACAGCAAGCAGCAATCCCTCAGTGATATCAGGACCAAAATCCCAGGAAGTGATGACACCTTGAGGAATGGACTAGTGCACTTCTGGGCCATGTTTCCTGCAATAGCAGCATCCTGGACATGAAGGCAGATTGGCTGATGGTGCTCTCAGTCCGATGTCTGTGTATTTCTGGGGGCTAGATGAATTCAGCTTGACCCTGTTAGGAACTCAGATTTTAAAAGAATGGTTCCTTTTTCCTTTGTCTCTTTTAATTTGGGTTGTTTTGTTTCTTTTTCCCTTTGGGCAGCATCCATTTCTCCAATCAGCGGAGCCTCTCTTAAGCCTCTTCTGACAGGCTGATTGCTGTCATCCCTGCAGCAAAGTAATGCAGGAAGCAAAGGTGATGACAAGGCCACTTCAGCACTTGGAGACCAGAGCCTCTGAGAGCAGGTAGAAATCCTCAGGAGAGAGGGGCCAGGAAACAGGCAGCCATCAGAGCAGGAAAGCAGGCATCTTCTTTTCTCCCACCTGCTGATCCTCCATCTGAATTTCTGCTTAGGATAGCATTTCTGGAGAGCACAAAGTCACTACTGATGTGCACTTTTCAGGTGGGTGGTGTGAGGCATGAAGCTTCCACTGATTTTTTGGGGCAGCTTGGCTGGGACTTCATGTGGAAGTGCCTTCCTCCCCTCACCAGGAGCCGGAAGGGCAGCGTTTGGAGGCACAACAGCGGCTGGCACAAGGGGCAAACTTCCTTGCAGAGGTACAGAAGGAGCAGGAGAAGAGGCTGCTTGAGATGAAGCAGGAAGTTGCCAGCATGCAAGCTGTACAAGAAGAGGTATGAAGCAGAGCCAGTCAAAAGGCAAAAGGTGTAAAAAGAGAGCTTGTGTGTTGTTTTGGACTCCTCTGCCCTCCTTATGGGCACTGTTTCTCTGGACACTGTCTGTCAGGGTGGCATTGTCTCTTAGCTGGCCCTTGGGAAACAGTGCTGGAGAGACCTTGGTGCCAGGAGGCGGGAAAGCACCGGTCAGGTGAGAGGCTACCAGAGTGCAGGTTTGAGGAAGGCAGGGATGGTGTTTCAGGCCCAAATGGAATGGGGAAGCCAGAGCTTTGTCTCAGAAAGAGGGAGGTCCCACAGGAACCCCCCTGCAGAGCCAGGCTAGAGCTGTGGGAGCAGGCTGGCTGAGGAGGTGCCTGAAGCTGCTGAGTACGTCCTGTGTATTGTTCTTTGTCTGATTGAGTAGTGTATGGTGTGTGTGCCTCAGCATGAGCTGTAGCACATGTATCTCCTCTCTTTGGTGTTGGGAGAGACATTTTGGACTCCCTTCAGAAGCATTGTGGTGCTTGGATGCAGGCAGGGAGCACTTGGGTGTTCCTTTTGCCTTTGAGGCAAAGGCTGGGTGTGGCTGGGCTTTGCCTGAGCTTTCCTGTGCAGTAAAGTCAAAAGCAGGGATTGTTTTGTGAGTAGCAGAAGGCTGTGACCTAGCCAATGTGATGGTGTGTGTGCTTGTCTGGCCAAACTGATGAGAACAGCTGGCTTCCTTGATTCCCTTCAGACTCCTGACTTGTCACCAGTCATTGGAGACAAAATACTTCAGAGAAATTGCTTGGCTGTTGTGCTGGTTTAATCCTGGTGTTGTTTACTAAGACTGTGCTTCTCTTATTCCTTCTCCAGACCACGCTGGCCCCTTGCCGTCTAAATCCCCACTCTAAGGACTTTTCAAATGAAAACAAAGGAATGGAAACAAATGACCAGGACCACTTCAGGATTGCTTTTTGCAATGGCAGCTTGGAGCTGGACTCACAATAGTAATCCTATACAAGCTCAAGCCTGTTGGAAGGTTCCCTTCCTTGTCAGCCAGGGCATAAGGCTCTACACTCCCTTGAGAACTGGCCATTCTTTCTTAAAGATGGAAAGTCCACCACCCAAAGGGCATCCTTGTTTGGTTTGGAATTGGGAACGATCTCCATCCATTATCAGCTCCGACATACACTGCCTTTGGAATGCTGCCCATTGGCCAGTTTTTGCCCAGCCGTGGACTTGGGGATGAGGAAAAAAGTGCAATTGCATTTCCATTGAAAACCCAGTGAAGAGCAGGGCAGCCTGTGAGAGACGGTCTGAAGTTCCTCTCATTCACCTCACAACCGTCTCAAGGACAGGCATCGGGACCCTGAGGAGCCTGATGGGAATTCTGGCCTGCCGGTGGTGGATGAACGCCAAACATCCTGAGGCCCCTGAGCAGAGCTCTGGCCTGCCAAGAGATTGTTCGCAGCTGTGTCTACTGTGACTGCTCCTAGCAGGGCCTGCCAGGGGGCGAGGCGCCCCATATGCTTGAACCTGCTTGGTGACCATAGCCCAGGAATTTTGCCACCTCTTGGCCTGGTTGGACTTTTCTGGGGTCACCTTTGGTGGTCCAAAGAAGACCCACATCTACTTTTCAGCCAGCGTGGCAGACCGACTGAGATGGAAGAAGCCTCTCTCTCAAGGACTGAGACATGAGAGCCCTAGACGGAGAAGCTCCCCCCTCCCAAGGACTGAGACTGAAACCCCTAACAAGGGGGAGGTGTGTGGGGGAGCCGACCAAAAAAAAGGGACATATTTGCCTGCAAGTGTGGCCATTGGAGCAAGAAGACAATGGTCCTTGCCTACTGCTCAGAACATGGACTACCTGTTACATCTCTTCTTTATTGTCTCTTTTTCCCCCTCAACGATTTCAATAGACTTACTTCAAGATCTCTTCCCCCCTTCAGCAATGGACTTTATTAGAACCTTGAGATAACCAGAACCTTTGAGATCTCCCCTTGGGAAAGGGCTATAAGTGGGCCTATTAGCTAAGGGAGGGAGAAGAAAGCTGAGAAGCAAGAAAAAACTGGCAAGGATCTCTCTCCAAGGCTGTAAGCAAGGAGACCAGGAGAAGTGAGGAATGGAAGAAAGACAAGGAGAGAACTTTGCAGCTGGACAAAGTATTTTTAGAAAGTTGAAGTCATTGTAACTTTTCAAGAATAGTATTATGTTGATTTATTGTGGCCAATAGTTAGGGGAAAAGAAGTCTAAAGAGGTAGGACGTGTATGAAAGGTCAGCCATGTTGGTTAATGAAGAGTTGTCATCTGAGACTGCTTGTGGTCTCTGCTTTGTGTGGGGACTGCCTCGACAGAGACACTGCCCAGAGTGACTAGGCGAACTCCTTTGGCTGGACTCCGAGGACTTTGTCTTTCTATGTTTGCTAGCTATACCCCCTCTCTGTATCTCTCTCCCCCTTTATCTTTTTCCTCTCCCTAAATCTGTCTATCGCATTTGCTGTGTTCATTCAATAAAGGTGCATTTGTTTTGATTAATACTGAAATCCCCAGTGTGTTGTGTTTTGCACTCTGAGATCAGTAAAAAGAACCATCATGACTGCTCTCTTGTATGAGTGGATCTTGCCACAGCCAAAACATCCCGTGCAGATGCAGGCTTTCAGCAGAGCACATCGATGCTTTTGGTTCCTGCTCCATGTAGCTGGCACATGTCCCCTGTGACTGCCCCCCCCCCAGGGGGCCATGGCTAATAGGTTCAAGGCTCTGCAAGTGCAACGAAGAAGGTGGGCATGTCTGCTGGCAGTACAGGAGAGCAGAGAGGAAAGCGCCTGGCAGGACCCTGGCCAGCAAGGCAAAGCACCTGCTGCACCTGCTCTTTTTCATCAGATAAGGACTGGTGGGTGACACCACGCTTGGGGTTGTCTGGGGCCCATAAGTCATGAAAAGCCTCTCTGCTTGAGTGGCTTTGTCCCTCTTCCTGTGCCTTGTGTTGCCCCTGTGCTCCGCTGTATTTGCCCAGGGTTGTGTAGCTGTGTGGCACAGCTAAAGTGCAGGAGAGCTTCATTTGTCTGCCCTTTGAGGTGGCTGCTCACAGCAGCCTTTTCAATCTGCAAGCTCCGTCTGGAGAGTAAATTCCCTCCATGTTTGGTCCCGGAGGCCAGGGCCTGTCGTGTGCTGTCCCAGGTGGCACTGAGGGCTGCCCGGTGCCTCAGGCTGGTGTGACCCCAGCACAAACAAGAGGAGACAGTGGCAGGTGCTTGTTTCCAAAGTCACATTATTCAGAGGCAATGCGCCGTGTGTGTCCTTTGTCCTGGCCAGCCCCAGACCTGGGGATCCGATGCTGGCACTGCTGCTGCAGCTGAAGGCAGCGAGGATTTGGTGGTTGGTTTCCATCCCAGCAGAACTGGTCACTTATGAAGCCGGGTGCTGATGGTACCCTGAAGATCTCTGAGCTGCATGGCTGTGAGGGAACTGTCCCTTGTTGTTATTCTCCATCAGGGAAAGCTGTGCTTGCCAGGTTTGAGTCAACAGAGCAAACAGGGACTGAGTGAGTCTCTTCTATCTGTGTCTGCTAAGAGCGGTGACCTTTGAGATTAAGTGGCACAAAGTCAATTGCTTGTGGTCCCTCTGTGAATCCCCATGTTTGGTAATGCTGCTTCTTTGGTAAATCTGCCTGTAGCACAGTAGCAGGGCAAAAAGCCTCTGCACTCTGCAGGTGCTATAAGCTGCCATTGATCCACACAAAAACTGCATGTTGTCTTTATGAGGAAGAGAAGAACTGGTTTAGCAGTGAGAGACATGGAATTATTCCTCTGATCTTTCCTTCTGTCTCATATAGGCAGATCTCTGTGGGTCACAGGTGTGCTCCTGACTGGAAGCAAACGGGGAAATCCTTGGCACCATAGCCTGGTGGGGGCCATGAGATGCAGGGACCGAGCAGGAGCCTGGCCCTGGATGGGCTCACCTGCAAAGTGTGGGCAGGCTGTGTCTTGGAGGTAGGTGCCACAGGCAAATCCATCAGTTTTCCCTCTCCGGTGGCCAGGTCACGGAGGATGTTCTCCGGTTTGATCTCCTAGTGCAGGACCCCACAGCTGCTGCAGTGATGCACGGCCTCAGCACCTGGAGGAACAGCCCCTGCACCACCTTCTCTGACACGGAGCCCCCAAGGCAGAATGAAATCAAAGAGGTCCTGCGACCACTCAGGGCACTCCATCACTAACAAGAAGTTGTTAAGGAGCTCACACCAATCCGAGAGCTGAACAACACCATGGAACCCAGTGGACACCTTGTCCAGCCCCTCCATCTCCCTGGGTTCATGGGTTCCGTCGGGCCGCAAGAAGACCACAATGCCGTCCGTGGCGCTAATGCCGTGCCAGGGGTCTGGAACCCCTCACCCAGCCCAGGATGCTCCGAGCCCTCCACTCTGCTCACGCCTGCTCTCCCTCCAGGCATCCTGGCGGCTTCCACTCTGTCAGGCCTCAGTTTACCCTGCCTGTCACGTGCCGGTTTCTGCCACTGGCCCTGGTCACTCACCAGCTCCCCCTAATAGCGGATGCAATCCCGTGGAACACTTTTGATGGCCAGCCGCGAGCCAAGGGGAGAGAAGGGCTGAACGCAGATCTCACCCTGCCAAGCCCCGTCCTCCCCCTCTGCCGCCCTCCTACCTCCTCTGCCCCCCTGCCAGCCCCTCCGTGCTGTTACATTTTAGTTCAGTGTTACACTCTGTCTCACCCCTCGAAAATGTACGGTTTATTCTAAGTCTGTGATCCTCCCTTGAAGTATCATGCATCTGTAATCCCATTGGCCCAAGTCTTATTCCGTTCCCCCTTTGAATCTCCCTGTGAAGATCTGCGAGGCAGGCGAGACACGGCCTTGGCCCTTTTTCTCCCTAGGCTCTCCCTCTCTCCCCTCCCTTCCCCTTCCCCCCTTCTCTCTCAGAAACCATGCTGCTCCCGGGGGTGGCACCCCCAATAAACGCTCATCTCATAAGCAGGCTCAGAAGCCGTGTGGAATCTCCTTGCCTGCCTGCTGCTACCAGCGAACATACAGCTTAGGGGGCGCCCCGGGGACTCCGCAGGGAGCCTCGAACCAACCGCAACACCCCTCCTCCCACCGGGGCCCCGTCCGCCGCCACGTCCCCGAGTAGACGCTGCCATTCGAAGGCGCGGCGCAGCAGCAGTGAACCCAGAGGAATCGCTCTTGCAGGGCCTCCTGCGCTTTCCCTGCGGGCAAGATGCGGCTGTCAACATTCGGGCCAGGGCCGGGAACGGTCCCCGACCTCCCCACTCCAGCCCCCCAAGCGCCCCGGGCAGGGCATCCCCATTGGAAGGGGGCACCTGCGGCTCGGGCGGGCGGCTGCTCTGTGGAGCGGCGGAGCTCGGGCCGGGGAAAGCGCTGCCGACTCCTCTATGGACTCACTTCATCATTTGAGCAATACTGCAGCAGCCCGCAGATCATGAAACAGAAAGGGAGAAATCACCCACTTGCAAGAACGCCCAGAGCGTGCAGTGAAAAGAGGAAAAAAATGGACCCTTGCACAAATTCCAGACTTAGATGAAACTCAAATGAAAAAATAAGGACGCTTGCATGAGTTTGCAGACTATGCAAAAAAATGTTAATGAAAAAACACTTTCATGAGTTCTTAGATTGTACAGCAAAATAGGGGGGATAAAGGGATACCTGCACAAATCTACAGACTCTACAAGAGTAAAAGGCACACCTGCATGTGTTTGCAGACTCTACAATTGCAGAGAACAAAGAAAGGATGCCTACACACACCATGCTGGGCAGGAGACATCCACTTTTTAGCTGAAGCTGTTGGCAGGAGCTTTACCAAACATTTGGCATCTCCATGCCATTTTTCTTTCAATATGCTGCCCCAACAAAAAAACTTCTATATACCCATCGAACCATTAACAACTCTGCAGGATGACACCAACAAATAAGCGCTGCCAACTGCTCGATGCTTTCACTTTATCATTTTACCAGTGGTGCTTGAGTCTGCAGGCCAGGAAACAAAAACAGAACAAGAACCCACTTGCACAAGTCCCCTGACTGTGCAAGGAAAGGGGGAAAAGGGCACACCCGCAGTAATTGGCCAACTGTATAGGAAGAAGGCAAAAATAAAAAACACCCGCACACCCGCACATGTCTGCAAACCTTACAATTGCAGAGGCAAAAAAAATGGATGCCTGCATTTGGCCAACGACTTTACAACATCAGGTGACAAAAAGGACTCCTTTGGCAGGGCACACACTTCCTCAAAGCAGTGCTAAGCCCTCTTACAGTGCATAACCAAGAGCTCAGAAGATCCAAGAGTAACACAGAACAGGCACCAAGCCCACACACCCTGTACTTTGGCCACCAAGGCTTCTGACTAAAACTAGTTCCCTAAATTGCAATACCTGTCATTCCTGCCCATTCCCTACATGGCTAACATCAACCAGCACATCGTAGGATTCACCGAAAGAAGAACGATTTTTTAGTGAGGAAAAAATGACAACTAACAAACCACCCATATGTGTTTGCATGACACTGGAGCAGCGTTTGTGTTGTCAATATGGCAGGGACACGTCCTGTGCACGGGGCAGTGCCCATGTCCTGTGCATGGCAGGGGGTGCCCTTGGAGCAGCCCTCACGGTGTGGGTGCAGCCATGGGTGCGTTTACCCGTTCTCTCCACTTCCACCAGCTCCCAAGTCAGCCCTTCTCCTGAAAAAGTTCTCAGTCCAGCACTGAGCTCCTGGTGCCTTTGCGCAAACTCACTCCCTTCAGCTTTTGGGAAACCTGCAAGTTCAGATTCCTCCTTGGATGTGGGTTCTAAATCTCTGTCATGCCCATTTTGGATATGTGCTGCACAGTACTGCATTTTTCAGTCATTTGCTGCACTCTCACTTCTGGCCTGCAGAAATGGAGAAAATTGATCCTGGTTTTCCTCAGCTAACTCAGGCTTTTCTTTTCTGGGCGGCACAGCTCACTGAAACACAATCCCACAGCCACTGCAGACAGTTGCAGGCACCAAATGGGGGAAACGATCCAAAGTGCAGGTTCCCGGGAATTTGCTCTGTTATTTCGTTCTAGACCTCCTCAGAACATGCCTCAGGTGCCAGCCTGACGGGTAACAGGAGAAGGCCGCAGGTCAAGAACAGGAGTTCACCTAGGGGCTATAGGAAGCAGAGGAATTTGCAAGGCAGCTGAGTGTGGCAGATGGTGGAGGCTTGCCAAGCTGCCTGCTCTTGTCTTGCTGCTGAAATCCTGAACTGCACTGCTCTTGGGAACAACACTTGGGCCTAAATCCCACTGGAATCAGCATTTCTTAGAGAGATTGGCCCTGAGGAAGGGCTTACACTGCTCAACCTTTTGGCAGCTAACCCGGGCCATGTGTTAGAAAGGAGGAAGCTAAGTGAGTCTCTGGAGTTTCCTGCAGGAACAAAGCCCTGTGACAGCAAGCAGCATTCTCAGGCTGTTCTCAGGGGAAAATCCCAACAAGCTGAAGACACCTGAGTAAAGGGGTGAATACGATGGTGAGCTACGCTGGCCTGCAACAGCAAGGTCCTGGACATGAAGGTAAAGGGCACAGAATGTTGCCTCCCGCTTGAGGCGTGGTGTCGTGGGTCAGGAACGGCACTGCAGCGACCTCTTTGCTACTCGGTCCAGTTACTCGCGTTCACCAATACGGTCGACGGTAAAAGGCCTTCATTAACCATTGGGTAGGGGCTTTTATAGCAGGGGTCAGCGTACAAAGTAACTGTTCAGGCGGAGGGTCCTTGCCTGCCCGTGACATCGTGATATTTTGTACACACCAATCTCCCACATTTCCCTTCCTCCTTTATGATTAGTTAAAAACATGAAAAATGTAAAGGTTAAAACCGACAACTAACAAACATAGCCAACATATAGAACTGGTTAAAATGTACCGAAACTGATCAATACACCATGACCATAGCAAATTTGAACAAGCAAAATGATAACTATCTCCAACTGGTTTGTAAAGAACACCACAAAACACCTTCTTAAACTTGTTTAAACTGTAAAGTCCAAAGTCAATGTCAGGGGCTTAACAGGCTGGAATCAAGGGTGACCAGTCATGGGATTTTGCAGGACTTCTTCCTCAGCTTTTGCCATCTTCGCAGAGGTGCAGAAAACCTTTGGGCTGATCGTCGATTGTTCCATTCAAGTAGAGCCAGAACCTGGCTACACATCAGGACATGCTGTGCCTGTCAGCTTCCAGTCCTGAGAATCCATTCTCTACGTGTCTTGTTGGTGTACCTCTTGATAGCTGGCCTTGTCCCTCACAAGCTTTTAACTGTAAAGCACTGAATCCTGTACACAATGTAGATTTCTGGGATAGTGTCTATGTATACTTGCCTCAGGTTTCCATTGAGCCACAGGAGCTAGAATTGCTAGGATCATAGCAAATGGATGCTTGTGTAATGTTTGGTTACAAAGGGAAAGACAGGACAACAGGGGGCAGTCTCAGGATGTAAATGCAACACCAGACATTTACAGGAATGCAAGCTTGTGGTGTAACTACACCTCACGTCATGTATCAACAGAGCAGCTATAGATTTCTTATTGTTATCTCATGGTCATGGATGCCAGGATTTTGAAGGTATGTGTTGCATGAATTTATCAGATCACAGTGAATCAATCTACAAAAGCATTGCAAACTTGAAGGAGAGAGTCAATCACTTACAGGTGGATGACGGATAGGGATGGCTGAACAGTTTTTCAAGAGCTGGGGCATCACTGGGTGGCTTAAGGCCTTGTTGAAGACAGGATTGTTAATTGGTTGGTGATTGTAATTATTGATCTGTGACTCCCTTCTCTGCTTGGATTTTTCCATCGGGCCCTGCAAAAATCCTTGTCAGCTGTGTTTGTCGCTCAAATATAAAAAGGAGGAAGTATGGAGGGGCTTGACAGCTGGCCTGCAAGCAAAGCTGAGTTAATAGAAGAAATAACAATTGATGATTTTCAGGTGCATCCATAGCAAGGAAGAAGACAAGGCCATCAGCATGAAAACCGATTAGAAAAGATCCATGTGAATTTTTGTAAGCTAGAATACATGCCTAAGTAGATGTGCATACGTTCCTTATTAAATTTCTGTAAAACTTTTGCCAATCATATTGACGCTAATTGCTTTGCACCAATGGCTATAATAAGTTATTGTGATGCAGTTAATGACTTAAGATCACACTTTGTTAAGAGTATATAAACTGGAGAACACGCAGAATAAAAACTGTTTTTCTTCTTGGACCTTGGTCACGTGTGTATGTCACGACCAGACTAACGCTGACACTGGGTGACCCCAATTTCCTCTAGGCTAGAGATCAGGGAGGAGTTTCAAACATGCACGGCTTACAAATCAGTCCCCAGAACCACACATACCGTTTTCTGCCCACCATTCACAAAACACTGCTGTTTCCTCAAAGAAAAGCAACAGAAAGCTCTAGCAGACTGCCCCCACCCCAAGAGTTTCCAACCAAGTTTTTCCTCTACTTTCTACGTCACATGTCTTGGCAAAAGTGCTTTCTGCCAGCAGAGTGAAGTGGAGACGGACCATTCATTCGTGTGACACAGCACAGGTTGCTGCTCCAGCCTGAGAGCTGGAACTCAGAAACTTGGGCAACTGTGCTTTCAGATGCAACCACAGCCAGAGAATGACACTGGTGATGACAGCTTGGGGAGGAAGCTGGCCCAGCAATGGCATTGCACACAAGCTCTCAAAGAGGCACTATCAGCATGACAGCCCTAATAATGCCACACAAACCCTCATAGTAATACCCATTTATTGGATGCTGGTTGATCTGCATGTATGTCTACACTGCTGCCTTTATAACCTTTTGGAAATGGTCAGAGCCAGCAGGATTCACCCAGCATCAGGAGCTGGTGCAGCCTGGGAACCTGCTGATTTACAGAGGCTTCCTGCTTCCCAGGTGATGCCAAGGCAAGCCCTACTGCTGCTGCTGCTGCTGCTGCTGCTGCTGCTGCTGCTGCTGCTCTGCCAGAGAGCCCCGGCTGGGCAGGGATGGCACCACTGTGCTGCGGGCTGTTTCTCCTTCCAGAGCTGGACAGTGCTTTTGAGGCAGTAATGACAGCTGGTGGGAGAAGGAAGGGGCCTTTTCTGGAGCCAGCACTGTGGAGGCGCACTACGGCCTGCTTCAGGGTAGAATGTCGGCGCCCACAAAGTAAAGCAGAGGGACACAGCTGGAAAAGGCTTCCTTTCAAGCCTTCTTGTCTCTTGGAAAAGAAGGGAGCCAAGGGCCAGGCCGAGCAGCAGGGCCCGAGCCCTCCTCCGTGCCTGCAGTGAGGGGCGGCTGCCGCTGGGCGGCGCCATGGGAAGGGAGCGCCCCTGCGCGGGAAGGGCGGGGCGGGGCAGCCGCCAGGGGGCGCCCGGGGCGGGGCGGGGCCCCTCTGTGAGGGGGGAGAGCCTCGGGCAGCTGCGAAGCCGCGCGAAGCCACAGACGGGACTGTGCGGCCGCAAGGCACAGCGCCAGGGCCATGGACAGCGCCAGGGCAAAGCACAGCTTAGGCGCGGGCTGACCGGCAAGGGAACCTTCCCATGGAGTGCAGCATTTCCGTGTTTTGATTGCCAGTCCTGCGCTGAGCTGGCAGGGCACAAAGCCTCCTCAAGCACAGGTGCCTCCTCTCCAGGCTTCCTGCACTCCCTTTGCTGACGGGGTCCAGTCAGGCAGGCAGAGGGCAGGCTCAGCTGGTGTTACAAAGCGCTGCTGTCCTAAAAGAAAAAAAAGACAAAAGCCAAAGGAGAAAGGAACTATTAGTTCTCAGGCTGAATTCCTCACAGGCGGAGGAGGATTCCTCTGGTTCCCAGAAAGGTGCAGAAACAGGACACGAGGACGCTCTGTGCCCTTTACCTTCATGTCCAGGACCTTGCTGTTGCAGGCCAGCGTAGCTCACCATCGTATTCACCCCTTTACCCAGGTGTCTTCAGCTTGTTGGGATTTTCCCTTGAGAACAGCCGGAGAATGCTGCTTGCTGTCACAGAGCTTTGTTCCTGCCAGGAAACTCCAGAGACTCACTTAGCTTCCTCCTTTCTAACACATGGCCCGGGTTAGCTGCCAAGAGGTTGAGCAGTGTAAGCCCTTCCTCAGCAAATGCCAATCCCTCTAAGAAATGCTGATTCCAGTGGGATTTAGGCCCAAGCGTTGTTCCCAAGAGCAGTGCAGTTCAGGGTTTCAGCAGCAAGACAAGAGCAGGCAGCTTGGCCGGCTGTTGCAGTTCCTTTGAGGATCCCTGCACAGTCCCTGGGGCACCCTAAGCTGTATGTTCGCTGGTAGCAGCAGCAGGCAGGCAAGGAGACTCACACGGCTTCTGAGGGTGCTAATTAGAGAAGGGTTTGTTGGGGGTCCCACCTCCGAGGGCACCATGGTTTCAAAGGGAGAAGTGGGGGCGAGACACAGAGAGCCGAGGGAGAAAAAGGACCAAGAGCATGTCTCCTTTCCCTCACAGAGTTGAACGGGGAGATTCAAAGTGGGAGGGGAATAAGACTTGGGCCAAGGGCATTACAGATACATCATACTTCGGGGGAGGATTACAGGCTTGCAAAAAGCTGGACATTTTTGAGGGGTGAGACAGAGCATACCATTGAACTAAAATGTAACACCACAGTCTGTCTCCACTGTGGTGGCAGAAACGACTTTTACTAAGATATAGGATGAAGAAAGTAGAGAAAAAAGAAATGATTGTAAATTGTTAGGGTAGGGACAGTCTGCTAGAACTTTCCGTTGCTTTCCTTTGAGAAAACAGCAGTGTTTTGTGAGTCGTGGGCAAAAAAAGATATGCATGCTTCACTGGACTGATTTGTAAGCAGTGACTGTTTGAAACTCCTCTCTGATTTCTAGTCTAGAAGAAATTGGGGTCACCCAGACACAATAAAGCTTCGGGATTATGACACCAGGAAGGCACAAATGTGCTGTCTGTAGATCCAAGGTCCTCATCCAATCAGACATTTCTTGAGAATTGTCCTGACTTTCAGTTTGACACACAGAGGGAATTTGCATCAGGAGAATACCCAGCCTCCCACATGTCACACGTGGAGTCTGACCAGCTGCTCTCTCCACTACACTTGCTGGGCTCATGCAAGTGGTGGTCCTGGGGCTGGGAAACACCTGGACTTGTGTAGAGCCCTTCCAAAACGCTAATGTGGCTGCAAGAGCAGGCAAACAGCAAAAGCCCAGATCCTTCTCCATTCTTTTTAGTTCTTAACTGAGAAAGAAGATCACCGGTGGTTTTCCAGGCACTTGCTGTGAATGCTCAAGAAAGTATTTTTAGACGAGAGAAAAAAACCTGGTTTTGAGGGCAGAGGAGAGTAGGGGGAAGGAAGCTTTTGAACTTTGAAAGGCTTGTGGTTACTCTGTTTTCCTGAGCCTGCCTTCCTAAGCTCTGCCCACCAGCTGAGCTCTTTTGTCTCTGCCTCATAACTCTCTTTTAGGTGGGACTTGCCCATTTTGGTGCACTGGTTTCCTCTCCCCACCAGCTTCTACGTTGTCCCACGTTGGGGTTTAACGTTCTTTTCCTTCTTTCCGTGGGTCCATTAGAGTCAGATCCCTGTGACTTCCAGATGCACACTCCAGGGAAGCTGCCAGAAGTGAGGCACAGCCCCCAAAAGGCTTCTTGGAGGTGCGGTAATTGAGCAGTAGCAGTGTGCTGTGTGTGCAGCAGGTTGGTTACTTGGCTTTTTCTCCCCACTTAGGTGTCATTCTTCCTCCAGGGAGCCCTACAATTTGCCGGATGATGTTAGCCATGCAGCACATCGCTGGGAATGGCTGGCATTCCAATGGAGGGAACTTTCTGGGATATTAGCAAAGCACGATTTCATCCACAGAATTTAAGCAAGTGTTCTTGGTTTTAGTCAGAGGCGCTGCTGGCCAAAAGGGCACGTTGCCTTTGCTTTCCTCACGTCCTGGCTCTTTCTCAGTGTTCAGCTTGGCATACAGGGTGCATGGGCTTGGTGCCTGTTTTGTGTTACTCTTGGATCCTTTCAGCTGTGGGTTACGGACTGCAAGGGGCTTTTGTTCTGCTTTGGGACAGAGGAGAACTTTCTGGGCTTTTCTTTTGTGTTGGCTGTGGAGAAGGTTTGGTTGCTATGCATGAATTCACAGACCAACCCAGAGCAGCTGCTATTGTGATGTCAGCAGAGGGCTGCCACGTCACAGCCTTGTCAGCAGGAGGTTTTCCTGGTGCCCGCAAGGCCTCAGCATCCAGAGCAGCTCTTGGCATGCTCGATGCAGGAGGATCCCCTCGACTGAGCTGTTCTCAGTTTACAGCGGGTGTCCTTCTGTTTCTGTCTTTTCTTGCACAGTCCGTGTCCTCGTGCAAGTGTCCTGTTTTTTCCCTTTTTCCTTGCACCGTCTCTAGACTTGTGCAAGATGGGGTTTTTTCCATTTTTGTTTCCCGGCCTACGGACTCGAGCAGCACTGCTCAAACGATGGAGCGAGTCCGTAGAGCATTCAGCAGCGCCTTTTCATTGGCGGCTTCTCGGAAAGCTTTTCGTCGTTTGACTGGTAAATAGAAGGTTTTTCCTTGGGGCAACGTGTGGGAACAAAAATGGCATAAAGGTGCCATATGTTTGGTAAAGATCCTGTCAACAGCTTCAGCTGAAAAGGGGGTGTCTCTTGCCCAGCATGGTGTAGGAACTTGCAAAATGCAGACTGGGGGAGCTTTGCAGGCGTCCTTCAAAAAACTGTGCGCTCCTCTGCAGAACTGAGGAAAAGCATCTTTTCCTGCATTCCGTCCTTAAAGGATGTGCCTGTCTAAGAGGACCCCTTCTGTGTGCTACAAGAGCCATTGGCTTTGCGCTGAGGGGCAAACTGCCGAGCAGTTTGTGTGTGCTCCTGAAGCCCGGAGCTGGGCCTGTGCTGTGTCCCAAAAAATCTGCAGGTGCTAAGAGGGGTTTGCTGGAAGCTTTTGTGGGGAATTGTGTACAGCAACCCCATAGGACATGATGCGTGCAACTTACAAAAAGCAAAAGCAAGACCAGGAAAGAGAGGAGAAAAAAGCTGCTTTAGCTGGACAATGAGCTCCCATGTATGCGCTGACCTCTGAGAAACAATTTGCATAGGCACAACCTAGTTTCTAGTTCCTTAGTGGCAAAGCCAAGCAAAAGGCAGACACAGCCTCGGTTACTGGCCTGCAGTCCTGCTTGTTGTGCTAAAGAATTGTTTCTCCTGGAGGGATGTTGTGAAAGGAAAATGCTCTCTGCTTGGTTGGGCTTGTTCTGTGAGATTCCTCAGCACCAACAGTTTTCTAATAGTACCTGTTCATTTTCCCTTGCCCCCGGCAGATCGCCTTAGACGTGGAAGGAATCAAGTGCACGGTTCGGTGAGTGGGACGGGCACCCTTGACATTGTTGGTGTCTGAGGATTGTGCAGCAAGCTGTGGGCTTGGCCTGTTGCACTAGAGTGCCAGCCTGGCAGGCCGAAACAAAGTCCACGCCAACATCTGCATAAACAGCCTCAAAAGGATTCCATCAGTTTCCTCCTTTTCCACTGAAGAGCTTTTAACTAATGAAGGTCAAGCTTTGCAGGCAGGAGGCTGCATGCTGATTGTAGCCAGGCTGAAATATCTCCTTCAAAAGCATGTGCAGTCCTGTCTAAACATTAGTCTTATTAGCCCACTTGAATTGAGTTTTAATCACTGAGTATCCAAATTTCATCTAAATTCATGACTTCTGCTCAGGACAGCTGGGGATAGAGCTCAGGAGAAATCAGGTACCAAATGACAGGTTACTCCCTGTCCCTCACACTGCTACCTGCCTGCAGGGCATAACAGCAGCAGCAGAACCTGCTCTGGCTCCCTCTCTTTCTCCAGAGGCTAAAGGGGAAGCAAAGGACAACAAACCTCCAGGTGTTGTCAGTCCAGGGCCTGAGTATCCTGCACCAATCAATGGCAGCTTTGGTTGGTTCAGTTCAAAGCTCTGGTGCAGTGCAGGGCTGCAAGTTTCGGAGCAGGCAGCACTTGCCCTTTGTGGCTGAAAATGCCGTGGGCTGGAGTCCTGCCATGACCTAGCTCTTCAGCCCAGGCACTGAACACCCGTGGGGACTGGCATCTGAACTTTCACATGCAGGCATCATTGTCCTGGCATTCTCACAGGACTGTGAACTTCCCTTGGTGTCAGATAAGCGGTAGCATGATGTCCTTTAGTGGTACTGGTATGAAAGTCAGCCCCTCTGTGCACTGAGTCTGTGCAGGCTCCCTGCTGTCAGCAGAGAGAGAAGTCCCATGGTGCAGTTCACAGCCTTGTGGGGTGTGGAGGAGCCACTGTTGCCTGCAGGGACCTGCCCCCCCTCCACGCCCTACCTAGGTAGCTACAGTCACTGCTTGGACTGCACCCTTCACTTTGACCTGAGCCACGTTTGTTGAGAAGACTCCTGAGCAGCTCTGCATGGCAGAGACAAGGTCCGTCTGTGAAGGGCTGGAATGCAGTTCCTGTTGGCTGCTCTCTAAGGCCTGAAATCCTGAGGGGAATCCACTTGACCAGAGCTGAGCAGAGAAATGTTCCCTGCTTCTACTCAGACACTTCAAGAACAATTGCAGGCTTAGTTAGAACATAAACACCACATATATACCACATGAACAGCCCCGCACAACAGCTTTTGCCTTCAGGTCAGCTGTATCTCTGCTTGCTGCTTCTGCCAGTTCTCAGGAGGACACTTCCCAGGTCCTTATTGCTTGTTTGTGCTTTTTCCCTGCCCATTCCTTGCAGGTCCCGCTAGGAGAGGTTCTTGCCACTCAGGACTCCTCGGCCCAGGATGGAAAGGCTCAGCAGCAGGAGAGCATGGATAGAGTGCGCGGCATCCAGGAGTTCAGGTGTGTGTTACGCTTTCTCACTTTCTCTGAGCAGGGGTGGGCCTTGCTGGGCTTTAGGAGGCCCCGTGTCAAAGAACAGATTTGGCTTTCTCATCCTTTGACTTGCTCAGCACTGACAGGGGAAGGCAGCCCAGGGCAGGTCTGGCTGCCCACCCACCTAGAGCATAGCTGCCTCCTGGGACTCTCTTCTTCAACCTTGACAAAAAGCATTCCAAACTAGACCAGAGTAAAAGCAAGGGAGGTTCAGGCTGGGCTTAAGGACAGCAAAGCATTGAACTGCAAAGGCAATCAGGCAGAAAGAAGCACCTCAGAGATATCCTGCAGTTTCCACCTCTGGAAATTCAGAAGCCCCAGGTGGATAGAGCCTTGAGCAGCCTGTCCAGATGCTGACCCCAAGTGCTTGGAACTGAAGACTGGGCTAGAGGCTTCCTGGAGTCTCTGCCAACCTAAACCATTCTTTGATAATGGAATTTGAAAATCTTACCCACCTCCTCCCCAAGCTATAGCTTGCAGGCTCTTTCACCACTGAATGAAAGAAGGATGGGAGTACTCATCTGGACTTCCCAAGCTCATCTTAACCAAGGAAAACTTTTGCAAGTCAGGTATCCACTGTAATCAGAAAGGAGCAGGCAGGAAGCTCTGTAATCAGCAGCTAGGAAGCTCTGATGCTGAGAGTACCTGAGCTTTCTGAAAACGTTCTGTGGGCTCTGGAGGCTTGTTTGAATTTCTCAGTGGTGACTCTTTCACCTGCATGAACAACAATGAGAGATACTGGCCTAGGGAGGGAATTGCAGAATTCTCTTGAGGTGGAAGTAGAGGGCTGTGGGAAGCCCCTGAGACTGCCTTATGTGGGACATGGTATATATAGTCCTGGTTTTGCAAGGAGACCGTGTTGCCATTAAGGGCTTGTTTGTGTGTCTGCTTGTCGTAGATGGAAGGAGTTGGCTGCATTTGAGAGAAAGCACCACTCCTCCCTAGAGAGGGCGTCTGCAGTGGCGGCACAGACAGAGGAGGTGTGGCAGCCTCAGAGGGATCTTCTGAAGGAAGAGCTTCCTCTGGCAGTGCCAAAGGTATGCTCACCTTGTTCCTAGGCAGCACTTGTGGGAGAGGGATTTGTCCTAGCAAGACCCGCCCAAATGCTGCTTCTGGCAGCAAGCTAAGACCGAGACTCTGCTGCTGTTGTTGTGATTCCTTTTGGAAAATGGTGCCTCCCCCCTTCCAGGTTTGCCGCCGACAGCGGCCAGCCCGCAGGGGTCTGGAGAAGCTGCTCCAGGAATTCTCTCGCCAAGGGCACACACTGTCCCAGGTGTGCAGAGAGAAGGCGGTGCTGGCGCAAGAGAACGCTGCCCTGGAAGCCCGACTGGCAGCCACGGAGCGGGACCTACGAGGCCTTTCAGAGCAGCTGGCAGAGGCCAGGTAAAGGCAGGGAGGAGATCCTGGGCGTGACATTATTGAAGGCCTGGAATTACAAAGGTGCTGGGTATCTTGTCCGGATTTACTTCCTGCTCTGTGCTCCCAAGATGTTTCTCGGACTGAGAAGCAAAGAGACACCGGTCAAAAGAAAAGGATCCTCTGGCCTGAATATTTTTTTTCTGCCAGCTCAAGCTCTCCAAGCTCTTTTGTAGTCACATGCTCGGGACCCCTTGCACATTCCTGTGACAAGTGCAAAGCAAGCCAACTTGGCATTGAATTGAGTACCAGGGAAAGGGTACAGATGTTTGCTGAAACCAGAAGTTTCCCTCTGTTTTGCTTTCTCCTTGGGTGCATCTGACCATCAATCTTTCCTTGCCAAGTAGTTGGACATGGGATTTTCAAAATTCAAGGCTCTTCCATGTGAATGTTGTAGGTATGGTACTGATGCTTCAGGGGAAGCTGGAGAGTCATGCTGAAAATCTTGAGACCCTTCAGAGCTTACTCTTGTGAAGTATGGTGCAGGACCTAGATCTGCTTAGAAACAGCAGCAGCAGCAGAAGGGAAAGGTCTTGTGACTTCTTGACAGTGTCTGGGGACTCTTGCTAAGCACCGAATCCTGCCCACTGTCCACCCACCTCTGTAACCAGTCAAGGTCCCTTTGGCTGTTGCTTCTTCCTTTTTAAAGAGTGCCAAGATATTTGGGCACTGCTTGTTTAGTTAGTCAAAAATAAAGGAAGTGAGTGGTCTTGTTCATCAAATTCCAGTCATTTAAATGGCAGGAAATGGTCCATCACCCTGAGACAGTTCTTCTTCAGATAAAAACCTACTTCTGCTTTCCTACTCCTGCTGTTGGAATCTGGAGGATTCACTGTATCGTTTGGTGAATTCCCTTAGTCCCTTTTATTCAGAGAGTGCCTGGCGAACAAAGAAACGATACGTACACTAAGAATGGCATGAAACATGGACGAGTCAGCCAGGAGTGCCCTGTTCTGTCCCCTGCAGAGTGACTTGGGAGTGCTGATGAGCTCAGGGCAGTGAGCAGAGGCTGGGCTTTTGCTCCTTTGCAGATACTTGGTGGGCGTACGCGTGTGTGATAGGTCGGGCAACAGCAATTTGAGCTCTGGCTGCTGAGATCAAACTCAGCTGGGCTAGGTCATGAGGAAAGGCTGCCCAGTCACCTGGAGGACCTTGCTTTGCTATGTAAAGTGGTAAAATAGTCCTGCTCTATCTGAGTTTCCATGCATGCCATTTTCCATACTAAAGCGTAGGGATCTTAAGGCACATCTTTCTGGAGAAACTGCCCCTGTGTGCCAGGAACAATTGCTCTTCATGTTCACAACTTGTAGGTCAGAGAAGGAGAGCCTGCAAAGCAGCCTGCTGGAGGCTCAGCAGCACATATCGGAGCTGGAGATCGCCAGGAGCCGTGTGCAAGCCCAAGTGCGCGCAGCCACGCAGGCCAAGGAGGCGATACTCGGTGAGAGCCTCGTGCGCTTGGTTTCTGCTGGTGGCCCTGCCCTGTGCAGTTGCTCCCAAGCCAGCTCTGTCCGCAGGGCTTCTGTGGAGTGAAGCAGCTGAGGGCAGGGCCCTCCTTGCCTGAAACTGAAAGGGCTTAAGGTCAGTAGATTCCTCTGCTTGTGTAGTCTCTGATTCTGGCTGTGTGTCATGTTTGCAGAGGGTGTGAGGGGCCTTCGTCGTGAGCTGCTAGCTGTAAGATCTCTCAGCCAGCAGCAATGTGAAGACATGGCTCAACAGCTCCGCTGGGCAGAGGAGCAGTGCAGGAAGGCTCTGAGACTCTGGCAATCTGCTCAGGAAGCAGAAAAAAGGCAGCTTGTGCAAAACCTGGTAAGAAGCAATACACAACTAAAGATTTCAGGCAAGTTTGTAAGGCTGGCTTAGCAGAAGAGCGGCCTGAGTATGTGACATGGCCTCAAGCATCAGGTGTGGGCTACACCTTCCTGAGCCAGGCAGCAGGGGGCTTCAAGGGCACATACTCAACAGCCTGGGAAGATCCAGAGGCCAATGCTGGGACAGTATATGCAGCCACAGGTTCAGGATGGGCATAAGCCAAGTTCCCCAGGAGGCTGGGTGGTCACCACCCAAAGCATGGCAGCGAAGGGGCAGGATCTTCCCCACAGCCTCGTGCCGTGCAGCAGACTGCTGCTGACCTTGCTTCTAACAGCAGTCCCAGCAAGTGGGCTCCTTGCTTTCTGTCCTTCCATGGGGGACAGAGGCCTTCCCTTTGAGCTTGAAGCCGATGCAACAGGCCCCATGGTTCTGGTATTTCAGCTGGTGGCCTGCCTTGTGACTGGGTCATCGAGGTATGCTGGCCTTGTCCTCGTCCCGCAGTCCATCTGTAGCTCTTCCATGATCAAATGGCAGGGGCACTTGGAGAACAGAGCCTCTGAGAAGAGGCAGAAATCCTGAGGAGAGAGGGGCCAGAGAACAGGGAGCCATCAGAGCAGGGGAGGGAGGTGGCATTTCCTTCCTGCCACCTGCTGACACTCCTGCTAACTTTTGGGTAGGAACAGCATTGCTAGAGGGCAACGGGGGGTAAGGACTACTTGCAGGCACTGGAAGCACAGAGCCTGGCAGGCTCCAGCATTGAGCACCAGGAAGAACAGCTAGCATGGAAAGGTTAGATCTGGGTAGAGAAGCAGAAGGGAGTAGAGGAATAGAAGTGCTTTTGAGCCTGGAAAAGAGGGAATCTGAGCGTGATGACATGTGCCTGTAAAATTTCTTTTGACCTAATATCAAGGACAAGCTGCAGGCAGAACTGCAGGAAGCTCAGAGGAAGATGAAGGCAATGGAGAAGAGCCACCAAGAAAACATGGAGAGGATGCGCAAGGTCCTGCTGCAGTACAAGCTGGCTGAACTAAAGCAGGTGAGTGAAAGAACAGGAGGCACTGCAGTCACTCCATGAGTGGTCTCTGCCCTTGTTGCCTTTGCCCTGCAGAGCAGCAGGTGGATGGGGGCAACGTGTCTGACTGCCACGCTCTGAGGTCTCCATGGCAGCTGGTCAGAAGGACACTTACTGGGCCACTGAATCTCAGCTGCTGCCCTAGGCAGCAGGGCTTGTGCTTTGGCCGCTGGGCCAGCAATCCTGTGCATGTATTTCTGCTGGCCTCTTAGAGCTCGCTTTGTGTTTTGAGGGGTTTGTTCAGGTGAGCATGGAGACCCACACAGATTCTGAAGCACTTGTCCCTGTCCATGGTGAATGCAGTCCTCAGAAAGGGGTGAAATGTGCAGTTGTTCTTTCCCTTTCCCAGTCTCTACTATGGCTGGCTGTGACAAGCTCTAGTCTCGGACTGCTGTTTGGGTTGTCCTTGAGGAGGAAGACTTGACAGCTCAGCTTGCAGCCTAACACCAGTGTTGTTCCTAAGGGCTTGCCTTTGAAATGCTGTGTCTGGGGCATCTCTGCCAGGCACCTCTCCGACACAACCAAATTTCTTGTCCCAGATGGAAGCAGGATCTGCCATCAAAGCTGCCGCTGCAGCTGCATCCTCGGAAGCAGCCTCCTCTCCGCAGCCTGAAAACCGGAGCATGAGCAGTTTGCCCCGCTGGAGCCAGGAGAGAGAGAAGCAGTTCCTGAAGCTGCTGAGTACGTCCTGGGGATTTCTTGTGCAATCGAGCAGTGTATTATAGTGTGTGTGCCTCAGCATGAGCTGTAGCACATGTTCCTCCTCACTCTGGTGTCAGACAGACATTTTGGACTCCCTACAGAAGCCAGGGTTGTTCTTGGGGGCAGCCAGGGAGCACTTGGGGCGTTTCTCTTGCCTTTGAGGAAAAAGCTGAGAGTGGGAGGACTTTGCCTGAGCTTCCCTGTGCAGTAAAGACAAAAGCAGGGATTGTGTCCAGAACAGCAGTAGGCTGTGACCTAGCCAATGACTCAGGGAAGGTGTGTGTGCTAGTCTGGCCAAACTGATCAGAACATTTGGCTTCCTAGATTCCCTTTAGACTCCTGACTTGTCACCAGTCACTGGAGACAAAATACTTTGAAGAAATTGATTGGCTGTGTGGCTGGTTTAATAATGGTGTTGTTTTCATGACTGTCAATACTTCTACTATTCTTTCTACACTGTGGTTTGATAAGAATTTGACATTTTGGTTAGCCTGAACTCTTTGAAGAGAACATCAGGCAATAGCACAAAGAAGAGAGGAAGAGATCTTTTTCAGTACACCCTACAAGTTAAAAAGTTACATTCTTAGAACAATCCCAATTTATCAGAGAGGAAGAGTTGTTTTCAAAAAGCCCCAAAAAAGGAAAACCAGGACACATTTGTTACAATCCCTGTTTAATATTTTAGACCTGTGCTTAGGAAGATGCATCAGAGACACACATCTGTGTGGCATGGTCAGATAAAAGTGCTCTGAGGCAATTCTCAGAAGGAAGCCTGCAGCCTCTCTGCTGCATGTTCCTCCAGTACCCGGCACTTTGTCACTGCTTGTGCCCACCTGGTAAATAAATATTCTTGGAATACTGAGCATTGGCCTCAATCCCTGCACAGATTCCAGCACTCCAGGAAATCACACCAAGGCCTTAATGATCTTCAGTAGAACTGAATGGCTTCTTACAACTAGGAAGAGCTGCCAGTGCAGTGCTGTCAGAGAATATGGGGTCAGGTTATTCAGAACAGGGCCCAGTTGACTCAGTGTCTGCCATCAGCTGTTGGGACAAAAGGTGGATTGATTGACTCCTCTGTGGGTCTGAATTCAAAAAAAACAATGTTCTGTCTTGAGTGGGGTCAACTGTAGCAGCGAGGGGGTTTAGATGGTGGTTGCTGCTACCTATTTCCCAAAAGGCATTTCCTGTGGAAAAGCCACTTGGGTAAGCATTCAGGAAGGCAGTCAAGTCCACACACGCCACACTCACCACTGCAAGCTCAGTGCACCAAGGCCAAGAGGCCTTTTAGAAGGTCAGCTCCAGCAAGGTTTATTTGAGCACGCCAAAGGGGAACTAGAGACAAAAGATGAGCCATGTCCTCTGCACAATGTTTAAGTAAGGCCTGGTGCAGTGGCGGTACCAAAGGGCAGGGCAAAGGGAATTGGCTCTCAGGGAGGAAAGGGCCATCCACCAGGGGCCACACAACCAGTGAGGAAACAGGGAAAGGAGAAAGCTGGGAAAGTTGGGACATTCCCCTCAAGGCAGCCCTTCAAAGGAGTATGGGAGAATCAGACTCTGTACAGGCCAGAGCTGCCTGTCTTGCTGAGGCTGCTGTTGCTGCTGTTCTCGTTGATGGTATTGTTAGCCAAGTGACCATAAATTGCTCAAAGCCCCAGAGAGTGGAGCTGGGTTTCAGATCTCCTGGAAGTCAGGATCTCTGTTTTGAAGTTTGCTTCTTGCATTTTGTTTCTTTCAGGGCATGTGGTGAGTGTGGGAGATCCGGAGAAGAAGTACGCCAGGTGGAAACGTATTGGCAGTGGGTGAGTGCAGCCACGCTGACTTCTGCAGAACCACAGGCCAGGAATTTTGGTGGTGCAACATCACATGTAAAGTTAGGCAAGCTGCAAGCATCTTCAGACCTTAGCTCCAGATTGTCCCTGTCTCTGTGCTGTGGCCGTACAAGGCATCATCAAAGATAACTGAATGCTGACAATGTCTTGGCTGCCTGAAGGAGCAGGACCTGGAAGCCCTCCTGTCCCTCCAAGATGTAACACCAGTTTGCCTGTTTTCCAAGGATACATGGTTTTGTATGATTCAAAGCCATATGGCCAGACTCATGAATGAAAAAAACCTGAGAGAGCAGCTTCCCACCTGAGAGCTGTCAGATAACAGCTCTCAGTAGAATTTCTCAGCTGTATTGTGCTGGAAACCATATTTGGTGGCCAGGAAAATAAGAAAGGCTGTGTGGCATTGCCTGAGTTTGGCAGGTAGGATCAAAAGAGAGCGGTGAGAAGGCCCAGCAGGACTGTGTGTCTCATTGCCTGGAAAGGCACACCATAGGCACCGACCCAGGAAGGAAAAGGCAAAGAAGAGCCCCGCATGCATCATCTAGTGTGTACATTTGAGATTTGTAGCAGCCCTTTTTCTTCCTGTTGGACCCAGCTTTTCTCTTGGACACTCTGCAGGGCAGAGGGCTACTGGGCTGCTGGGCCATTGGCTGAAGAGCAGACAAACCCCGGTGTTTTAGAGGCACTGCAGGCAGCAGAGAGCTCCTGCCTGGGCTGCCTTTTGCTTCTCAGCACTGAACAACTTCTCTGTTCTTGCCACTGCTCTGTTTCTAGGGGTTTTGGCACTGTTTATAAGGCCTTCAACGCTGCCACAGGACAAGCGGTAAGTGCCCATGCAGATTTTGCAGCTCTTGAGTGCTTTCCCTTGGCATGTGATTTGTGGCCAGAGTTTTGGGCCGCCTGTCTTTGCTGCAAAGGCTGTCCCGCAGGAGCATCCTGTATAGAGGCTGGCTGCAGAATGCATTTTGGAGAGACTTTGTCCTTTCTACTTACCTGAATGGATGTGAAGATGGCAGTGGTGTATTTCCGTAAAAGGACACCCTAGCTTGGACTTACTGGATAAATATGCATAGATTAGCTGATGGCAAGAGCTGTCATTCTGGCCCAATTCCTCTTAAGGCCAGGTTCAGAGACAGATAGTATTTCCCTTTGTTTTCCATCACGTGGTTCCGTTTGAAAATATAATGCAAGACCTAAAGAAGGAGAGATCTTGTGTCGAGCACAGTTTTGCCTTTACTCCTAGGGAACCTAGTTCACATACACAGACACCCACACCAACACAAACACGAACAGATAAATGAGAAGTTGATGAAGAGCCTTAAGTAATACAACCTTATGTTGATCCTGTGTTGGTGACATTTCACTATGGAAATGCTGTTAGTACTGAAAGGACATGGAGGTGTTTTAAAGAATCACGCTGCTCTTTGAGGCTAAAAGTTCAGAGTTCAGAATTCTGGTTTTTGGTTCTCAGGAAATACATTCCATCTTCCTGACTAGTAAGGAATTAGATAAGGTAGTTCCTTCTCCACCAGTGGTGCTGAGATCAGGTACTTCCCTTGGAGGGAGGTCCAGGAGGTGTCCGAAAGCCCTAAGCCCTGTACTTAAAAGCTGGGATGCATCCATCGTGTACCATAAAGAGGGTTATTCATTGCTAAACACATGAAATAATTTCAAGTCTAAGCCATGGTCAAGATTGACCTTCAGAGTTACAAAACCCAAACTGCAGAAGTTAGGATGTGCTAAGATTGTATCTTTACTTTGAGTCGCTTTGGAGTTCTGTTTTGGACAGCATTTTCCCCATCATGTTTGTGCGTGTTTATTTGGCACACAATAGGAATGGCAGCTGTCGCTGAAACGCTGCTCAAAGCCCCTAGAAATGCTACCGCATTTTCAGTGGTTTCAATTTGTCTTCACAGGACCAAAATTACTTTTGGCTTGCCAGACATGTGCAAATGATAGTAGTAGTGCTAAACAAAGTCTATTTGAGAAGTCTGGGGGTGCAGAGAGTGCTGTTAGCGCTTTGTGGTTGGTGGTCTAGAGTCCCTTTTGACCAAGGTGACAAGGCATCCAGGCCTGTGAGTGCACAGAGAAAGAGGCTCTGGTGATGTCTGTCCCTAAGAGCCTTTAATGTCATCGTAGGTGGCCGTAAAGCAACTTAATCTCCAGCACCAGGGCTGTGAGGACGTGTTAAAGGAAATCCTGGTCATGCGAAAAAATAAGAACCCCAATATTGTCACCTACTTTGAAAGGTAAGTAGTTCTGGCAGAAAATGGATCTTTCAATGAACATCAATCCACTCCTGTATTAGACATGGGAGGAGATTGCATTTTGTTGCCAGGAATGGTTCCTGGCATAAACAGCTTGAAGATTGGTCTCAGAAACCTGGCTCTCTTACTAAGGCAGCAGCCTGTATGTTCACTGGCTGCATGTTGTTTTGCTCTTTTGGGACGTGATTTTTTCCAAGTGTCAGAGGAGAAGTGCTGAGAAAGCATCCGCGAAATTATTTCCCTTGCGCTGTTCCCACTATTTTCCATTGCCTTGCATGCCAAAAGACTAGCATGGGAGTCACTTGCAAGGTTGCCAATAGTTTTTCCTGTTTCTGACTGTTCTTCCTGCAAGGTTTTCCAAAGGGTGATGGCAGTGCTGCACACCCACCTGCCCTGAGTAAAAGGTGTGAAATCTGTGTCTCCTTGCTGCTGGAGTTCATGGTGCAATTTGTGTATGAAGATGAGGAAGCAGCTGCTGGGATGTGTCCACTTCCAGATTTATCTTTGCCCTCACAAAACTGCCTTTTCCCCCTGCTTGCCACCTAAGCCGTCTCCTTTTCCGTGGATTTGCCTTGCTCATTGAGGCGGCACAGTTGGCAGGCACTGGGTAGCCTGGCTGGAGTGTGAATTCATTTGATTCTGTCTTCATTTAGCAGTGACCTGGAAACAAAACTCAGCTGTAGTCTTTCTTCCATACGGCAATTTAGCTGTGCACATTCATCTCCATGCTGTTGCTTTCATCTTGCAGCTACCTTGTCAATGAGGCTGTCCTGCTGGTGTTGGAATATATGGATGGAGGCTCCTTAGCTGATGTGGTCTGCATGAGGAGGATGGCTGTAGGACACATAGCAACAGTGTGTCGGGAGGTAAGGGATCCCGCTTGTGCTTGGGATGGCTTGGACGGGCTCGTCCTTGGAAAGCGTGGCTAAGGCAGAGATTCCATGTTCAGAGTTTTCTTTCTGGGTTGCTCTTACGCTTCAGAGAAGAAGGAGCATCTGCACTGAACTGCCTTTAGGTGTCCTTGCCCTTACGGTAGTCTGTTCTTTACTCTTATCTACCTTTGTTGAACTCCCTGTCTCTTTTTCATTTTAATTTTCTGTTCTGCCCTGTTGCTCTCCAAGCCTTTATCCAGAACCTTTCTGCATTGCCTGCTTTGCCTGTAAGCACAAAGGTGCTGGTGTGTGAGTATAAAACCAGTGGCAAAGCCAAAGAGAGACTCATCTGTCACAGGTCTCCAGAGACGGCATGGTGCTTGTTGCTGAACACTGACAAATGAGCTACGTCTAAGTCTTCTGTTAAGGCAGCCATAGAAGCCCTGTCCTGCAGTCTCCCACCCAAGAGTGATCCCCTTTGTACCCAGTGCAGGGACTTTTTCTCCTTTGGAAAACCGTTCTTCGTCCTCTAGAGGGGAGAGCGCATCCACTACAGCAGTGGTCATTCTGACTGGCTTTGCAGGGGACAGTCTCGAGGAGAGACTGATGTTTCCCCCTCAAAATCTTATGTGCCTCCTTTGGAAAGATCCTGCTCTCCTAGTGTTGCAGCAGCAAGCTCTTCCTCTTGCCAGCACTCACTGCTCCTTTGAGATCTGGGAATCTTCAGGAGCAGCCTCCTTTTGCGAGTGATGTGATCAGATCAGGGTAACTTTTGGCCTCCCGTTTCTTTTTTCTCTTGCAGTGCCTGCAAGGCCTGGCTTTCCTTCATGCCAACCAGGTGATCCACAGAGACATCAAGAGTGACAACATCCTTCTGGGCCGGGATGGCTCCGTCAAGTTGGGTGGGTATTCCCAGTCAGGCGCAGCTCTCCAGGGAGGTGGTGTGGGGCTGCTTGGGAGTGGCTGCCGGGTGGCAGCAGTTGGTGCTGGTGAGAGGGCAGGGAGCACTCTGCAATGCCAGGGTGCAGCTGTATGGTGCTGAGTGGTCTAGAGAGCAACAAGGTGTCAAGAGTAACTTTGGTTTGTGTGTGTTCCTTCCAAAGGGAGGGAGTTACAGTGTAAAAATTCAGTGCAATGAGGATAAGCCACTGTGGAAATGGTGGGTGGGGTTTTTACATGGACAATTGCCCATGTCCTTGGCCGCAGCCCTGAGGAAAGAGAGCCCAGCTGCGTTTGCAGTTCCATTCAGCACTGCATTCTGGGACTGAGAGTGAGGAACCCTTTTCCTTGGTTTCCTACTTGAAGCAGTGTTTGTTTTTCTCCTCAGCTGATTTTGGCCTCTGTGCTCTGCTCAGCCCTGAGCAGAGTAAACGGAAGTCGATGGTCGGGACCCCCTGCTGGATGGCACCCGAGGTGGTGAGAGGAGAGCCATACGGCCCCAAAGTGGACACCTGGTCCCTTGGCATCGTGGGAATAGAAATGGCCAAAGGAGAGGCTCCTTATATTCGGGAAACCAGTGACAGGGTAAGGTGCAAATAGGCTCAGAGAGCTGTGCCCGTCTGGTCCCTGTCCATTAGACAAAATTCCATTCCCACAGCTTGAAGTGGCTTCCACCAGGGCCCAAGTCTAAAAATTTTCCTGGGGCTCCCATCAGCTGTCAAGGCACGACCTGGTGCAGCTTGGAATAGCTGGGGCTGCACTGGGACTTTCTTCCTTTGGGAGAGAAGGCTCATCTCTAACCGTCTGCAAAGGCAAGAACTTGCCACTGCAGACTAGAGCTGAAAAGATGGGGTCTAGGTGAGCCCTGAAGGATATGGAAGAATCACGTAGAGTCTCATGTTTCCTTTTGCTTCAGGCTAATTACCTGATAGCCAAGCGAGGGGTGCCAAATCTGCACAAGCTCAAGCTACCCCCTGGCTTGTGTGAATTTCTGGGCTGCTGCCTGCAGATGGATGCGGACAGGCGAGGCTCTGCCAAGGAACTTCTGCAGGTACAAGGCAAAGGGGCTGCCGGACAAACAGCTGTTGCTGTCAGGGTTTGCTCCTCAGCAAAACTCCAGGGAATGAGATGGGCCCCCCACAAAGTAACCTCCACTCCAGTTGGTTTTCAAATGGGAACCAAGTAGGATCCAAGAGTGCTTGAGGTTTGAGAAGGGATCAGTGAAGGTCATCAAGTCCAACACCCAAGCAACCAGCAAGGACATCTCCAAGTAGATCAGGTTGCTCAGAGTCCCATCCAAGCGGACCTTGAATGTTGCTGGGCTTGGGGCTCCTCCCAGCTCTCTGGGCTGTTTGTGTCAGTGTTTCAGCACTCTCCTCATGAACAGTTTCTTCCTTAGAGCCAATCTGAATCGAGCGTCTTTTAGCTTAAAAGGGTTCCCTCTTGTCCTCTTGCAATTGGCCCTGCTCCAAGATATGTCCCCATTGTTCTTAGAAGCCCCTACAATTATTGAGAGGTCTCTTTGGGGTTTGCTCTTCTCCAGGCTAAACAAGCCCAACTCTCACAGCTGTTCCTCAGAGGAGAACTCCCACCTTCTGGTCATTTCTGTGGCCCTCTTTTGCTCTCGGCTGGAGCATTCAGGTTTACATGGTAGTAAAGGAACTGAAGTATTGCAATGCCAGGGAAAGGGAACTTGAAGAACACAATGAAAGCAATCCCTGCCAAGTGGTTTTAGATTGATCTGTAAAAGGCAGGGGCTTTGCGGGGGCTCACTGGGGGCATCCGAAGGCACCCAGCTTGTCCCTCCCAGCCCACTCTTAGAGGTTTCTGCCAGCCAAACGGGGACAGCTGTGCAGGATTTGTGCCAGCCCCATGTGCTGCCTGGCCAGGTCAAGACGATGAGAAGGGCTGTGGCTTTGCTGCCAGGTTTTGTGGCAAACAAGGAGCTGGTGACCGGGCCGCTTCCTTGCCTGTGCCTGCTGTGAAGGAAGATGCCAGCCAGCACAGGAGGGGGGGCATGCCGAGGCAGACGCCGCTCTTCCTGCAAGCCAGAGCTGAGCACATCTGCGCCCTGCTGCTTGTGTCCTTGCTCCTGGCTTGCTGCTGTAAACTTGCATGTCCAGCATCCTGAGAACAACATGTGGGATCAATACTTTTCAGAGCTCTTGGGAGTCTCTTGAGGAATGCCTTATGCTCCACATCTCCCTTGGACACCCATATAGCCCATGTCTCAAATATCAAAGAGGAGTAAAAGAATAAGTCTGTAGACTTTCCTGAAAGGAACAAAACCTTTGGACAGCAAGCAGCAATCCCTCAGTGATATCAGGACCAAAATCCCAGGAAGTGATGACACCTTGAGGAATGGACTAGTGCACTTCTGGGCCATGTTTCCTGCAATAGCAGCATCCTGGACTGCTGAAGGCAGATTGGCTGATGGTGCTCTCAGTCCGATGTCTGTGTATTTCTGGGGGCTAGATGAATTCAGCTTGACCCTGTTAGGAACTCAGATTTTAAAAGAATGGTTCCTTTTTCCTTTGTCTCTTTTAATTTGGGTTGTTTTGTTTCTTTTTCCCTTTGGGCAGCATCCATTTCTCCAATCAGCGGAGCCTCTCTTAAGCCTCTTCTGACAGGCTGATTGCTGTCATCCCTGCAGCAAAGTAATGCAGGAAGCAAAGGTGATGACAAGGCCACTTCAGCACTTGGAGACCAGAGCCTCTGAGAGCAGGTAGAAATCCTGAGGAGAGAGGGGCCAGGAAACAGGCAGCCATCAGAGCAGGAAAGCAGGCATCTTCTTTTCTCCCACCTGCTGATCCTCCATCTGAATTTCTGCTTAGGATAGCATTTCTGGAGAGCACAAAGTCACTACTGATGTGCACTTTTCAGGTGGGTGGTGTGAGGCATGAAGCTTCCACTGATTTTTTGGGGCAGCTTGGCTGGGACTTCATGTGGAAGTGCCTTCCTCCCCTCACCAGGAGCCGGAAGGGCAGCGTTTGGAGGCACAGCAGCGGCTGGCACAAGGGGCAAACTTCCTTGCAGAGGTACAGAAGGAGCAGGAGAAGAGGCTGCTTGAGATGAAGCAGGAAGTTGCCAGCATGCAAGCTGTACAAGAAGAGGTATGAAGCAGAGCAAGTCAAAAGGCAAAAGGTGTAAAAAGAGAGCTTGTGTGTTGTTTTGGACTCCTCTGCCCTCCTTATGGGCACTGTTTCTCTGGACACTGTCTGTCAGGGTGGCATTGTCTCTTAGCTGGCCCTTGGGAAACAGTGCTGGAGAGACCTTGGTGCCAGGAGGCGGGAAAGCACCGGTCAGGTGAGAGGCTACCAGAGTGCAGGTTTGAGGAAGGCAGGGATGGTGTTTCAGGCCCAAATGGAATGGGGAAGCCAGAGCTTTGTCTCAGAAGGAGGGAGGTCCCACAGGAACCCCCCTGCAGAGCCAGGCTAGAGCTGTGGGAGCGGGCTGGCTGAGGAGGTGCCTGAAGCTGCTGAGTACGTCCTGTGTATTGTTCTTTGTCTGACTGAGTAGTGTATGGTGTGTGTGCCTCAGCATGAGCTGTAGCACATGTATCTCCTCTCTTTGGTGTTGGGAGAGACATTTTGGACTCCCTTCGGAAGCATTGTGGTGCTTGGATGCAGGCAGGGAGCACTTGGGCGTTCCTTTTGCCTTTGAGGCAAAGGCTGGGTGTGGCTGGGCTTTGCCTGAGCTTTCCTGTGCAGTAAAGTCAAAAGCAGGGATTGTTTTGTGAGTAGCAGAAGGCTGTGACCTAGCCAATGTGATGGTGTGTGTGCTTGTCTGGCCAAACTGATGAGAACAGTTGGCTTCCTAGATTCCTTTCAGACTCCTGACTTGTCACCAGTCATTGGAGACAAAATACTTCAGAGAAATTGCTTGGCTGGTTTAATCCTGGTGTTGTTTACTAAGACTGTACTTCTCTTATTCCTTCTCCAGACCACGTTGGCCCCTTGCCGTCTAAATCCCCACTCTAAGGACTTTTCAAATGAAAACAAAGGAATGGAAACAAATGACCAGGACCACTTCAGGATTGCTTTTTGCAATGGCAGCTTGGAGCTGGACTCACAATAGTAATCCTATACAAGCTCAAGCCTGTTGGAAGATTCCCTTCCTTGTCAGCCAGGGCATAAGGCTCTACACTCCCTTGAGAACTGGCCATTCTTTCTTAAAGATGGAAAGTCCACCACCCAAAGGGCATCCTTGTTTGGTTTGGAATTGGGAACGATCTCCATCCATTATCAGCTCCAACATACACTGCCTTTG
This sequence comes from Haemorhous mexicanus, assembly GCF_027477595.1. Taxonomy (NCBI): domain Eukaryota; kingdom Metazoa; phylum Chordata; class Aves; order Passeriformes; family Fringillidae; genus Haemorhous; species Haemorhous mexicanus. Next base: position 16,645,881 of record NC_082381.1, read on the forward strand.
GAATGCTGCCCATTGGCCAGTTTTTGCCCAGCCCGTGGACTTGGGGATGAGGAAAAAAGTGCAATTGCATTTCCATTGAAAACCCAGTGAAGAGCAGGGCAGCCTGTGAGAGACGGTCTGAAGTTCCTCTCATTTGCCTCACAACCGTCTCAAGGACAGGCATCGGGACCCTGAGGAGCCTGATGGGAATTCTGGCCTGCCGGTGGTGGATGAACGCCAAACATCCTGAGGCCCCTGAGCAGAGCTCTGGCCTGCCAAGAGATTGTTCGCAGCTGTGTCTACTGTGACTGCTCCTAGCAGGGCCTGCCAGGGGGCGAGGCGCCCCATATGCTTGAACCTGCTTGGTGACCATAGCCCAGGAATTTTGCCACCTCTTGGCCTGGTTGGACTTTTCTGGGGTCACCTTTGGTGGTCCAAAGAAGACCCGCATCTACTTTTCAGCCAGCGTGGCAGACCGACTGAGATGGAAGAAGCCTCTCTCTCAAGGACTGAGACATGAGAGCCCTATACAGAGAAGCTCCCCCCTCCCAAGGACTGAGACTGAAACCCCTAACAAGGGGGAGGTGTGTGGGGGAGCCGACCAAAAAAAAGGGACATATTTGCCTGCAAGTGTGGCCATTGGAGCAAGAAGACAATGGTCCTTGCCTACTGCTCAGAACATGGACTACCTGTTACATCTCTTCTTTATTGTCTCTTTTTCCCCCTCAACGATTTCAATAGACTTACTTCAAGATCTCTTCCCCCCTTCAGCAATGGACTTTATTAGAACCTTGAGATAACCAGAACCTTTGAGATCTTACCTTGGGAAAGGGCTATAAGTGGGCCTATTAGCTAAGGGAGGGAGAAGAAAGCTGAGAAGCAAGAAAAAACTGGCAAGGATCTCTCTCCAAGGCTGTAAGCAAGGAGACCAGGAGAAGTGAGGAATGGAAGAAAGACAAGGAGAGAACTTTGCAGCTGGACAAAGTATTTTTAGAAAGTTGAAGTCATTGTAACTTTTCAAGAATAGTATTATGTTGATTTATTGTGGCCAATAGTTAGGGGAAAAGAAGTCTAAAGAGGTAGGACGTGTATGAAAGGTCAGCCATGTTGGTTAATGAAGAGTTGTCATCTGAGACTGCTTGTGGTCTCTGCTTTGTGTGGGGACTGCCTCGACAGAGACACTCCCCAGAGTGACTAGGCGAACTCCTTTGGCTGGACTCCGAGGACTTTGTCTTTCTATGTTTGCTAGCTATACCCCCTCTCTGTATCTCTCTCCCCCTTTATCTTTTTCCTCTCCCTAAATCTGTCTATCGCATTTGCTGTGTTCATTCAATAAAGGTGCATTTGTTTTGATTAATACTGAAATCCCCAGTGTGTTGTGTTTTGCACTCTGAGATCAGTAAAAAGAACCATCATGACTGCTCTCTTGTATGAGTGGATCTTGCCACAGCCAAAACATCCCGTGCAGATGCAGGCTTTCAGCAGAGCACATCGATGCTTTTGGTTCCTGCTCCATGTAGCTGGCACATCCCCCCTGTGACTGCCCCCCCCCCAGGGGGCCATGGCTAATAGGTTCAAGGCTCTGCAAGTGCAACGAAGAAGGTGGGCATGTCTGCTGGCAGTACAGGAGAGCAGAGAGGAAAGCGCCTGGCAGGACCCTGGCCAGCAAGGCAAAGCACCTGCTGCACCTGCTCTTTTTCATCAGATAAGGACTGGTGGGTGACACCACGCTTGGGGTTGTCTGGGGCCCATAAGTCATGAAAAGTCTCTCTGCTTGAGTGGCTTTGTCCCTCTTCCTGTGCCTTGTGTTGCCCCTGTGCTCCGCCGTATTTGCCCAGGGTTGTGTAGCTGTGTGGCACAGCTAAAGTGCAGGAGAGCTTCATTTGTCTGCCCTTTGAGGTGGCTGCTCACAGCAGCCTTTTCAATCTGCAAGCTCCGTCTGGAGAGTAAATTCCCTCCATGTTTGGTCCCGGAGGCCAGGGCCTGTCGTGTGCTGTCCCAGGTGGCACTGAGGGCTGCCCGGTGCCTCAGGCTGGTGTGACCCCAGCACAAACAAGAGGAGACAGTGGCAGGTGCTTGTTTCCAAAGTCACATTATTCAGAGGCAATGCGCCGTGTGTGTCCTTTGTCCTGGCCAGCCCCAGACCTGGGGATCCGATGCTGGCACTGCTGCTGCAGCTGAAGGCAGCGAGGATTTGGTGGTTGGTTTCCATCCCAGCAGAACTGGTCACTTATGAAGCCGGGTGCTGATGGTACCCTGAAGATCTCTGAGCTGCATGGCTGTGAGGGAACTGTCCCTTGTTGTTATTCTCCATCAGGGAAAGCTGTGCTTGCCAGGTTTGAGTCAACAGAGCAAACAGGGACTGAGTGAGTCTCTTCTATCTGTGTCTGCTAAGAGCGGTGACCTTTGAGATTAAGTGGCACAAAGTCAATTGCTTGTGGTCCCTCTGTGAATCCCCATGTTTGGTAATGCTGCTTCTTTGGTAAATCTGCCTGTAGCACAGTAGCAGGGCAAAAAGCCTCTGCACTCTGCAGGTGCTATAAGCTGCCATTGATGCACACAAAAACTGCATGTTCTCTTTATGAGGGAGAGAAGAACTGGTTTAGCAGTGAGAGACATGGAATTATTCCTCTGATCTTTCCTTCTGTCTCATATAGGCAGATCTCTGTGGGTCACAGGTGTGCTCCTGACTGGAAGCAAACGGGGAAATCCTTGGCACCATAGCCTGGTGGGGGCCATGAGATGCAGGGACCGAGCAGGAGCCTGGCCCTGGATGGGCTCACCTGCAAAGTGTGGGCAGGCTGTGTCTTGGAGGTAGGTGCCACAGGCAAATCCATCAGTTTTCCCTCTCCGGTGGCCAGGTCACGGAGGATGTTCTCCGGTTTGATCTCCTAGTGCAGGACCCCACAGCTGCTGCAGTGATGCACGGCCTCAGCACCTGGAGGAACAGCCCCTGCACCACCTTCTCTGACACGGAGCCCCCAAGGCAGAATGAAATCAAAGAGGTCCTGCGACCACTCAGGGCACTCCATCACTAACAAGAAGTTGTTAAGGAGCTCACACCAATCCGAGAGCTGAACAACACCATGGAACCCAGTGGACACCTTGTCCAGCCCCTCCATCTCCCTGGGTTCATGGGTTCCGTCGGGCCGCAAGAAGACCACAATGCCGTCCGTGGCGCTAATGCCGTGCCAGGGGTCTGGAACCCCTCACCCAGCCCAGGATGCTCCGAGCCCTCCACTCTGCTCACGCCTGCTCTCCCTCCAGGCATCCTGGCGGCTTCCACGCTGTCAGGCCTCAGTTTACCCTGCCCGTCACGTGCCGGTTTGTGCCACTGGCCCTGGTCACTCACCAGCTCCCCCTAATAGCGGATGCAATCCCGTGGAACACTTTTGATGGCCAGCCGCGAGCCAAGGGGAGAGAAGGGCTGAACGCAGATCTCACCCTGCCAAGCCCCGTCCTCCCCCTCTGCCGCCCTCCTACCTCCTCTGCCCCCCTGCCAGCCCCTCCGTGCTGTTACATTTTAGTTCAGTGTTACACTCTGTCTCACCCCTCGAAAATGTACGGTTTATTCTAAGTCTGTGATCCTCCCTTGAAGTATCATGCATCTGTAATCCCATTGGCCCAAGTCTTATTCCGTTCCCCCTTTGAATCTCCCTGTGAAGATCTGCGAGGCAGGCGAGACACGGCCTTGGCCCATTTTCTCCCTAGGCTCTCCCTCTCTCCCCTCCCTTCCCCTTCCCCCCTTCTCTCTCAGAAACCATGCTGCTCCCGAGGGTGGCACCCCCAATAAACGTTCATCTCATAAGCAGGCTCAGAAGCCGTGTGGAATCTCCTTGCCTGCCTGCTGCTACCAGCGAACGTACAGCTTAGGGGGCGCCGGGGGACTCCGCAGGGAGCCTCGAACCAACCGCAACACCCCTCCTCCCACCGGGGCCCCGTCCGCCGCCACGTCCCCGAGTAGACGCTGCCATTCGAAGGCGCGGCGCAGCAGCAGTGAACCCAGAGGAATCGCTCTTGCAGGGCCTCCTGCGCTTTCCCTGCGGGCAAGATGCGGCTGTCAACATTCGGGCCAGGGCCGGGAACGGTCCCCGACCTCCCCACTCCAGCCCCCCAAGCGCCCCGGGCAGGGCATCCCCATTGGAAGGGGGCACCTGCGGCTCGGGCGGGCGGCTGCTCTGTAGAGCGGCGGAGCTCGGGCCGGGGAAAGCGCTGCCGACTCCTCTATGGACTCACTTCACCATTTGAGCAATACTGCAGCAGCCCGCAGATCATGAAACAAAAAGGGAGAAATCACCCACTTGCAAGAACGCCCAGAGCGTGCAGTGAAAAGAGGAAAAAAATGGACCCTTGCCCAAATTCCAGACTTAGATGAAACTCAAATGAAAAAATAAGGACGCTTGCATGAGTTTGCAGACTATGCAAAAAAATGATAATGAAAAAACACTTTCATGAGTTCTTAGATTGTACAGCAAAATAGGGGGGATAAAGGGATACCTGCACAAATCTACAGACTCTACAAGAGTAAAAGGCACACCTGCATGTGTTTGCAGACTCTACAATTGCAGAGAACAAAGAAAGGATGCCTACACACACCATGCTGGGCAGGAGACATCCACTTTTTAGCTGAAGCTGTTGGCAGGAGCTTTACCAAACATTTGGCATCTCCATGCCATTTTTCTTTCAATATGCTGCCCCAACAAAAAAACTTCTATATACCCATCGAACCATTAACAACTCTGCAGGATGACACCAACAAATAAGCGCTGCCAACTGCTCGATGCTTTCACTTTATCATTTTACCAGTGGTGCTTGAGTCTGCAGGCCAGGAAACAAAATAGAACAAGAACCCACTTGCACAAGTACCCTGACTGTGCAAGGAAAGGGGGAAAAGGGCACACCCGCAGTAATTGGCCAACTGTATAGGAAGAAGGCAAAAATAAAAAACACCCGCACATGTCTGCAAACCTTACAATTGCAGAGGCAAAAAAAATGGATGCCTGCATTTGGCCAACGACTTTACAACATCAGGTGACAAAAAGGACTCCTTTGGCAGGGCACACACTTCCTCAAAGCAGTGCTAAGCCCTCTTACAGTGCATAACCAAGAGCTCAGAAGATCCAAGAGTAACACAGAACAGGCACCAAGCCCACACACCCTGTACTTTGGCCACCAAGGCTTCTGACTAAAACTAGTTCCCTAAATTGCAATGCCTGTCATTCCTGCCCATTCCCTACATGGCTAACATCAACCAGCACATCGTAGGATTCACCGAAAGAAGAACGATTTTTTAGTGAGGAAAAAATGACAACTAACAAACCACCCATATGTGTTTGCATGACACTGGAGCAGCGTTTGTGTTGTCAATATGGCAGGGACACGTCCTGTGCACGGGGCAGTGCCCATGTCCTGTGCATGGCAGGGGGTGCCCTTGGAGCAGCCCTCACGGTGTGGGTGCAGCCATGGGTGCGTTTACCCGTTCTCTCCACTTCCACCAGCTCCCAAGTCAGCCCTTCTCCTGAAAAAGTTCTCAGTCCAGCACTGAGCTCCTGGTGCCTTTGCGAAAACTCACTCCCTTCAGCTTTTGGGAAACCTGCAAGTTCAGATTCCTCCTTGGATGTGGGTTCTAAATCTCTGTCATGCCCATTTTAGATATGTGCTGCACAGTACTGCATTTTTCAGTCATTTGCTGCACTCTCACTTCTGGCCTGCAGAAATGGAGAAAATTGATCCTGGTTTTCCTCAGCTAACTCAGGCTTTTCTTTTCTGGGTGGCACAGCTCACTGAAACACAATCTCACAGCCACTGCAGACAGTTGCAGGCACCAAATGGGGGAAACGATCCAAAGTGCAGGTTCCCGGGAATTTCCTCTGTTATTTCGTTCTAGACCTCCTCAGAACATGCCTCAGGTGCCAGCCTGACGGGTAACAGGAGAAGGCCTCAGGTCAAGAACAGGAGTTCACCTAGGGGCTATAGGAAGCAGAGGAATTTGCAAGGCAGCTGAGTGTGGCAGATGGTGGAGGCTTGCCAAGCTGCCTGCTCTTGTCTTGCTGCTGAAACCCTGAACTGCACTGCTCTTGGGAACAACACTTGGGCCTAAGTCCCACTGGAATCAGCATTTCTTAGAGAGATTGGCCCTGAGGAAGGGCTTACACTGCTCAACCTTTTGGCAGCTCACCTGGGCCATGTGTTAGAAAGGAGGAAGCTAAGTGAGTCTCTGGAGTTTCCTGGCAGGAACAAAGCCCTGTGACAGCAAGCAGCATTCTCAGGCTGTTCTCAGGGGAAAATCCCAACAAGCTGAAGACACCTGGGTAAAGGGGTGAATACGATGGTGAGCTACGCTGGCCTGCAATAGCAAGGTCCTGGACATGAAGGTAAAGGGCACAGAGTGTTGCCTCCCGCTTGAGGCGTGGTGTCGTGGGTCAGGAACGGCACTGCAGCGACCCCTTTGCTACTCGGTCCAGTTACTCGCGTTCACCAATACGGTCGACGGTAAAAGGCCTTCATTAACCATTGGGGAGGGGCTTTTATAGCAGGGGTCAGCGTACAAAGTAACTGTTCAGGCGGAGGGTCCCTGCCTGCCCGTGACATCGTGATATTTTGTACACACCAATCTCCCACATTTCCCCTCCTCCTTTATGATTAGTTAAAAACATGAAAAATGTAAAGGTTAAAACCGACAACTAACAAACATAGCCAACATATAGAACTGGTTTAAATGTACCGAAACTGATCAATACACCATGACCATAGCAAATTTGAACAAGCAAAATGTTAACTATCTCCAACTGGTTTGTAAAGAACAACACAAAACATCTTCTTAAACTTGTTTAAACTGTAAAGTCCAAAGTCAATGTCAGGGGCTTAACAGGCTGGAATCAAGGGTGACCAGTCATGGGATTTTGCAGGACTTCTTCCTCAGCTTTTGCCATCTTCGCAGAGGTGCAGAAAACCTTTGGGCTGATCGTCGATTGTTCCATTCAAGTAGAGCCAGAACCTGGCTACACATCAGGACATGCTGTGCCTGTCAGCTTCCAGTCCTGAGAATCCATTCTCTACGTGTCTTGTTGGTGTACCTCTTGATATCTGGCCTTGTCCCTCACAAGCTTTTAACTGTAAAGCACTGAATCCTGTACACAATGTAGATTTCTGGGATAGTATCTATGTATACTTGCCTCAGGTTTCCATTGAGCCACAGGAGCTAGAATTGCTGGGATCATAGCAAATGGATGCTTGTGTAATGTTTGGTTACAAAGGGAAAGACAGGACAACAGGGGGGCAGTCTCAGGATGTAAATGCAACACCAGACATTTACAGGAATGCAAGCTTGTGATGTAACTACACCTCACGTCATGTATCAACAGAGCAGCTATAGATTTCTTATTGTTATCTCATGGTCATGGATGCCAGGATTTTGAAGGTATGTGTTGCATGAATTTATCAGATCACAGTGAATCAATCTACAAAAGCATTGCAAACTTGAAGGAGAGAGTCAATCACTTACAGGTGGATGACGGATGGGGATGGCTGAACAGTTTTTCAAGAGCTGGGGCATCACTGGGTGGCTTAAGGCCTTGTTGAAGACAGGATTGTTAATTGGTTGGTGATTGTGATTATTGATCTGTGACTCCCTTCTCTGCTTGGATTTTTCCATCGGGCCCTGCAAAAATCCTTGTCAGCTGTGTTTGTCGCTCAAATATAAAAAGGAGGAAGTATGGAGGGGCTTGACAGCCGGCCTGCAAGCAAAGCTGAGTTAATAGAAGAAATAACACTTGATGATTTTCAGGTGCATCCATAGCAAGGAAGAAGACAAGGCCGTCAGCATGAAAACCGATTAGAAAAGATCCATGTGAATTTTTGTAAGCTAGAATACATGCCTAAGTAGATGTGCATACGTTCCTTATTAAATTTCTGTAAAACTTTTGCCAATCATATTGACGCTAATTGCTTTGCACCAATGGATATAATAAGTTATTGTGATGCAGTTAATGACTTAAGATCACACTTTGTTAAGAGTATATAAACTGGAGAACACGCAGAATAAAAACTTTTTTTCCTCTTGGACCTTGGTCACGTGTGTATGTCACGACCAGACTAACGCTGACACTGGGTGACCCCAATTTCCTCTAGGCTAGAGATCAGGGAGGAGTTTCAAACATGCACGGCTTACAAATCAGTCCCCAGAACCATACATACCGTTTTCTGCCCACCATTCACAAAACACTGCTGTTTCCTCAAAGAAAAGCAACAGAAAGCTCTAGCAGACTGCCCCCACCCCAAGAGTTTCCAACCAAGTTTTTCCTCTACTTTCTACGTCCTATGTCTTGGCAAAAGTGCTTTCTGCCAGCAGAGTGACGTGGAGACAGACCATTCATTCGTGTGACACAGCACAGGTTGCTGCTCCAGCCTGAGAGCTGGAACTCAGGAACTTGGGCAACTGTGCTTTCAGATGGAACCACAGCCAGAGAATGACGCTGGGGATGACAGCTTGGGGAGGAAGCTGGCCCAGCAATGGCATTGCACACAAGCTCTCAAGGAGGCACTATCAGCATGACAGCCCTAATAATGCCACACAAACCCTCATAGTAATACCCATTTATTGGATGCTGGTTGATCTGCATGTATGTCTACACTGCTGCCTTTATAACCTTTTGGAAATGGTCAGAGCTAGCAGGATTCACCCAGCATCAGGAGCTGGTGCAGCCTGGGAACCTGCTGATTTACAGAGGCTTCCTGCTTCCCAGGTGATGCCAAGGCAAGCCCTACTGCTGCTGCTGCTGCTGCTGCTGCTGCTGCTGCTGCTGCTCTGCCAGAGAGCCCCGGCTGGGCAGGGATGGCACCACTGTGCTGCGGGCTGTTTCTCCTTCCAGAGCTGGACAGTGCTTTTGAGGCAGTAATGACAGCTGGTGGGAGAAGGAAGGGGCCTTTTCTGGAGCCAGCACTGTGAAGGCGCACTACGGCCACCTTCAGGGTAGAATGTCGGCGCCCACAAAGTAAAGCAGAGGGACACAGCTGGAAAAGGCTTCCTTTCAAGCCTTCTTGTCTCTTGGAAAAGAAGGGAGCCAAGGGCCAGGCCGAGCAGCAGGGCCCGAGCCCTCCTCCGTGCCTGCAGTGAGGGGCGGCTGCCGCTGGGCGGCGCCATGGGAAGGGAGCGCCCCTGCGCGGGAAGGGCGGGGCGGGGCAGCCGCCAGGGGGCGCCCGGGGCGGGGCGGGGCCCCTCTGTGAGGGGGGAGAGCCTCGGGCAGCTGCGGAGCCGCGCGAAGCCACAGACGGGACTGTGCGGCCGCAAGGCACAGCGCCAGGGCCATGGACAGCGCCAGGGCAAAGCACAGCTTAGGCGCGGGCTGGCCGGCAAGGGAACCTTCCCATGGAGTGCAGCATTTCCGTGTTTTGATTGCCAGTCCTGCGCTGAGCTGGCAGGGCACAAAGCCTCCTCAAGCACAGGTGCCTCCTCTCCAGGCTTCCTGCACTCCCTTTGCTGACGGGGTCCAGTCAGGCAGGCAGAGGGCAGGCTCAGCTGGTGTTACAAAGCGCTGCTGTCCTAAAAGAAAAAAAAGACAAAAGCCAAAGGAGAAAGGAACTATTAGTTCTCAGGCTGAATTCCTCACAGGCGGAGGAGGATTCCTCTGGTTCCCAGAAAGGTGCAGAATCAGGACACAAGGACACTCTGTGCCCTTTACCTTCATGTCCAGGACCTTGCTGTTGCAGGCCAGCGTAGCTCACCATCGTATTCACCCCTTTACCCAGGTGTCTTCAGCTTGTTGGGATTTTCCCTTGAGAACAGCCGGAGAATGCTGCTTGCTGTCACAGAGCTTTGTTCCTGCCAGGAAACTCCAGAGACTCACTTAGCTTCCTCCTTTCTAACACATGGCCCAGGTGAGCTGCCAAGAGGTTTAGCAGTGTAAGCCCTTCCTCAGCAAATGCCAATCCCTCTAAGAAATGCTGATTCCAGTGGGATTTAGGCCCAAGTGTTGTTCCCAAGAGCAGTGCAGTTCAGGGTTTCAGCAGCAAGACAAGAGCAGGCAGCTTGGCCGGCTGTTGCAGTTCCTTTGAGGATCCCTGCACAGTCCCTGGGGCACCCTAAGCTGTATGTTCGCTGGTAGCAGCAGCAGGCAGGCAAGGAGACTCACACGGCTTCTGAGGGTGCTAATTAGAGAAGGGTTTGTTGGGGGTCCCACCTCCGAGGGCACCATGGTTTCAAAGGGAGAAGTGGGGGCGAGACACAGAGAGCCGAGGGAGAATAAGGACCAAGAGCATGTCTCCTTTCCCTCACAGAGTTTAACGGGGAGATTCAAAGTGGGAGGGGAATAAGACTTGGGCCAAGGGCATTACAGATACATCATACTTCAGGGGAGGATCACAGGCTTGCAAAAAGCTGGACATTTTCGAGGGGTGAGACAGAGCATACCATTGAACTAAAATGTAACACCACAGTCTGTCTCCACTGTGGTGGCAGAAACGACTTTTACTAAGATATAGGATGAAGAAAGTAGAGAAAAAAGAAATGATTGTAAATTCTTAGGGTAGGGACAGTCTGCTAGAACTTTCCGTTGCTTTCCTTTGAGAAAACAGCAGTGTTTTGTGAGTTGTGGGCAAAAAAAGATATGCATGGTTCACTGGACTGATTTGTAAGCAGTGACTGTTTGAAACTCCTCTCTGATTTCTAGTCTAGAAGAAATTGGGGTCACCCAGACACAATAAAGCTTCGGGATTATGACACCAGGAAGGCACAAATGTGCTGTCTGTAGATCCAAGGTCCTCATCCAATCAGACATTTCTTGAGAATTGTCCTGACTTTCAGTTTGACACACAGAGGGAATTTGCATCAGGAGAATACCCAGCCTCCCACATGTCACACGTGGAGTCTGACCAGCTGCTCTCTCCACTACACTTGCTGGGCTCATGCAAGTGGTGGTCCTGGGGCTGGGAAACACCTGGACTTGTGTAGAGCCCTTCCAAAACGCTAATGTGGCTGCAAGAGCAGGCAAACAGCAAAAGCCCAGATCCTTCTCCATTCTTTTTAGTTCTTAACTGAGAAAGAAGATCACCGGTGGTTTTCCAGGCACTTGCTGTGAATGCTCAAGAAAGTATTTTTAGACGAGAGAACAAAACCTGGTTTTAAGGGCAGAGGAGAGTAGGGGGAAGGAAGCTTTTGAACTTTGAAAGGCTTGTGGTTACTCTGTTTTCCTGAGCCTGCCTTCCTAAGCTCTGCCCACCAGCTGAGCTCTTCTGTCTCTGCCTCATAACTCTCTTTTAGGTGGGACTTGCCCATTTTGGTGCACTGGTTTCCTCTCCCCACCAGCTTCTACGTTGTCCCACATTGGGGTTTAACATTCTTTTCCTTCTTTCTGTGGGTCCATTAGAGTCAGATCCCTGTGACTTCCAGATGCACACTCCAGGGAAGCTGCCAGAAGTGAGGCACAGCCCCCAAAAGGCTTCTTGGAGGTGCGGTAATTGAGCAGTAGCAGTGTGCTGTGTGTGCAGCAGGTTGGTTACTTGGCTTTTTCTCCCCACTTAGGTGTCATTCTTCCTCCAGGGAGCCCTACAATTTGCCGGATGATGTTAGCCATGCAGCACATCGCTGGGAATGGCTGGCATTCCAATGGAGGGAACTTTCTGGGATATTAGCAAAGCACGATTTCATCCACAGAATTTAAGCAAGTGTTCTTGGTTTTAGTCAGAGGCGCTGCTGGCCAAAAGGGCACGTTGCCTTTGCTTTCCTCACGTCCTGGCTCTTTCTCAGTGTTCAGCTTGGCATACAGGGTGCATGGGCTTGGTGCCTGTTTTGTGTTACTCTTGGATCCTTTCAGCTGTGGGTTACGGACTGCAAGGGGCTTTTGTTCTGCTTTGGGACAGAGGAGAACTTTCTGGGCTTTTCTTTTGTGTTGGCTGTGGAGAAGGCTTGGTTGCTATGCATGAATTCACAGACCAACCCAGAGCAGCTGCTATTGTGATGTCAGCAGAGGGCTGCCACGTCACAGCCTTGTCAGCAGGAGGTTTTCCTGGTGCCCGCAAGGCCTCAGCATCCAGAGCAGCTCTTGGCGTGCTCGATGCAGGAGGATCCCCTCGACTGAGCTGTTCTCAGTTTACAGCGGGTGTCCTTCTGTTTCTGTCTTTTCTTGCACAGTCCGTGTCCTCGTGCAAGTGTCCTGTTTTTTCCCTTTTTCCTTGCACCGTCTCTAGACTTGTGCAAGAGGGGGTTTTTTCCATTTTTGTTTCCCGGCCTACGGACTCGAGCAGCACTGCTCAAACGATGGAGCGAGTCCGTAGAGCATTCAGCAGCGCCTTTTCATTGGCGGCTTCTCGGAAAGCTTTTCGTCGTTTGACTGGTAAATAGAAGGTTTTTCCTTGGGGCAACGTGTGGGAACAAAAATGGCATAAAGGTGCCATATGTTTGGTAAAGATCCTGTCAACAGCTTCAGCTGAAAAGGGGGTGTCTCTTGCCCAGCATGGTGTAGGAACTTGCAAAATGCAGACTGGGGGAGCTTTGCAGGCGTCCTTCAAAAAACTGTGCGCTCCTCTGCAGAACTGAGGAAAAGCATCTTTTCCTGCATTCCGTCCTTAAAGGATGTGCCTGTCTAAGAGGACCCCTTCTGTGTGCTACAAGAGCCATTGGCTTTGCGCTGAGGGGCAAACTGCCGAGCAGTTTGTGTGTGCTCCTGAAGCCCGGAGCTGGGCCTGTGCTGTGTCCCAAAAAATCTGCAGGTGCTAAGAGGGGTTTGCTGGAAGCTTTTGTGGGGAATTGTGTACAGCAACCCCATAGGACATGATGCGTGCAACTTACAAAAAGCAAAAGCAAGACCAGGAAAGAGAGGAGAAAAAAGCTGCTTTAGCTGGACAATGAGCTCCCATGTATGCGCTGACCTCTGAGAAACAATTTGCATAGGCACAACCTAGTTTCTAGTTCCTTAGTGGCAAAGCCAAGCAAAAGGCAGACACAGCCTCGGTTACTGGCCTGCAGTCCTGCTTGTTGTGCTAAAGAATTGTTTCTCCTGGAGGGATGTTGTGAAAGGAAAATGCTCTCTGCTTGGTTGGGCTTGTTCTGTGAGATTCCTCAGCACCAACAGTTTTCTAATAGTACCTGTTCATTTTCCCTTGCCCCCGGCAGATCGCCTTAGACGTGGAAGGAATCAAGTGCACGGTTCGGTGAGTGGGACGGGCACCCTTGACATTGTTGGTGTCTGAGGATTGTGCAGCAAGCTGTGGGCTTGGCCTGTTGCACTAGAGTGCCAGCCTGGCAGGCCGAAACAAAGTCCACGCCAACATCTGCATAAACAGCCTCAAAAGGATTCCATCAGTTTCCTCCTTTTCCACTGAAGAGCTTTTAACTAATGAAGGTCAAGCTTTGCAGGCAGGAGGCTGCATGCTGATTGTAGCCAGGCTGAAATATCTCCTTCAAAAGCATGTGCAGTCCTGTCTAAACATTAGTCTTCTTAGCCCACTTGAATTGAGTTTTAATCACTGAGTATCCAAATTTTATCTAAATTCATGACTTCTGCTCAGGACAGCTGGGGATAGAGCTCAGGAGAAATCAGGTACCAAATGACAGGTTACTCCCTGTCCCTCACACTGCTACCTGCCTGCAGGGCATAACAGCAGCAGCAGAACCTGCTCTGGCTTCCTCTCTTTCTCCAGAGGCTAAAGGGGAGGCAAAGGACAACAAACCTCCAGGTGTTGTCAGTCCAGGGCCTGAGTATCCTGCACCAATCAGTGGCAGCTTTGGTTGGTTCAGTTCAAAGCTCTGGTGCAGTGCAAGGCTGCAAGTTTCAGAGCAGGCAGCACTTGCCCTTTGTGGCTGAAAATGCCGTGGGCTGGAGTTCTGCCATGACCTAGCTCTTCAGCCCAGGCACTGAACACCCGTGGGGACTGGCATCTGAACTTTCACATGCAGGCATCATTGTCCTGGCATTCTCACAGGACTGTGAACTTCCCTTGGTGTCAGATAAGCGGTAGCATGATGTCCTTTAGTGGTACTGGTATGAAAGTCAGCCCCTCTGTGCACTGAGTCTGTGCAGGCTCCCTGCTGTCAGCAGAGAGAGAAGTCCCATGGCGCAGTTCACAGCCTTGTGGGGTGTGGAGGAGCCACTGTTGCCTGCAGGGACCTGCCCCCCCTCCACGCCCTACCTAGGTAGCTACAGTCACTGCTTGGACTGCACCCTTCACTTTGACCTGAGCCAAGTTTGTTGAGAAGACTCCTGAGCAGCTCTGCATGGCAGAGACAAGGTCTGTCTGTGAAGGGCTGGAATGCAGTTCCTGTTGGCTGCTCTCTAAGGCCTGAAATCCTGAGGGGAATCCACTTGACCAGAGCTGAGCAGAGAAATGTTCCCTGCTTCTACTCAGACACTTCAAGAACAATTGCAGGCTTAGTTAGAACATAAACACCACATACATACCACATGAACAGCCCCGCACAACAGCTTTTGCCTTCAGGTCAGCTGTATCTCTGCTTGCTGCTTCTGCCAGTTCTCAGGAGGACACTTCCCAGGTCCTTATTGCTTGTTTGTGCTTTTTCCCTGCCCATTCCTTGCAGGTCCCGCTAGGAGAGGTTCTTGCCACTCAGGACTCCTCGGCCCAGGATGGAAAGGCTCAGCAGCAGGAGAGCATGGATAGAGTGCGCGGCATCCAGGAGTTCAGGTGTGTGTTACGCTTTCTCACTTTCTCTGAGCAGGGGTGGGCCTTGCTGGGCTTTAGGAGGCCCCGTGTCAAAGAACAGATTTGGCTTTCTCATCCTTTGACTTGCTCAGCACTGACAGGGGAAGGCAGCCCAGGGCAGGTCTGGCTGCCCACCCACCTAGAGCATCGCTGCCTCCTGGGACTCTCTTCTTAAACCTTGACAAAAAGCATTCCAAACTAGACCAGAGTAAAAGCAAGGGAGGTTCAGGCTGGGCTTAAGGACAGCAAAGCATTGAACTGCAAAGGCAATCAGGCAGAAAGAAGCGCCTCAGAGATATCCTGCAGTTTCCACCTCTGGAAATTCAGAAGCCCCAGGTGGATAGAGCCTTGAGCAGCCTGTCCAGATGCTGACCCCAAGTGCTTGGAACTGAAGACTGGGCTAGAGGCTTCCTGGAGTCTCTGCCAACCTAAACCATTCTTTGATAATGGAATTTGAAAATCTTACCCACCTCCTCCCCAAGCTATAGCTTGCAGGCTCTTTCACCACTGAATGAAAGAAGGATGGGAGTACTCATCTGGACTTCCCAAGCTCATCTTAACCAAGGAAAACTTTTGCAAGTCAGGTATCCACTGTAATCAGAAAGGAGCAGGCAGGAAGCTCTGTAATCAGCAGGTAGGAAGCTCTGATGCTGAGAGTACCTGAGCTTTCTGAAAACGTTCTGTGGGCTCTGGAGGCTTGTTTGAATTTCTCAGTGGTGACTCTTTCACCTGCATGAACAACAATGAGAGATACTGGCCTAGGGAGGGAATTGCAGAATTCTCTTGAGGTGGAAGTAGAGGGCTGTGGGAAGCCCCTGAGAGTGCCTTATGTGGGACATGGTATATATAGTCCTGGTTTTGCAAGGAGACCGTGTTGCCATTAAAGGCTTGTTTGTGTGTCTGCTTGTCGTAGATGGAAGGAGTTGGCTGCATTTGAGAGAAAGCACCACTCCTCCCTAGAGAGGGCGTCTGCAGTGGCGGCACAGACAGAGGAGGTGTGGCAGCCTCAGAGGGATCTTCTGAAGGAAGAGCTTCCTCTGGCAGTGCCAAAGGTATGCTCACCTTGTTCCTAGGCAGCACTTGTGGGAGAGGGATTTGTCCTAGCAAGACCCGCCCAAATGCTGCTTCTGGCAGCAAGCTAAGACGGAGACTCTGCTGCTGTTGTTGTGATTCCTTTTGGAAAATGGTGCCTCCCCCCTTCCAGGTTTGCCGCCGACAGCGGCCAGCCCGCAGGGGTCTGGAGAAGCTGCTCCAGGAATTCTCTCGCCAAGGGCACACACTGTCCCAGGTGTGCAGGGAGAAGGCGGTGCTGGCGCAAGAGAACGCTGCCCTGGAAGCCCGACTGGCAGCCACGGAGCGGGACCTACGAGGCCTTTCAGAGCAGCTGGCAGAGGCCAGGTAAAGGCAGGGAGGAGATCCTGGGCGTGACATTATTGAAGGCCTGGAATTACAAAGGTGCTGGGTATCTTGTCCGGATTTACTTCCTGCTCTGTGCTCCCAAGATGTTTCTCGGACTGAGAAGCAAAGAGACACCGGTCAAAAGAAAAGGATCCTCTGGCCTGAATATTTTTTTTCTGCCAGCTCAAGCTCTCCAAGCTCTTTTGTAGTCACATGCTCGGGACCCCTTGCACATTCCTGTGACAAGTGCAAAGCAAGCCAACTTGGCATTGAATTGAGTACCAGGGAAAGGGTACAGATGTTTGCTGAAACCAGAAGTTTCCCTCTGTTTTGCTTTCTCCTTGGGTGCATCTGACCATCAATCTTTCCTTGCCAAGTAGTTGGACATGGGATTTTCAAAATTCAAGGCTCTTCCATGTGAATGTTGTAGGTATGGTACTGATGCTTCAGGGGAAGCTGGAGAGTCATGCTGAAAATCTTGAGACCCTTCAGAGCTTACTCTTGTGAAGTATGGTGCAGGACCTAGATCTGCTTAGAAACAGCAGCAGCAGCAGAAGGGAAAGGTCTTGTGACTTCTTGACAGTGTCTGGGGACTCTTGCTAAGCACCGAATCCTGCCCACTGTCCACCCACCTCTGTAACCAGTCAAGGTCCCTTTGGCTGTTGCTTCTTCCTTTTTAAAGAGTGCCAAGATATTTGGGCACTGCTTGTTTAGTTAGTCAAAAATAAAGGAAGTGAGTGGTCTTGTTCATCAAATTCCAGTCATTTAAATGGCAGGAAATGGTCCATCACCCTGAGACAGTTCTTCTTCAGATAAAAACCTACTTCTGCTTTCCTACTCCTGCTGTTGGAATCTGGAGGATTCACTGTATCGTTTGGTGAATTCCCTTAGTCCCTTTTATTCAGAGAGTGCCTGGCGAACAAAGAAACGATACGTACACTAAGAATGGCATGAAACATGGACGAGTCAGCCAGGAGTGCCCTGTTCTGTCCCCTGCAGAGTGACTTGGGAGTGCTGATGAGCTCAGGGCAGTGAGCAGAGGCTGGGCTTTTGCTCCTTTGCAGATACTTGGTGGGCGTACGCGTGTGTGATAGGTCGGGCAACAGCAATTTGAGCTCTGGCTGCTGAGATCAAACTCAGCTGGGCTAGGTCATGAGGAAAGGCTGCCCAGTCACCTGGAGGACCTTGCTTTGCTATGTAAAGTGGTAAAATAGTCCTGCTCTATCTGAGTTTCCATGCATTGTGTTTTCCATACTAAAGCGTAGGGATCTTAAGGCACATCTTTCTGGAGAAACTGCCCCTGTGTGCCAGGAACAATTGCTCTTCATGTTCACAACTTGTAGGTCAGAGAAGGAGAGCCTGCAAAGCAGCCTGCTGGAGGCTCAGCAGCACATATCGGAGCTGGAGATCGCCAGGAGCCGTGTGCAAGCCCAAGTGCGCGCAGCCACGCAGGCCAAGGAGGCGATACTCGGTGAGAGCCTCGTGCGCTTTGTTTCTGCTGGTGGCCCTGCCCTGTGCAGTTGCTCCCAAGCCAGCTCTGTCCGCAGGGCTTCTGTGGAGTGAAGCAGCTGAGGGCAGGGCCCTCCTTGCCTGAAACTGAAAGGGCTTAAGGTCAGTAGATTCCTCTGCTTGTGTAGTCTCTGATTCTGGCTGTGTGTCATGTTTGCAGAGGGTGTGAGGGGCCTTCGTCGTGAGCTGCTAGCTGTAAGATCTCTCAGCCAGCAGCAATGTGAAGACATGGCTCAACAGCTCCGCTGGGCAGAGGAGCAGTGCAGGAAGGCTCTGAGACTCTGGCAATCTGCTCAGGAAG
The DNA here is from genome assembly GCF_027477595.1 of Haemorhous mexicanus. Lineage (NCBI taxonomy): Eukaryota > Metazoa > Chordata > Aves > Passeriformes > Fringillidae > Haemorhous > Haemorhous mexicanus. Next base: position 16,663,720 of record NC_082381.1, read on the forward strand.
CAGAAAAAAGGCAGCTTGTGCAAAACCTGGTAAGAAGCAATACACAACTAAAGATTTCAGGCAAGTTTGTAAGGCTGGCTTAGCAGAAGAGCGGCCTGAGTATGTGACATGGCCTCAAGCATCAGGTGTGGGCTACACCTTCCTGAGCCAGGCAGCAGGGGGCTTCAAGGGCACATACTCAACAGCCTGGGAAGATCCAGAGGCCAATGCTGGGACAGTATATGCAGCCACAGGTTCAGGATGGGCATAAGCCAAGTTCCCCAGGAGGCTGGGTGGTCACCACCCAAAGCATGGCAGCGAAGGGGCAGGATCTTCCCCACAGCCTCGTGCCGTGCAGCAGACTGCTGCTGACCTTGCTTCTAACAGCAGTCCCAGCAAGTGGGCTCCTTGCTTTCTGTCCTTCCATGGGGGACAGAGGCCTTCCCTTTGAGCTTGAAGCCGATGCAACAGGCCCCATGGTTCTGGTATTTCAGCTGGTGGCCTGCCTTGTGACTGGGTCATCGAGGTATGCTGGCCTTGTCCTCGTCCCGCAGTCCATCTGTAGCTCTTCCATGATCAAATGGCAGGGGCACTTGGAGAACAGAGCCTCTGAGAAGAGGCAGAAATCCTGAGGAGAGAGGGGCCAGAGAACAGGGAGCCATCAGAGCAGGGGAGGGAGGTGGCATTTCCTTCCTGCCACCTGCTGACACTCCTGCTAACTTTTGGGTAGGAACAGCATTGCTAGAGGGCAACGGGGGGTAAGGACTACTTGCAGGCACTGGAAGCACAGAGCCTGGCAGGCTCCAGCATTGAGCACCAGGAAGAACAGCTAGCATGGAAAGGTTAGATCTGGGTAGAGAAGCAGAAGGGAGTAGAGGAATAGAAGTGCTTTTGAGCCTGGAAAAGAGGGAATCTGAGCGTGATGGCATGTGCCTGTAAAATTTCTTTTGACCTAATATCAAGGACAAGCTGCAGGCAGAACTGCAGGAAGCTCAGAGGAAGATGAAGGCAATGGAGAAGAGCCACCAAGAAAACATGGAGAGGATGCGCAAGGTCCTGCTGCAGTACAAGCTGGCTGAACTAAAGCAGGTGAGTGAAAGAACAGGAGGCACTGCAGTCACTCCATGAGTGGTCTCTGCCCTTGTTGCCTTTGCCCTGCAGAGCAGCAGGTGGATGGGGGCAACGTGTCTGACTGCCACGCTCTGAGGTCTCCATGGCAGCTGGTCAGAAGGACACTTACTGGGCCACTGAATCTCAGCTGCTGCCCTAGGCAGCAGGGCTTGTGCTTTGGCCGCTGGGCCAGCAATCCTGTGCATGTATTTCTGCTGGCCTCTTAGAGCTCGCTTTGTGTTTTGAGGGGTTTGTTCAGGTGAGCATGGAGACCCACACAGATTCTGAAGCACTTGTCCCTGTCCATGGTGAATGCAGTCCTCAGAAAGGGGTGAAATGTGCAGTTGTTCTTTCCCTTTCCCAGTCTCTACTATGGCTGGCTGTGACAAGCTCTAGTCTCGGACTGCTGTTTGGGTTGTCCTTGAGGAGGAAGACTTGACAGCTCAGCTTGCAGCCTAACACCAGTGTTGTTCCTAAGGGCTTGCCTTTGAAATGCTGTGTCTGGGGCATCTCTGCCAGGCACCTCTCCGACACAACCAAATTTCTTGTCCCAGATGGAAGCAGGATCTGCCATCAAAGCTGCCGCTGCAGCTGCATCCTCGGAAGCAGCCTCCTCTCCGCAGCCTGAAAACCGGAGCATGAGCAGTTTGCCCCGCTGGAGCCAGGAGAGAGAGAAGCAGTTCCTGAAGCTGCTGAGTACGTCCTGGGGATTTCTTGTGCAATCGAGCAGTGTATTATAGTGTGTGTGCCTCAGCATGAGCTGTAGCACATGTTCCTCCTCACTCTGGTGTCAGACAGACATTTTGGACTCCCTACAGAAGCCAGGGTTGTTCTTGGGGGCAGCCAGGGAGCACTTGGGGCGTTTCTCTTGCCTTTGAGGAAAAAGCTGAGAGTGGGAGGACTTTGCCTGAGCTTCCCTGTGCAGTAAAGACAAAAGCAGGGATTGTGTCCAGAACAGCAGTAAGCTGTGACCTAGCCAATGACTCAGGGAAGGTGTGTGTGCTAGTCTGGCCAAACTGATCAGAACATTTGGCTTCCTAGATTCCCTTTAGACTCCTGACTTGTCACCAGTCACTGGAGACAAAATACTTTGAAGAAATTGATTGGCTGTGTGGCTGGTTTAATAATGGTGTTGTTTTCATGACTGTCAATACTTCTACTATTCTTTCTACACTGTGGTTTGATAAGAATTTGACATTTTGGTTAGCCTGAACTCTTTGAAGAGAACATCAGGCAATAGCACAAAGAAGAGAGGAAGAGATCTTTTTCAGTACACCCTACAAGTTAAAAAGTTACATTCTTAGAACAATCCCAATTTATCAGAGAGGAAGAGTTGTTTTCAAAAAGCCCCAAAAAAGGAAAACCAGGACACATTTGTTACAATCCCTGTTTAATATTTTAGACCTGTGCTTAGGAAGATGCATCAGAGACACACATCTGTGTGGCATGGTCAGATAAAAGTGCTCTGAGGCAATTCTCAGAAGGAAGCCTGCAGCCTCTCTGCTGCATGTTCCTCCAGTACCAGGCCCTTTGTCACTGCTTGTGCCCACCTGGTAAATAAATATTCTTGGAATACTGAGCATTGGCCTCAATCCCTGCACAGATTCCAGCACTCCAGGAAATCACACCAAGGCCTTAATGATCTTCAGTAGAACTGAATGGCTTCTTACAACTAGGAAGAGCTGCCAGTGCAGTGCTGTCAGAGAATATGGGGTCAGGTTATTCAGAACAGGGCCCAGTTGACTCAGTGTCTGCCATCAGCTGTTGGGACAAAAGGTGGATTGATTGACTCCTCTGTGGGTCTGAATTCAAAAAAAACAATGTTCTGTCTTGAGTGGGGTCAACTGTAGCAGCGAGGGGGTTTAGATGGTGGTTGCTGCTACCTATTTCCCAAAAGGCATTTCCTGTGGAAAAGCCACTTGGGTAAGCATTCAGGAAGGCAGTCAAGTCCACACACGCCACACTCACCACTGCAAGCTCAGTGCACCAAGGCCAAGAGGCCTTTTAGAAGGTCAGCTCCAGCAAGGTTTATTTGAGCACGCCAAAGGGGAACTAGAGACAAAAGATGAGCCATGTCCTCTGCACAATGTTTAAGTAAGGCCTGGTGCAGTGGCGGTACCAAAGGGCAGGGCAAAGGGAATTGGCTCTCAGGGAGGAAAGGGCCATCCACCAGGGGCCACACAACCAGTGAGGAAACAGGGAAAGGAGAAAGCTGGGAAAGTTGGGACATTCCCCTCAAGGCAGCCCTTCAAAGGAGTATGGGAGAATCAGACTCTGTACAGGCCAGAGCTGCCTGTCTTGCTAAGGCTGCTGTTGCTGCTGTTCTCGTTGATGGTATTGTTAGCCAAGTGACCATAAATTGCTCAAAGCCCCAGAGAGTGGAGCTGGGTTTCAGATCTCCTGGAAGTCAGGATCTCTGTTTTGAAGTTTGCTTCTTGCATTTTGTTTCTTTCAGGGCATGTGGTGAGTGTGGGAGATCCGGAGAAGAAGTACGCCAGGTGGAAACGTATTGGCAGTGGGTGAGTGCAGCCACGCTGACTTCTGCAGAACCACAGGCCAGGAATTTTGGTGGTGCAACATCACATGTAAAGTTAGGCAAGCTGCAAGCATCTTCAGACCTTAGCTCCAGATTGTCCCTGTCTCTGTGCTGTGGCCGTACAAGGCATCATCAAAGATAACTGAATGCTGACAATGTCTTGGCTGCCTGAAGGAGCAGGACCTGGAAGCCCTCCTGTCCCTCCAAGATGTAACACCAGTTTGCCTGTTTTCCAAGGATACATGGTTTTGTATGATTCAAAGCCATATGGCCAGACTCATGAATGAAAAAAACCTGAGAGAGCAGCTTCCCACCTGAGAGCTGTCAGATAACAGCTCTCAGTAGAATTTCTCAGCTGTATTGTGCTGGAAACCATATTTGGTGGCCAGGAAAATAAGAAAGGCTGTGTGGCATTGCCTGAGTTTGGCAGGTAGGATCAAAAGAGAGCGGTGAGAAGGCCCAGCAGGACTGTGTGTCTCATTGCCTGGAAAGGCGCACCACAGGCACAGACACAGGAAGGAAAAGGCAAAGAAGAGCCCCGCATGCATCATCTAGTGTGTACATTTGAGATTTGTAGCAGCCCTTTTTCTTCCTGTTGGACCCAGCTTTTCTCTTGGACACTCTGCAGGGCAGAGGGCTACTGGGCTGCTGGGCCATTGGCTGAAGAGCAGACAAACCCCGGTGTTTTAGAGGCACTGCAGGCAGCAGAGAGCTCCTGCCTGGGCTGCCTTTTGCTTCTCAGCACTGAACAACTTCTCTGTTCTTGCCACTGCTCTGTTTCTAGGGGTTTTGGCACTGTTTATAAGGCCTTCAACGCTGCCACAGGACAAGCGGTAAGTGCCCATGCAGATTTTGCAGCTCTTGAGTGCTTTCCCTTGGCATGTGATTTGTGGCCAGAGGTTTGGGCCGCCTGTCTTTGCTGCAAAGGCTGTCCCGCAGGAGCATCCTGTATAGAGGCTGGCTGCAGAATGCATTTTGGAGAGACTTTGTCCTTTCTACTTACCTGAATGGATGTGAAGATGGCAGTGGTGTATTTCCGTAAAAGGACACCCTAGCTTGGACTTACTGGATAAATATGCATAGATTAGCTGATGGCAAGAGCTGTCATTCTGGCCCAATTCCTCTTAAGGCCAGGTTCAGAGACAGATAGTATTTCCCATTGTTTTCCATCACGTGGTTCCGTTTGAAAATATAATGCAAGACCTAAAGAAGGAGAGATCTTGTGTCGAGCACAGTTTTGCCTTTACTCCTAGGGAACCTAGTTCACATACACAGACACCCACACAAACACAAACACGAACAGATAAATGAGAAGTTGATGAAGAGCCTTAAGTAATACAACCTTGTGTTGATCCTGTGTTGGTGACATTTCACTATGGAAATGCTGTTAGTACTGAAAGGACATGGAGGTGTTTTAAAGAATCACGCTGCTCTTTGAGGCTAAAAGTTCAGAGTTCAGAATTCTGGTTTTTGGTTCTCAGGAAATACATTCCATCTTCCTGACTAGTAAGGAATTAGATAAGGTAGTTCCTTCTCCACCAGTGGTGCTGAGATCAGGTACTTCCCTTGGAGGGAGGTCCAGGAGGTGTCCGAAAGCCCTAAGCCCTGTACTTAAAAGCTGGGATGCATCCATCATGTACCATAAAGAGGGTTATTCATTGCTAAACACATGAAATAATTTCAAGTCTAAGCCATGGTCAAGATTGACCTTCAGAGTTACAAAACCCAAACTGCAGAAGTTAGGATGTGCTAAGATTGTATCTTTACTTTGAGTCGCTTTGGAGTTCTGTTTTGGACAGCATTTTCCCCATCATGTTTGTGCGTGTTTATTTGGCACACAATAGGAATGGCAGCTGTCGCTGAAACGCTGCTCAAAGCCCCTAGAAATGCTGCCGCATTTTCAGTGGTTTCAATTTGTCTTCACAGGACCAAAATTACTTTTGGCTTGCAAGACGTGTGCAAATGATAGTAGTAGTGCTAAACAAAGTCTATTTGAGAAGTCTGGGGGTGCAGAGAGTGCTGCTAGCGCTTTGTGGTTGGTGGTCTAGAGTCCCTTTTGACCAAGGTGACAAGGCATCCAGGCCTGTGAGTGCACAGAGAAAGAGGCTCTGGTGATGTCTGTCCCTAAGAGCCTTTAATGTCATCGTAGGTGGCCGTAAAGCAACTTAATCTCCAGCACCAGGGCTGTGAGGACGTGTTAAAGGAAATCCTGGTCATGCGAAAAAATAAGAACCCCAATATTGTCACCTACTTTGAAAGGTAAGTAGTTCTGGCAGAAAATGGATCTTTCAATGAACATCAATCCACTCCTGTATTAGACATGGGAGGAGATTGCATTTTGTTGCCAGGAATGGTTCCTGGCATAAACAGCTTGAAGATTGGTCTCAGAAACCTGGCTCTCTTACTAAGGCAGCAGCCTGTATGTTCACTGGCTGCATGTTGTTTTGCTCTTTTGGGACGTGATTTTTTCCAAGTGTCAGAGGAGAAGTGCTGAGAAAGCATCCGCGAAATTATTTCCCTTGCGCTGTTCCCACTATTTTCCATTGCCTTGCATGCCAAAAGACTAGCATGGGAGTCACTTGCAAGGTTGCCAATAGTTTTTCCTGTTTCTGACTGTTCTTCCTGCAAGGTTTTCCAAAGGGTGATGGCAGTGCTGCACACCCACCTGCCCTGAGTAAAAGGCGTGAAATCTGTGTCTCCTTGCTGCTGGAGTTCATGGTGCAATTTGTGTATGAAGATGAGGAAGCAGCTGCTGGGATGTGTCCACTTCCAGATTTATCTTTGCCCTCACAAAACTGCCTTTTCCCCCTGCTTGCCACCTAAGCCGTCTCCTTTTCCGTGGATTTGCCTTGCTCATTGAGGCGGCACAGTTGGCAGGCACTGGGTAGCCTGGCTGGAGTGTGAATTCATTTGATTCTGTCTTCATTTAGCAGTGACCTGGAAACAAAGCTCAGCTGTAGTCTTTCTTCCATACGGCAATTTAGCTGTGCACATTCATCTCCATGCTGTTGCTTTCATCTTGCAGCTACCTTGTCAATGAGGCTGTCCTGCTGGTGTTGGAATATATGGATGGAGGCTCCTTAGCTGATGTGGTCTGCATGAGGAGGATGGCTGTAGGACACATAGCAACAGTGTGTCGGGAGGTAAGGGATCCCGCTTGTGCTTGGGATGGCTTGGACGGGCTCGTCCTTGGAAAGCGTGGCTAAGGCAGAGATTCCATGTTCAGAGTTTTCTTTCTGGGTTGCTCTTACGCTTCAGAGAAGAAGGAGCATCTGCACTGAACTGCCTTTAGGTGTCCTTGCCCTTACGGTAGTCTGTTCTTTACTCTTATCTACCTTTGTTGAACTCCCTGTCTCTTTTTCATTTTAATTTTCTGTTCTGCCCTGTTGCTCTCCAAGCCTTTATCCAGAACCTTTCTGCATTGCCTGCTTTGCCTGTAAGCACAAAGGTGCTGGTGTGTGAGTATAAAACCAGTGGCAAGGCCAAAGAGAGACTCATCTGTCACAGGTCTCCAGAGACGGCATGGTGCTTGTTGCTGAACACTGACAAATGAGCTACGTCTAAGTCTTCTGTTAAGGCAGCCATAGAAGCCCTGTCCTGCAGTCTCCCACCCAAGAGTGATCCCCTTTGTACCCAGTGCAGGGACTTTTTCTCCTTTGGAAAACCGTTCTTCGTCCTCTAGAGGGGAGAGCGCATCCACTACAGCAGTGGTCATTCTGACTGGCTTTGCAGGGGACAGTCTCGAGGAGAGACTGATGTTTCCCCCTCAAAATCTTATGTGCCTCCTTTGGAAAGATCCTGCTCTCCTAGTGTTGCAGCAGCAAGCTCTTCCTCTTGCCAGCACTCACTGCTCCTTTGAGATCTGGGAATCTTCAGGAGCAGCCTCCTTTTGCGAGTGATGTGATCAGATCAGGGTAACTTTTGGCCTCCCGTTTCTTTTTTCTCTTGCAGTGCCTGCAAGGCCTGGCTTTCCTTCATGCCAACCAGGTGATCCACAGAGACATCAAAAGTGACAACATCCTTCTGGGCCGGGATGGCTCCGTCAAGTTGGGTGGGTATTCCCAGTCAGGCGCAGCTCTCCAGGGAGGTGGTGTGGGGCTGCTTGGGAGTGGCTGCCGGGTGCCAGCAGTTGGTGCTGGTGAGAGGGCAGGGAGCACTCTGCAATGCCAGGGTGCAGCTGTATGGTGCTGAGTGGTCTAGAGAGCAACAAGGTGTCAAGAGTAACTTTGGTTTGTGTGTGTTCCTTCCAAAGGGAGGGAGTTACAGTGTAAAAATTCAGTGCAATGAGGATAAGCCACTGTGGAAATGGTGGGTGGGGTTTTTACATGGACAATTGCCCATGTCCTTGGCCGCAGCCCTGAGGAAAGAGAGCCCAGCTGCGTTTCCAGTTCCATTCAGCACTGCATTCTGGGACTGAGAGTGAGGAACCCTTTTCCTTGGTTTCCTACTTGAAGCAGTGTTTGTTTTTCTCCTCAGCTGATTTTGGCCTCTGTGCTCTGCTCAGCCCTGAGCAGAGTAAACGGAAGTCGATGGTCGGGACCCCCTGCTGGATGGCACCCGAGGTGGTGAGAGGAGAGCCATACGGCCCCAAAGTGGACACCTGGTCCCTTGGCATCGTGGGAATAGAAATGGCCAAAGGAGAGGCTCCTTATATTCGGGAAACCAGTGACAGGGTAAGGTGCAAATAGGCTCAGAGAGCTGTGCCCGTCTGGTCCCTGTCCATTAGACAAAATCCCATTCCCACAGCTTGAAGTGGCTTCCACCAGGGCCCAAGTCTAAAAATTTTCCTGGGGCTCCCATCAGCTGTCAAGGCACGACCTGGTGCAGCTTGGAATAGCTGGGGCTGCACTGGGACTTTCTTCCTTTGGGAGAGAAGGCTCTTCTCTAACCGTCTGCAAAGGCAAGAACTTGCCACTGCAGACTAGAGCTGAAAAGATGGGGTCTAGGTGAGCCCTGAAGGATATGGAAGAATCACGTAGAGTCTCATGTTTCCTTTTGCTTCAGGCTAATTACCTGATAGCCAAGCGAGGGGTGCCAAATCTGCACAAGCTCAGGCTACCCCCTGGCTTGTGTGAATTTCTGGGCTGCTGCCTGCAGATGGATGCGGACAGGCGAGGCTCTGCCAAGGAACTTCTGCAGGTACAAGGCAAAGGGGCTGCCGGACAAACAGCTGTTGCTGTCAGGGTTTGCTCCTCAGCAAAACTCCAGGGAATGAGATGGGCCCCCCACGAAGTAACCTCCACTCCAGTTGGTTTTCAAATGGGAACCAAGTAGGATCCAAGAGTGCTTGAGGTTAGAAGGGATCAGTGAAGGTCATCAAGTCCAACACCCAAGCAACCAGCAAGGACATCTCCAAGTAGATCAGGTTGCTCAGAGTCCCATCCAAGCGGACCTTGAATGTTGCTGGGCTTGGGGCTCCTCCCAGCTCTCTGGGCTGTTTGTGTCAGTGTTCCAGCACTCTCCTCATGAACAGTTTCTTCCTTAGAGCCAATCTGAATCGAGCGTCTTTTAGCTTAAAAGGGTTCCCTCTTGTCCTCTTGCAATTGGCCCTGCTACAAGATATGTCCCCATTGTTCTTAGAAGCCCCTACAATTATTGAGAGGTCTCTTTGGGGTTTGCTCTTCTCCAGGCTAAACAAGCCCAACTCTCACAGCTGTTCCTCAGAGGAGAACTCCCACCTTCTGGTCATTTCTGTGGCCCTCTTTTGCTCTCGGCTGGAGCATTCAGGTTTACATGGTAGTAAAGGAACTGAAGTATTGCAATGCCAGGGAAAGGGAACTTGAAGAACACAATGAAAGCAATCCCTGCCAAGTGGTTTTAGATTGATCTGTAAAAGGCAGGGGCTTTGCGGGGGCTCACTGGGGGCATCCGAGGGCACCCAGCTTGTCCCTCCCAGCCCACTCTTGGAGGTTTCTGCCAGCCAAACGGGGACAGCTGTGCAGGATTTGTGCCAGCCCCACGTGCTTCCTGGCCAGGTCAAGATGATGAGAACGGCTGTGGCTTTGCTGCCAGGTTTTGTGGCAAACAAGGAGCTGGTGACCGGGCCGCTTCCTTGCCTGTGCCTGCTGTGGAGGAAGATGCCAGCCAGCACAGGAGGGGGGGCATGCCGAGGCAGACACCGCTCTTCCTGCAAGCCAGAGCTGAGCACATCTGCGCCCTGCTGCTTGTGTCCTTGCTCCTGGCTTGCTGCTGTAAACCTGCATGTCCAGCATCCTGAGAACAACATGGGGGATCAATACTTTTCAGAGCTCTTGGGAGTCTCTTGAGGAATGCCTTATGCTCCACATCTCCCTTGGACACCCACATAGCCCGTGTCTCAAATATCAAAGAGGAGTAAAAGAATAAGTCTGTAGACTTTCCTGAAAGGAACAAAACCTTTGGACAGCAAGCAGCAATCCCTCAGTGATATCAGGACCAAAATCCCAGGAAGTGATGACACCTTGAGGAATGGACTAGTGCACTTCTGGGCCATGTTTCCTGCAATAGCAGCATCCTGGACATGAAGGCAGATTGGCTGATGGTGCTCTCAGTCCGATGTCTGTGTATTTCTGGGGGCTAGATGAATTCAGCTTGACCCTGTTAGGAACTCAGATTTTAAAAGAATGGTTCCTTTTTCCTTTGTCTCTTTTAATTTGGGTTGTTTTGTTTCTTTTTCCCTTTGGGCAGCATCCATTTCTCCAATTAGCGGAGCCTCTCTTAAGCCTCTTCTGACAGGCTGATTGCTGTCATCCCTGCAGCAAAGTAATGCAGGAAGCAAAGGTGATGACAAGGCCGCTTCAGCACTTGGAGACCAGAGCCTCTGAGAGCAGGTAGAAATCCTGAGGAGAGAGGGGCCAGGAAACAGGCAGCCATCAGAGCAGGAAAGCAGGCATCTTCTTTTCTCCCACCTGCTGATCCTCCATCTGAATTTCTGCTTAGGATAGCATTTCTGGAGAGCACAAAGTCACTACTGATGTGCACTTTTCAGATGGGTGGGGTGAGGCATGAAGCTTCCACTGATTTTTTGGGGCAGCTTGGCTGGGACTTCATGTGGAAGTGCCTTCCTCCCCTCACCAGGAGCCGGAAGGGCAGCGTTTGGAGGCACAGCAGCGGCTGGCACAAGGGGCAAACTTCCTTGCAGAGGTACAGAAGGAGCAGGAGAAGAGGCTGCTTGAGATGAAGCAGGAAGTTGCCAGCATGCAAGCTGTACAAGAAGAGGTATGAAGCAGAGCCAGTCAAAAGGCAAAAGGTGTAAAAAGAGAGCTTGTGTGTTGTTTTGGACTCCTCTGCCCTCCTTATGGGCACTGTTTCTCTGGACACTGTCTGTCAGGGTGGCATTGTCTCTTAGCTGGCCCTTGGGAAACAGTGCTGGAGAGACCTTGGTGCCAGGAGGCGGGAAAGCACCGGTCAGGTGAGAGGCTACCAGAGTGCAGGTTTGAGGAAGGCAGGGATGGTGTTTCAGGCCCAAATGGAATGGGGAAGCCAGAGCTTTGTCTCAGAAGGGGGGAGGTCCCACAGGAACCCCCCTGCAGAGCCAGGCTAGAGCTGTGGGAGCGGGCTGGCTGAGGAGGTGCCTGAAGCTGCTGAGTACGTCCTGTGTATTGTTCTTTGTCTGATTGAGTAGTGTATGGTGTGTGTGCCTCAGCATGAGCTGTAGCACACGTATCTCCTCTCTTTGGTGTTGGGAGAGACATTTTGGAGTCCCTTCGGAAGCATTGTGGTGCTTGGATGCAGGCAGGGAGCACTTGGGCGTTCCTTTTGCCTTTGAGGCAAAGGCTGGGTGTGGCTGGGCTTTGCCTGAGCTTTCCTGTGCAGTAAAGTCAAAAGCAGGGATTGTTTTGTGAGTAGCAGAAGGCTGTGACCTAGCCAATGTGATGGTGTGTGTGCTTGTCTGGCCAAACTGATGAGAACAGTTGGCTTCCTAGATTCCCTTCAGACTCCTGACTTGTCACCAGTCATTGGAGACAAAATACTTCAGAGAAATTGCTTGGCTGTTGTGCTGGTTTAATCCTGGTGTTGTTTACTAAGACTGTACTTCTCTTATTCCTTCTCCAGACCACGTTGGCCCCTTGCCGTCTAAATCCCCACTCTAAGGACTTTTCAAATGAAAACAAAGGAATGGAAACAAATGACCAGGACCACTTCAGGATTGCTTTTTGCAATGGCAGCTTGGAGCTGGACTCACAATAGTAATCCTATACAAGCTCAAGCCTGTTGGAAGATTCCCTTCCTTGTCAGCCAGGGCATAAGGCTCTACACTCCCTTGAGAACTGGCCATTCTTTCTTAAAGATGGAAGGTCCACCACCCAAAGGGCATCCTTGTTTGTTTTGGAATTGGGAACGATCTCCATCCATTATCAGCTCCGACATACACTGCCTTTGGAATGCTGCCCATTGGCCAGTTTTTGCCCAGCCGTGGACTTGGGGATGAGGAAAAAAGTGCAATTGCATTTCCATTGAAAACCCAGTGAAGAGCAGGGCAGCCTGTGAGAGACGGTCTGAAGTTCCTCTCATTTGCCTCTCAACCGTCTCAAGGACAGGCATCGGGACCCTGAGGAGCCTGATGGGAATTCTGGCCTGCCGGTGGTGGATGAACTCCAAACATCCTGAGGCCCCTGAGCAGAGCTCTGGCCTGCCAAGAGATTGTTCGCAGCTGTGTCTACTGTGACTGCTCCTAGCAGGGCCTGCCAGGGGGCGAGGCGCCCCATATGCTTGAACCTGCTTGGTGACAATAGCCCAGGAATTTTGCCACCTCTTGGCCTGGTTGGACTTTTCTGGGGTCACCTTTGGTGGTCCAAAGAAGACCCGCATCTACTTTTCAGCCAGCGTGGCAGACCGACTGAGATGGAAGAAGCCTCTCTCTCAAGGACTGAGACATGAGAGCCCTAGACGGAGAAGCTCCCCCCTCCCAAGGACTGAGACTGAAACCCCTAACAAGGGGGAGGTGTGTGGGGGAGCCGACCAAAAAAAAGGGACATATTTGCCTGCAAGTGTGGCCATTGGAGCAAGAAGACAATGGTCCTTGCCTACTGCTCAGAACATGGACTACCTGTTACATCTCTTCTTTATTGTCTCTTTTTCCCCCTCAACGATTTCAATAGACTTACTTCAAGATCTCTTCCCCCCTTCAGCAATGGACTTTATTAGAACCTTGAGATAACCAGAACCTTTGAGATCTCCCCTTGGGAAAGGGCTATAAGTGGGCCTGTTAGCTAAGGGAGGGAGAAGAAAGCTGAGAAGCAAGAAAAAACTGGAAAGGAGCTCTCTCCAAGGCTGTAAGCAAGGAGACCAGGAGAAGTGAGGAATGGAAGAAAGACAAGGAGAGAACTTTGCAGCTGGACAAAGTATTTTTAGAAAGTTGAAGTCATTGTAACTTTTCAAGAATAGTATTATGTTGATTTATTGTGGCCAATAGTTAGGGTAAAAGAAGTCTAAAGAGGTAGGACGTGTATGAAAGGTCAGCCATGTTGCTTAATGAAGAGTTGTCATCTGAGACTGCTTGTGGTCTCTGCTTTGTGTGGGGACTGCCTCGACAGAGACACTCCCCAGAGTGACTAGGCGAACTCCTTTGGCTGGACTACGAGGACTTTGTCTTTCTATGTTTGCTAGCTATACCCCCTCTCTGTATCTCTCTCCCCCTTTATCTTTTTCCTCTCCCTAAATCTGTCTATCGCATTTGCTGTGTTCATTCAATAAAGGTGCATTTGTTTTGATTAATACTGAAATCCCCAGTGTGTTGTGTTTTGCACTCTGAGATCAGTAAAAAGAACCATCATGACTGCTCTCTTGTATGAGTGGATCTTGCCACAGCCAAAACATCCCGTGCAGATGCAGGCTTTCAGCAGAGCACATCGATGCTTTTGGTTCCTGCTCCATGTAGCTGGCACATCTCCCCTGTGACTGCCCCCCCCCCAGGGGGCCATGGCTAATAGGTTCAAGGCTCTGCAAGTGCAACGAAGAAGGTGGGCATGTCTGCTGGCAGTACAGGAGAGCAGAGAGGAAAGCGCCTGGCAGGACCCTGGCCAGCAAGGCAAAGCACCTGCTGCACCTGCTCTTTTTCATCAGATAAGGACTGGTGGGTGACACCACGCTTGGGGTTGTCTGGGGCCCATAAGTCATGAAAAGTCTCTCTGCTTGAGTGGCTTTGTCCCTCTTCCTGTGCCTTGTGTTGCCCCTGTGCTCCGCCGTATTTGCCCAGGGTTGTGTAGCTGTGTGGCACAGCTAAAGTGCAGGAGAGCTTCATTTGTCTGCCCTTTGAGGTGGCTGCTCACAGCAGCCTTTTCAATCTGCAAGCTCCGTCTGGAGAGTAAATTCCCTCCATGTTTGGTCCCGGAGGCCAGGGCCTGTCGTGTGCTGTCCCAGGTGGCACTGAGGGCTGCCCGGTGCCTCAGGCTGGTGTGACCCCAGCACAAACAAGAGGAGACAGTGGCAGGTGCTTGTTTCCAAAGTCACATTATTCAGAGGCAATGCGCCGTGTGTGTCCTTTGTCCATCCCAGCCCCAGACCTGGGGATCCGATGCTGGCACTGCTGCTGCAGCTGAAGGCAGCGAGGGTTTGGTGGTTGGTTTCCATCCCAGCAGAACTGGTCACTTATGAAGCCGGGTGCTGATGGTACCCTGAAGATCTCTGAGCTGCATGGCTGTGAGGGAACTGTCCCTTGTTGTTATTCTCCATCAGGGAAAGCTGTGCTTGCCAGGTTTGAGTCAACAGAGCAAACAGGGACTGAGTGAGTCTCTTCTATCTGTGTCTGCTAAGAGCGGTGACCTTTGAGATTAAGTGGCACAAAGTCAATTGCTTGTGGTCCCTCTGTGAATCCCCATGTTTGGTAATGCTGCTTCTTTGGTAAATCTGCCTGTAGCACAGTAGCAGGGCAAAAAGCCTCTGCACTCTGCAGGTGCTATAAGCTGCCATTGATGCACACAAAAACTGCATGTTGTCTTTATGAGGAAGAGAAGAACTGGTTTAGCAGTGAGAGACATGGAATTATTCCTCTGATCTTTCCTTCTGTCTCATATAGGCAGATCTCTGTGGGTCACAGGTGTGCTCCTGACTGGAAGCAAACGGGGAAATCCTTGGCACCATAGCCTGGTGGGGGCCATGAGATGCAGGGACCGAGCAGGAGCCTGGCCCTGGATGGGCTCACCTGCAAAGTGTGGGCAGGCTGTGTCTTGGAGGTAGGTGCCACAGGCAAATCCATCAGTTTTCCCTCTCCGGTGGCCAGGTCACGGAGGATGTTCTCCGGTTTGATCTCCTAGTGCAGGACCCCACAGCTGATGCAGTGATGCACGGCCTCAGCACCCGGAGGAACAGCCCCTGCACCACCTTCTCTGACACGGAGCCCCCAAGGCAGAATGAAATCAAAGAGGTCCTGCGACCACTCAGGGCACTCCATCACTAACAAGAAGTTGTTAAGGAGCTCACACCAATCCGAGAGCTGAACAACACCATGGAACCCAGTGGACACCTTGTCCAGCACCTCCATCTCCCTGGGTTCATGGGTTCCGTCGGGCCGCAAGAAGACCACAATGCCGTCCGTGGCGCTAATGCCGTGCCAGGGGTCTGGAACCCCTCACCCAGCCCAGGATGCTCCGAGCCCTCCACTCTGCTCACGCCTGCTCTCCCTCCAGGCATCCTGGCAGCTTCCACTCTGTCAGGCCTCAGTTTACCCTGCCCGTCACGTGCCGGTTTCTGCCACTGGCCCTGGTCACTCACCAGCTCCCCCTAATAGCGGATGGAATCCCGTGGAACACTTTTGATGGCCAGCCGCGAGCCAAGGGGAGAGAAGGGCTGAACGCAGATCTCACCCTGCCAAGCCCCGTCCTCCCCCTCTGCCGCCCTCCTACCTCCTCTGCCCCCCTGCCAGCCCCTCCGTGCTGTTACGTTTTAGTTCAGTGTTACACTCTGTCTCACCCCTCGAAAATGTACGGTTTATTCTAAGTCTGTGATCCTCCCTTGAAGTATCATGCATCTGCAATCCCATTGGCCCAAGTCTTATTCCGTTCCCCCTTTGAATCTCCCTGTGAAGATCTGCGAGGCAGGCGAGACACGGCCTTGGCCCTTTTTCTCCCTAGGCTCTCCCTCCCCCCCCCTCCCTTCCCCTTCCCCCCTTCTCTCTCAGAAACCATGCTGCTCCCGGGGGTGGCACCCCCAATAAACGCTCATCTCATAAGCAGGCTCAGAAGCCGTGTGGAATCTCCTTGCCTGCCTGCTGCTACCAGCGAACATACAGCTTAGGGGGCGCCCCGGGGACTCCGCAGGGAGCCTGGAACCAACCGCAACACCCCTCCTCCCACCGGGGCCCCGTCCGCCGCCACGTCCCCGAGTAGACGCTGCCATTCGAAGGCGCGGCGCAGCAGCAGTGAACCCAGAGGAATCGCTCTTGCAGGGCCTCCTGCGCTTTCCCTGCGGGCAAGATGCGGCTGTCAACATTCGGGCCAGGGCCGGGAACGGTCCCCGACCTCCCCACTCCAGCCCCCCAAGCGCCCCGGGCAGGGCATCCCCATTGGAAGGGGGCACCTGCGGCTCGGGCGGGCGGCTGCTCTGTGGAGCGGCGGAGCTCGGGCCGGGGAAAGCGCTGCCGACTCCTCTATGGACTCACTTCACCATTTGAGCAATACTGCAGCAGCCCGCAGATCATGAAACAAAAAGGGAGAAATCACCCACTTGCAAGAACGCCCAGAGCGTGCAGTGAAAAGAGGAAAATAATGGACCCTTGCACAAATTCCAGACTTAGATGAAACTCAAATGAAAAAATAAGGACGCTTGCATGAGTTTGCAGACTATGCAAAAAAATGATAATGAAAAAACACTTTCATGAGTTCTTAGATTGTACAGCAAAATAGGGGGGATAAAGGGATACCTGCACAAATCTACAGACTCTACAAGTGTAAAAGGCACACCTGCATGTGTTTGCAGACTCTACAATTGCAGAGAACAAAGAAAGGATGCCTACACACACCATGCTGGGCAGGAGACATCCACTTTTTAGCTGAAGCTGTTGGCAGGAGCTTTACCAAACATTTGGCATCTCCATGCCATTTTTGTTTCAATATGCTGCCCCAACAAAAAAACTTCTATATACCCATCGAACCATTAACAACTCTGCAGGATGACACCAACAAATAAGTGCTGCCAACTGCTCGATGCTTTCACTTTATCATTTTACCAGTGGTGCATGAGTCTGCAGGCCAGGAAACAAAAACAGAACAAGAACCCACTTGCACAAGTCCCCTGACTGTGCAAGGAAAGGGGGAAAAGGGCACACCCGCAGTAATTGGCCAACTGTATAGGAAGAAGGCAAAAATAAAAAACACCCGCACATGTCTGCAAACCTTACAATTGCAGAGGCAAAAAAAATGGATGCCTGCATTTGGCCAACGACTTTACAACATCAGGTGACAAAAAGGACTCCTTTGGCAGGACACACACTTCCTCAAAGCAGTGCTAAGCCCTCTTACAGTGCATAACCAAGAGCTCAGAAGATCCAAGAGTAACAAAGAACAGGCACCAAGCCCACACACCCTGTACTTTGGCCACCAAGGCTTCTGACTAAAACTAGTTCCCTAAATTGCAATGCCTGTCATTCCTGCCCATTCCCTACATGGCTAACATCAACCAGCACATCGTAGGATTCACCGAAAGAAGAACGATTTTTCAGTGAGGAAGAAATGACAACTAACAAACCACCCATATGTGTTTGCATGACACTGGAGCAGCGTTTGTGTTGTCAATATGGCAGGGACACGTCCTGTGCACGGGGCAGTGCCCATGTCCTGTGCATGGCAGGGGGTGCCCTTGGAGCAGCCCTCACGGTGTGGGTGCAGCCATGGGTGCATTTACCCGTTCTCTCCACTTCCACCAGCTCCCAAGTCAGCCCTTCTCCTGAAAAAGTTCTTAGTCCAGCACTGAGCTCCGGGTGCCTTTGCGAAAACTCACTCCCGTCAGCTTTTGGGAAACCTGCAAGTTCAGATTCCTCCTTGGATGTGGGTTCTAAATCTCTGTCATGCCCATTTTAGATATGTGCTGCACAGTACTGCATTTTTCAGTCATTTGCTGCACTCTCACTTCTGGCCTGCAGAAATGGAGAAAATTGATCCTGGTTTTCCTCAGCTAACTCAGGCTTTTCTTTTCTGGGCGGCACAGCTCACTGAAACACAATCCCACAGCCACTGCAGACAGTTGCAGGCACCAAATGGGGGAAACGATCCAAAGTGCAGGTTCCCGGGAATTTCCTCTGTTATTTCGTTCTAGACCTCCTCAGAACATGCCTCAGGTGCCAGCCTGACGGGTAACAGGAGAAGGCCACAGGTCAAGAACAGGAGTTCACCTAGGGGCTATAGGAAGCAGAGGAATTTGCAAGGCAGCTGAGTGTGGCAGATGGTGGAGGCTTGCCAAGCTGCCTGCTCTTGTCTTGCTGCTGAAACCCTGAACTGCACTGCTCTTGGGAACAACACTTGGGCCTAAATCCCACTGGAATCAGCATTTCTTAGAGAGATTGGCCCTGAGGAAGGGCTTACACTGCTCAACCTTTTGGCAGCTCACCTGGGCCATGTGTTAGAAAGGAGGAAGCTAAGTGAGTCTCTGGAGTTTCCTGCAGGAACAAAGCCCTGTGACAGCAAGCAGCATTCTCAGGCTGTTCTCAGGGGAAAATCCCAACAAGCTGAAGACACCTGAGTAAAGGGGTGAATACGATGGTGAGCTACGCTGGCCTGCAACAGCAAGGTCCTGGACATGAAGGTAAAGGGCACAGAGTGTTGCCTCCCGCTTGCGGCGTGGTGTCGTGGGTCAGGAACGGCACTGCAGCGACCCCTTTGCTACTCGGTCCAGTTACTCGCGTTCACCAACACGGTCGACGGTAAAAGGCCTTCATTAACCATTGGGGAGGGGCTTTTATAGCAGGGGTCAGCGTACAAAGTAACTGTTCAGGAGGAGGGTCCCTGCCTGCCCGTGACACCGTGATATTTTGTACACACCAATCTCCCACATTTCCCCTCCTCCTCTATGATTAGTTAAAAACATGAAAAATGTAAAGGTTAAAACCGACAACTAACAAACATAGCCAACATATATAACTGGTTAAAATGTACCGAAACTGATCAATACACCATGACCATAGCAAATTTGAACAAGCAAAATGATAACTATCTCCAACTGGTTTGTAAAGAACAACACAAAACATCTTCTTAAACTTGTTTAAACTGTAAAGTCCAAAGTCAATGTCAGGGGCCTAACAGGCTGGAATCAAGGGTGACCAGTCATGGGATTTTGCAGGACTTCTTCCTCAGCTTTTGCCATCTTCGCAGAGGTGCAGAAAACCTTTGGGCTGATCGTCGATTGTTCCATTCAAGTAGAGCCAGAACCTGGCTACACATCAGGACATGCTGTGCCTGTCAGCTTCCAGTCCTGAGAATCCATTCTCTACGTGTCTTGTTGGTGTACCTCTTGATAGCTGGCCTTGTCCCTCACAAGCTTTTAACTGTAAAGCACTGAATCCTGTACACAACGTAGATTTCTGGGATAGTGTCTATGTATACTTGCCTCAGGTTTCCATTGAGCCACAGGAGCTAGAATTGCTGGGATCATAGCAAATGGATGCTTGTGTAATGTTTGGTTACAAAGGGAAAGACAGGACAACAGAGGGGCAGTCTCAGGATGTAAATGCAACACCAGACATTTACAGGAATGCAAGCTTGTGGTGTAACTACACCTCACGTCATGTATCAACAGAGCAGCTATAGATTTCTTATTGTTATCTCATGGTCATGGATGCCAGGATTTTGAAGGTATGTGTTGCATGAATTTATCAGATCACAGTGAATCAATCTACAAAAGCATTGCAAACTTGAAGGAGAGAGTCAATCACTTACAGGTGGATGACGGATGGGGATGGCTGAACAGTTTTTCAAGAGCTGGGGCATCACTGGGTGGCTTAAGGCCTTGTTGAAGACAGGATTGTTAATTGGTTGGTGATTGTAATTATTGATCTGTGACTCCCTTCTCTGCTTGGATTTTTCCATCGGGCCCTGCAAAAATCCTTGTCAGCTGTGTTTGTCGCTCAAATATAAAAAGGAGGAAGTATGGAGGGGCTTGACAGCTGGCCTGCAAGCTAAGCTGAGTTAATAGAAGAAATAACAATTGATGATTTTCAGGTGCATCCATAGCAAGGAAAAAGACAAGGCCATCAGCATGAAAACCGATTAGAAAAGATCCATGTGAATTTTTGTAAGCTAGAATACATGCCTAAGTAGATGTGCATACGTTCCTTATTAAATTTCTGTAAAACTTTTGCCAATCATATTGACGCTAATTGCTTTGCACCAATGGATATAATAAGTTATTGTGATGCAGTTAATGACTTAAGATCACACTTTGTTAAGAGTATATAAACTGGAGAACACCCAGAATAAAAACTGTTTTTCTTCTTGGACCTTGGTCACGTGTGTATGTCACGACCAGACTAACGCTGACACTGGGTGACCCCAATTTCCTCTAGGCTAGAGATCAGGGAGGAGTTTCAAACATACACGGCTTACAAATCAGTCCCCAGAACCACACATACCGTTTTCTGCCCACCATTCACAAAACACTGCTGTTTCCTCAAAGAAAAGCAACAGAAAGCTCTAGCAGACTGCCCCCACCCCAAGAGTTTCCAACCAAGTTTTTCCTCTACTTTCTACGTCCCATGTCTTGGCAAAAGTGCTTTCTGCCAGCAGAGTGAAGTGGAGACAGACCATTCATTCGTGTGACACAGCACAGGTTGCTGCTCCAGCCTGAGAGCTGGAACTCAGAAACTTGGGCAACTGTGCTTTCAGATGGAACCACAGCCAGAGAATGAGGCTGGGGATGACAGCTTGGGGAGGAAGCGGGCCCAGCAATGGCATTGCACACAAGCTCTCAAGGAGGCACTATCAGCATGACAGCCCTAATAATGCCACACAAACCCTCATAGTAATACCCATTTATTGGATGCTGGTTGATCTGCATGTATGTCTACACTGCTGCCTTTATAACCTTTTGGAAATGGTCAGAGCCAGCAGGATTCACCCAGCATCAGGAGCTGGTGCAGCCTGGGAACCTGCTGATTTACAGAGGCTTCCTGCTTCCCAGGTGATGCCAAGGCAAGCCCTACTGCTGCTGCTGCTGCTGCTGCTGCAGCTGCTGCTGCTGCTCTGCCAGAGAGCCCCGGCTGGGCAGGGATGGCACCACTGTGCTGCGGGCTGTTTCTCCTTCCAGAGCTGGACAGTGCTTTTGAGGCAGTAATGACAGCTGGTGGGAGAAGGAAGGGGCCTTTTCTGGAGCCAGCACTGTGGAGGCGCACTACGGCCACCTTCAGGGTAGAATGTCGGCGCCCACAAAGTAAAGCAGAGGGACACAGCTGGAAAAGGCTTCCTTTCAAGCCTTCTTGTCTCTTGGAAAAGAAGGGAGCCAAGGGCCAGGCCGAGCAGCAGGGCCCGAGCCCTCCTCCGTGCCTGCAGTGAGGGGCGGCTGCCGCTGGGCGGCGCCATGGGAAGGGAGCGCCCCTGCGCGGGAAGGGCGGGGCGGGGCAGCCGCCAGGGGGCGCCCGGGGCGGGGCGGGGCCCCTCTGTGAGGGGGGAGAGCCTCGGGCAGCTGCGAAGCCGCGCGAAGCCACAGACGGGACTGTGCGGCCGCAAGGCACAGCGCCAGGGCCATGGACAGCGCCAGGGCAAAGCACAGCTTAGGCGCGGGCTGACCGGCAAGAGAACCTTCCCATGGAGTGCAGCATTTGCGTCTTTTGATTGCCAGTCCTGCGCTGAGCTGGCAGGGCACAAAGCCTCCTCAAGCACAGGTGCCTCCTCTCCAGGCTTCCTGCACTCCCTTTGCTGACGGGGTCCAGTCAGGCAGGCAGAGGGCAGGCTCAGCTGGTGTTACAAAGCGCTGCTGTCCTAAAAGAAAAAAAAGACAAAAGCCAAAGGAGAAAGGAACTATTCGTTCTCAGGCTGAACTAGTCACAGGCAGAGGAGGATTCCTCTGGTTCCCAGAAAGGTGCAGAATCAGGACACGAGGACACTCTGTGCCCTTTACCTTCATGTCCAGGACCTTGCTGTTGCAGGCCAGCGTAGCTCACCATCGTATTCACCCCTTTACCCAGGTGTCTTCAGCTTGTTGGGATTTTCCCTTGAGAACAGCCTGAGAATGCTGCTTGCTGTCACAGAGCTTTGTTCCTGCCAGGAAACTCCAGAGACTCACTTAGCTTCCTCCTTTCTAACACATGGCCCGGGTTAGCTGCCAAGAGGTTTAGCAGTGTAAGCCCTTCCTCAGCAAATGCCAATCCCTCTAAGAAATGCTGATTCCAGTGGGATTTAGGCCCAAGTGTTGTTCCCAAGAGCAGTGCAGTTCAGGGTTTCAGCAGCAAGACAAGAGCAGGCAGCTTGGCCGGCTGTTGCAGTTCCTTTGAGGATCCCTGCACAGTCCCTGGGGCACCCTAAGCTGTATGTTCGCTGGTAGCAGCAGCAGGCAGGCAAGGAGACTCACACGGCTTCTGAGGGTGCTAATTAGAGAAGGGTTTGTTGGGGGTCCCACCTCCGAGGGCACCATGGTTTCAAAGGGAGAAGTGGGGGCGAGACACAGAGAGCCGAGGGAGAAAAAGGACCAAGAGCATGTCTCCTTTCCCTCACAGAGTTGAACGGGGAGATTCAAAGTGGGAGGGGAATAAGACTTGGGCCAAGGGCATTACAGATACATCATACTTCAGGGGAGGATCACAGGCTTGCAAAAAGCTGGACATTTTCGAGGGGTGTGACAGAGCATACCATTGAACTAAAATGTAACACCATAGTCTGTCTCCACTGTGGTGGCAGAAACGACTTTTACTAAGGTATAGGATGAAGAAAGTAGAGAAAAAAGAAATGATTGTAAATTCTTAGGGTAGGGACAGTCTGCTAGAACTTTCCGTTGCTTTCCTTTGAGAAAACAGCAGTGTTTTGTGAGTCGTGGGCAAAAAAAGATATGCATGGTTCACTGGACTGATTTGTAAGCAGTGACTGTTTGAAAGTCCTCTCTGATTTCTAGTCCAGAAGAAATTGGGGTCACCCAGACACAATAAAGCTTCGGGATTATGACACCAGGAAGGCACAAATGTGCTGTCTGTAGATCCAAGGTCCTCATCCCATCAGACATTTCTTGAGAATTGTCCTGACTTTCAGTTTGACACACAGAGGGAATTTGCATCAGGAGAATACCCAGCCTCCCACATGTCACACGTGGAGTCTGACCAGCTGCTCTCTCCACTACACTTGCTGGGCTCATGCAAGTGGTGGTCCTGGGGCTGGCAAACACCTGGACTTGTGTAGAGCCCTTCCAAAACGCTAATGTGGCTGCAAGAGCAGGCAAACAGCAAAAGCCCAGATCCTTCTCCATTCTTTTTAGTTCTTAACTGAGAAAGAAGATCACCAGTGGTTTTCCAGGCACTTGCTGTGAATGCTCAAGAAAGTATTTTTAGACGAGAGAAAAAAACCTGGTTTTAAGGGCAGAGGAGAGTAGGGGGAAGGAAGCTTTTGAACTTTGAAAGGCTTGTGGTTACTCTGTTTTCCTGAGCCTGCCTTCCTAAGCTCTGCCCACCAGCTGAGCTCTTTTGTCTCTGCCTCATAACTCTCTTTTAGGTGGGACTTGCCCATTTTGGTGCACTGGTTTCCTCTCCCCACCAGCTTCGATGTTGTCCCACATTGGGGTTTAACGTTCTTTTCCTTCTTTCTGTGGGTCCATTAGAGTCAGATCCCTGTGACTTCCAGATGCACACTCCAGGGAAGCTGCCAGAAGTGAGGCACAGCCCCCAGAAGGCTTCTTGGAGGTGCGGTAATTGAGCAGTAGCAGTGTGCTGTGTGTGCAGCAGGTTGGTTACTTGGCTTTTTCTCCCCACTTAGGTGTCATTCTTCCTCCAGGGAGCCCTACAATTTGCCGGATGATGTTAGCCATGCAGCACGTCACTGGGAATGGCTGGCATTCCAATGGAGGGAACTTTCTGGGATATTAGCAAAGCACGATTTCATCCACAGAATTTAAGCAAGTGTTCTTGGTTTTAGTCAGAGGCGCTGCTGGCCAAAAGGGCACGTTGCCTTTGCTTTCCTCACGTCCTGGCTCTTTCTCAGTGTTCAGCTTGGCATACAGGGTGCATGGGCTTGGTGCCTGTTTTGTGTTACTCTTGGATCCTTTCAGCTGTGGGTTACGGACTGCAAGGGGCTTTTGTTCTGCTTTGTGACAGAGGAGAACTTTCTGGGCTTTTCTTTTGTGTTGGCTGTGGAGAAGGTTTGGTTGCTATGCATGAATTCACAGACCAACCCAGAGCAGCTGCTATTGTGATGTCAGCAGAGGGCTGCCACGTCACAGCCTTGTCAGCAGGAGGTTTTCCTGGTGCCCGCAAGGCCTCAGCATCCAGAGCAGCTCTTGGCGTGCTCGATGCAGGAGGATCCCCTCGACTGAGCTGTTCTCAGTTTACAGCGGGTGTCCTTCTGTTTCTGTCTTTTCTTGCACAGTCAGTGTCCTCGTGCAAGTGTCCTGTTTTTTCCCTTTTTCCTTGCACCGTCTCTAGACTTGTGCAAGAGGGGGTTTTTTCCATTTTTGTTTCCCGGCCTACGGACTCGAGCAGCACTGCTCAAAGGATGGAGCGAGTCCGTAGAGCATTCAGCAGCGCCTTTTCATTGGCGGCTTCTCGGAAAGCTTTTCGTCGTTTGACTGGTAAATAGAAGGTTTTTCCTTGGGGCAACGTGTGGGAACAAAAATGGCATAAAGGTGCCATATGTTTGGTAAAGATCCTGTCAACAGCTTCAGCTGAAAAGGGGGTGTCTCTTGCCCAGCATGGTGTAGGAACTTGCAAAATGCAGACTGGGGGAGCTTTGCAGGCGTCCTTCAAAAAACTGTGCGCTCCTCTGCAGAACTGAGGAAAAGCATCTTTTCCTGCATTCCGTCCTTAAAGGATGTGCCTGTCTAAGAGGACCCCTTCTGTGTGCTACAAGAGCCATTGGCTTTGCGCTGAGGGGCAAACTGCCGAGCAGTTTGTGTGTGCTCCTGAAGCCCGGAGCTGGGCCTGTGCTGTGTCCCAAAAAATCTGCAGGTGCTAAGAGGGGTTTGCTGGAAGCTTTTGTGGGGAATTGTGTACAGCAACCCCATAGGACATGATGCGTGCAACTTACAAAAAGCAAAAGCAAGACCAGGAAAGAGAGGAGAAAAAAGCTGCTTTAGCTGGACAATGAGCTCCCATGTATGCGCTGACCTCTGAGAAACAATTTGCATAGGCACAACCTAGTTTCTAGTTCCTTAGTGGCAAAGCCAAGCAAAAGGCAGACACAGCCTCGGTTACTGGCCTGCAGTCCTGCTTGTTGTGCTAAAGAATTGTTTCTCCTGGAGGGATGTTGTGAAAGGAAAATGCTCTCTGCTTGGTTGGGCTTGTTCTGTGAGATTCCTCAGCACCAACAGTTTTCTAATAGTACCTGTTCATTTTCCCTTGCCCCCGGCAGATCGCCTTAGACGTGGAAGGAATCAAGTGCACGGTTCGGTGAGTGGGACGGGCACCCTTGACATTGTTGGTGTCTGAGGATTGTGCAGCAAGCTGTGGGCTTGGCCTGTTGCACTAGAGTGCCAGCCTGGCAGGCCGAAACAAAGTCCACGCCAACATCTGCATAAACAGCCTCAAAAGGATTCCATCAGTTTCCTCCTTTTCCACTGAAGAGCTTTTAACTAATGAAGGTCAAGCTTTGCAGACAGGAGGCTGCATGCTGATTGTAGCCAGGCTGAAATATCTCCTTCAAAAGCATGTGCAGTCCTGTCTAAACATTAGTCTTCTTAGCCCACTTGAATTGAGTTTTAATCACTGAGTATCCAAATTTTATCTAAATTCATGACTTCTGCTCAGGACAGCTGGGGATAGAGCTCAGGAGAAATCAGGTACCAAATGACAGGTTACTCCCTGTCCCTCACACTGCTACCTGCCTGCAGGGCATAACAGCAGCAGCAGAACCTGCTCTGGCTCCCTCTCTTTCTCCAGAGGCTAAAGGGGAGGCAAAGGACAACAAACCTCCAGGTGTTGTCAGTCCAGGGCCTGAGTATCCTGCACCAATCAGTGGCAGCTTTGGTTGGTTCAGTTCAAAGCTCTGGTGCAGTGCAAGGCTGCAAGTTTCAGAGCAGGCAGCACTTGCCCTTTGTGGCTGAAAATGCCGTGGGCTGGAGTTCTGCCATGACCTAGCTCTTCAGCCCAGGCACTGAACACCCGTGGGGACTGGCATCTGAACTTTCACATGCAGGCATCATTGTCCTGGCATTCTCACAGGACTGTGAACTTCCCTTGGTGTCAGATAAGCGGTAGCATGATGTCCTTTAGTGGTACTGGTATGAAAGTCAGCCCCTCTGTGCACTGAGTCTGTGCAGGCTCCCTGCTGTCAGCAGAGAGAGAAGTCCCATGGCGCAGTTCACAGCCTTGTGGGGTGTGGAGGAGCCACTGTTGCCTGCAGGGACCTGCCCCCCCTCCACGCCCTACCTAGGTAGCTACAGTCACTGCTTGGACTGCACCCTTCACTTTGACCTGAGCCAAGTTTGTTGAGAAGACTCCTGAGCAGCTCTGCATGGCAGAGACAAGGTCCGTCTGTGAAGGGCTGGAATGCAGTTCCTGTTGGCTGCTCTCTAAGGCCTGAAATCCTGAGGGGAATCCACTTGACCAGAGCTGAGCAGAGAAATGTTCTCTGCTTCTACTCAGACACTTCAAGAACAATTGCAAGCTTAGTTAGAACATAAACAACACATACATAGCGCATGAACAGCCCCGCACAACAGCTTTTGCCTTCAGGTCAGCTGTATCTCTGCTTGCTGCTTCTGCCAGTTCTCAGGAGGACACTTCCCAGGTCCTTATTGCTTGTTTGTGCTTTTTCCCTGCCCATTCCTTGCAGGTCCCGCTAGGAGAGGTTCTTGCCACTCAGGACTCCTCGGCCCAGGATGGAAAGGCTCAGCAGCAGGAGAGCATGGATAGAGTGCGCGGCATCCAGGAGTTCAGGTGTGTGTTATGCTTTCTCACTTTCTCTGAGCAGGGGTGGACCTTGCCGGGCTTTAGGAGGCCCCGTGTCAAAGAACAGATTTAGCTTTCTCATCCTTTGACTTGCTCAGCACTGACAGGGGAAGGCAGCCCAGGGCAGGTCTGGCTGCCCACCCACCTAGAGCATAGCTGCCTCCTGGGACTCTCTTCTTAAACCTTGACAAAAAGCATTCCAAACTAGACCAGAGTAAAAGCAAGGGAGGTTCAGGCTGGGCTTAAGGACAGCAAAGCATTGAACTGCAAAGGCAATCAGGCAGAAAGAAGCGCCTCAGAGATATCCTGCAGTTTCCACCTCTGGAAATTCAGAAGCCCCAGGTGGATAGAGCCTTGAGCAGCCTGTCCAGATGCTGACCCCAAGTGCTTGGAACTGAAGACTGGGCTAGAGGCTTCCTGGAGTCTCTGCCAACCTAAACCATTCTTTGAGAATGGAATTTGAAAATCTTACCCACCTCCTCCCCAAGCTATAGCTTGCAGGCTCTTTCACCACTGAATGAAAGAAGGATGGGAGTACTCATCTGGACTTCCCAAGCTCATCTTAACCAAGGAAAACTTTTGCAAGTCAGGTATCCACTGTAATCAGAAAGGAGCAGGCAGGAAGCTCTGTAATCAGCAGGTAGGAAGCTCTGATGCTGAGAGTACCTGAGCTTTCTGAAAACGTTCTGTGGGTTCTGGAGGCTTGTTTGAATTTCTCAGTGGTGACTCTTTCACCTGCATGAACAACAATGAGAGATACTGGCCTAGGGAGGGAATTGCAGAATTCTCTTGAGGTGGAAGTAGAGGGCTGTGGGAAGCCCCTGAGACTGCCTTATGTGGGACATGGTATATATAGTCCTGGTTTTGCAAGGAGACCGTGTTGCCATTAAGGGCTTGTTTGTGTGTCTGCTTGTCGTAGATGGAAGGAGTTGGCTGCATTTGAGAGAAAGCACCACTCCTCCCTAGAGAGGGCGTCTGCAGTGGCGGCACAGACAGAGGAGGTATGGCAGCCTCAGAGGGATCTGCTGAAGGAAGAGTTTCCTCTGGCAGTGCCAAAGGTATGCTCACCTTGTTCCTAGGCAGCACTTGTGGGAGAGGGATTTGTCCTAGCAAGACCCGCCCAAATGCTGCTTCTGGCAGCAAGCTAAGACCAAGACTCTGCTGCTGTTGTTGTGATTCCTTTTGGAAAATGGTGCCTCCCCCCTTCCAGGTTTGCCGCCGACAGCGGCCAGCCCGCAGGGGTCTGGAGAAGCTGCTCCAGGAATTCTCTCGCCAAGGGCACACGCTGTCCCAGGTGTGCAGAGAGAAGGCGGTGCTGGCGCAAGAGAACGCTGCCCTGGAAGCCCGACTGGCAGCCATGGAGCGGGACCTACGAGGCCTTTCAGAGCAGCTGGCAGAGGCCAGGTAAAGGCAGGGAGGAGATCCTGGGCGTGACATTATTGAAGGTCTGGAATTACAAAGGTGCTGGGTATCTTGTCCGGATTTACTTCCTGCTCTGTGCTCCCAAGATGTTTCTCGGACTGAGAAGCAAAGAGACACAGGTCAAAAGAAAAGGATCCTCTGGCCTGAATATTTTTTTTCTGCCAGCTCAAGCTCTCCAAGCTCTTTTGTAGTCACATGCTCGGGACCCCTTGCACATTCCTGTGACAAGTGCAAAGCAAGCAAACTTGGCATTGAATTGAGTACCAGGGAAAGCGTACAGATGTTTGCTGAAACCAGAAGTTTCCCTCTGTTTTGCTTTCTCCTGGGGTGCATCTGACCATCAATCTTTCCTTGCCAAGTAGTTGGACATGGGATTTTCAAAATTCAAGGCTCTTCCATGTGAATGTTGTAGGTATGGTGCTGATGCTTCAGGGGAAGCTGGAGAGTCATGCTGAAAATCTTGAGACCCTTCAGAGCTTACTCTTGTGAAGTATGGTGCAGGACCTAGATCTGCTTAGAAACAGCAGCAGCAGCAGAAGGGAAAGGTCTTGTGACTTCTTGACAGTGTCTGGGGACTCTTGCTAAGCACTGAATCCTGCCCACTGTCCACCCACCTCTGTAACCAGTCAAGGTCCCTTTGGCTGTTGCTTCTTCCTTTTTAAAGAGTGCCAAGATATTTGGGCACTGCTTGTTTAGTTAGTCAAAAATAAAGGAAGTGAGTGGTCTTGTTCATCAAATTCCAGTCATTTAAATGGCAGGAAATGGTCCATCCCCCTGAGACAGTTCTTCTTCAGATAAAAACCTACTTCTGCTTTCCTACTCATGCTGTTGGAATCTGAGGGATTCACTGTATCGTTTGGTGAATTCCCTTAGTCCCTTTTACTCAGAGAGTGCCTGGCGAACAAAGAAACGATACGTACACTAAGAATGGCATGAAACATGGACGAGTCAGCCAGGAGTGCCCTGTTCTGTCCCCTGCAGAGTGACTTGGGAGTGCTGATGAGCTCAGGGCAGTGAGCAGAGGCTGGGCTTTTGCTCCTTTGCAGATACTTGGTGGGCGTACGCGTGTGTGATAGGTCGGGCAACAGCAATTTGAGCTCTGGCTGCTGAGATCAAACTCAGCTGGGCTAGGTCATGAGGAAAGGCTGCCCAGTCACCTGGAGGACCTTGCTTTGCTATGTAAAGTGGTAAAATAGTCCTGCTCTATCTGAGTTTCCACGCATGCCATTTTCCATACTAAAGCGTAGGGACCTTAAGGCACATCTTTCTGGAGAAACTGCCCCTGTGTGCCAGGAACAATTGCTCTTCATGTTCACAACTTGTAGGTCAGAGAAGGAGAGCCTGCAAAGCAGCCTGCTGGAGGCTCAGCAGCACATATCGGAGCTGGAGATCGCCAGGAGCCGTGTGCAAGCCCAAGTGCGCGCAGCCACGCAGGCCAAGGAGGCGATACTCGGTGAGAGCCTCGTGCGCTTGGTTTCTGCTGGTGGCCCTGCCCTGTGCAGTTGCTCCCAAGCCAGCTCTGTCCGCAGGGCTTCTGTGGAGTGAAGCAGCTGAGGGCAGGGCCCTCCTTGCCTGAAACTGAAAGGGCTTAAGGTCAGTAGATTCCTCTGCTTGTGTAGTCTCTGATTCTGGCTGTGTGTCATGTTTGCAGAGGATGTGAGGGGCCTTCGTCGTGAGCTGCTAGCTGTAAGATCTCTCAGCCAGCAGCAATGTGAAGACATGGCTCAACAGCTCCGCTGGGCAGAGGAGCAGTGCAGGAAGGCTCTGAGACTCTGGCAATCTGCTCAGGAAGCAGAAAGAAGGCAGCTTGTGCAAAACCTGGTAAGAAGCAATACACAACTAAAGATTTCAGGCAAGTTTGTAAGGCTGGCTTAGCAGTAGAGCGGCCTGAGTATGTGACATGGCCTCAAGCATCAGGTGTGGGCTACACCTTCGTGAGCCAGGCAGCAGGGGGCTTCAAGGGCACATACTCAACAGCCTGGGAAGATCCAGAGGCCAATGCTGGGACAGTATATGCAGCCACAGGTTCAGGATGGGCATAAGCCAAGTTCCCCAGGAGGCTGGGTGGTCACCACCCAAAGCATGGCAGCGAAGGGGCAGGATCTTCCCCACAGCCTTGTGCCATGCAGCAGACTGCTGCTGACCTTGCTTCTAACAGCAGTCCCAGCAAGTGGGCTCCTTGCTTTCTGTCCTTCCATGGGGGACAGAGGCCTTCCCTTAGAGCTTGAAGCCGATGCAACAGGCCCCATGGTTCTGGTATTTCAGCTGGTGGCCTGCCTTGTGACTGGGTCATCGAGGTATGCTGGCCTTGTCCTCATCCCGCAGTCCATCTGTAGCTCTTCCATGCTCAAATGGCAGGGGCACTTGGAGAACAGAGCCTCTGAGAAGAGGCAGAAATCCTGAGGAGAGAGGGGCCAGAGAACAGGGAGCCATCAGAGCAGGGGAGGGAGGTGGCATTTCCTTCCTGCCACCTGCTGACACTCCTGCTAACTTTTGGGTAGGAACAGCATTGCTAGAGGGCAACGGGGGGTAAGGACTACTTGCAGGCACTGGAAGCACAGAGCCTGGCAGGCTCCAGCATTGAGCACCAGGAAGAACAGCTAGCATGGAAAGGTTAGATCTGGGTAGAGAAGCAGAAGGGAGTAGAGGAATAGAAGTGCTTTTGTGCCTGGAAAAGAGATGGAATCTGAGCGTGATGGCATGTGCCTGTAAAATTTCTTTTGACCAAATATCAAGGACAAGCTGCAGGCAGAACTGCAGGAAGCTCAGAGGAAGATGAAGGCAATGGAGAAGAGCCACCAAGAAAACATGGAGAGGATGCGCAAGGTCCTGCTGCAGTACAAGCTGGCTGAACTAAAGCAGGTGAGTGAAAGAACAGGAGGCACTGCAGTCACTCCATGAGTGGTCTCTGCCCTTGTTGCCTTTGCCCTGCAGAGCAGCAGGTGGATGGGGGCAACGTGTCTGACTGCCACGCTCTGAGGTCTCCATGGCAGCTGGTCAGTAGGACACTTACTGGGCCACTGAATCTCAGCTGCTGCCCTAGGCAGCAGGGCTTGTGCTTTGGCCGCTGGGCCAGCAATCCTGTGAATGTATTTCTGCTGGCCTCTTAGAGCTCGCTTTGTGTTTTGAGGGGTTTGTTCAGGTGAGCATGGAGACCCACACAGATTCTGAAGCACTTGTCCCTGTCCATGGTGAATGCAGTCCTCAGAAAGGGGTGAAATGTGCAGTTGTTCTTTCCCTTTCCCAGTCTCTACTATGGCTGGCTGTGACAAGCTCTAGTCTCGGACTGCTGTTTGGGTTGTCCTTGAGGAGGAAGACTTGACAGCTCAGCTTGCAGCCTAACACCAGTGTTGTTCCTAAGGGCTTGCCTTTGAAATGCTGTGTCTGGGGCATCTCTGCCAGGCACCTCTCTGACACAACCAAATTTCTTGTCCCAGATGGAAGCAGGATCTGCCATCAAAGCTGCCGCTGCAGCTGCATCCTCGGAAGCAGCCTCCTCTCCGCAGCCTGAAAACCGGAGCATGAGCAGTTCGCCCCGCTGGAGCCAGGAGAGAGAGAAGCAGTTCCTGAAGCTGCTGAGTACGTCCTGGGGATTTCTTGTGCAATCGAGCAGTGTATTATAGCATGAGCTGTAGCACATGTTCCTCCTCACTCTGGTGTCAGACAGACATTTTGGACTCCTTACAGAAGCCAGGGTTGTTCTTGGGGGCAGCCAGGGAGCACTTGGGGCGTTTCTCTTGCCTTTGAGGAAAAAGCTGAGAGTGGGAGGACTTTGCCTGAGCTTCCCTGTGCAGTAAAGACAAAAGCAGGGATTGTGTCCAGAACAGCAGTAGGCTGTGACCTAGCCAATGACTCAGGGAAGGTGTGTGTGCTAGTCTGGCCAAACTGATCAGAACATTTGGCTTCCTAGATTCCCTTTAGACTCCTGACTTGTCACCAGGTACTGGAGACAAAACACTTTGAAGAAATTGATTGGCTGTGTGGCTGGTTTAATAATGGTGTTGTTTTCATGACTGTCAATACTTCTACTATTCTTTCTATACTGTGGTTTGATAAGAATTTGACATTTTGGTTAGCCTGAACTCTTTGAAGAGAACATCAGGCAATAGCACAAAGAAGAGAGGAAGAGATCTTTTTCAGTACACCCTACAAGTTAAAAAGTTACATTCTTAGAACAATCCCAATTTATCAGAGAGGAAGAGTTGTTTTCAAAAAGCCCCAAAAAAGGAAAACCAGGACACATTTGTTACAATCCCTGTTTAATATTTAATTCTGTGCTTAGGAAGATGCATCAGAGACACACATCTGTGTGGCGTGGTCAGATAAAAGTGCTCTGAGGCAATTCTCAGAAGGAAGCCTGCAGCCTCTCTGCTGCATGTTCCTCCAGTACCAGGCACTTTGTCGCTGCTTGTGCCCACCTGGTAAATATTCTTGGAATACTGAGCATTGGCCTCAATCCCTGCACAGATTCCTGCACTCCAGGAAATCACACCAAGGCCTTAATGACTCTTCAGTAGAACTGAATTGCTTCTTACAACTAGGAAGAGCTGCCAGTGCAGTGCTGTCAGAGAATATGGGGTCAGGTTATTCAGAACAGGGCCCAGTTGACTCAGTGTCTGCCATCAGCTGTTGGGACAAAAGGTGGATTGATCGACTCCTCCGTGGGTCTGAATTCAAAGACAATCATGTTCTGTCTTGAGTGGGGTCAACTGTAGCAGCGAGGGGGTTTAGATGGTGGTTGCTGCTACCTATTTCCCAAAAGGCATTTCCTGTGGAAAAGCCACTTGGGTAAGCATTCAGGAAGGCAGTCAAGTCCACACACACCACACTCACCACTGCAAGCTCAGTGCACCAAGGCCAAGAGGCCTTTTAGAAGGTCAGCTCCAGCAAGGTTTATTTGAGCACGCCAAAGGGGAACTAGAGACAAAAGATGAGCCATGTCCTCTGCACAATGTTTAAGTAAGGCCTGGTGCAGTGGCGGTACCAAAAGGCAGGGCAAAGGGAATTGGCTCTCAGGGAGGAAAGGGCCATCCACCAGGGGCCACACAACCAATGAGGAAACAGGGAAAGGAGAAAGCTGGGAAAGTTGGGACATTCCCCTCAAGGCAGCCCTTCAAAGGAGTATGGGAGAATCAGACTCTGTACAGGCCAGAGCTGCCTGTCTTGCTGAGGCTGCTGTTGCTGCTGTTCTCGTTGATGGTATTGTTAGCCAAGCGACCATAAATTGCTTAAAGCCCCAGAGAGTGGAGCTGGGTTTCAGATCTCCTGGAAGTCAGGATCTCTGTTTTGAAGTTTGCTTCTTGCATTTTGTTTCTTTCAGGGCATGTGGTGAGTGTGGGAGATCCGGAGAAGAAGTATGCCAGGTGGAAACGTATTGGCAGTGGGTGAGTGCAGCCACGCTGACTTCTGCAGAACCACAGGCCAGGAATTTTGGTGGTGCAACATCACATGTAAAGTTAGGAGAGATGCAAGCATCTTCAGACCTTGGCTCCAGATTGTCCCTGTCTCTGTACTGTGGCAGTACAAGGCATCATCAAAGATAACCGAATGCTGACAATGTCTTGGCTGCCTGAAGGAGCAGGACCTGGAAGCCCTCCTGTCCCTCCAAGATGTAACACCAGTTTGCCTGTTTTCCAAGGATACATGGTTTTGTATGATTCAAAGCCATATGGCCAGACTCATGAATGAAAAAAACCTGAGAGAGCAGCTTCCCACCTGAGAGCTGTCAGATAACAGCTCTCAGTAGAATTTCTCAGCTGTATTGTGCTGGAAACCATATTCGGTGGCCAGGAAAATAAGAAAGGCTGTGTGGCATTGCCTGAGTTTGGCAGGTAGGATCAAAAGAGAGCGGTGAGAAGGCCCAGCAGGACTGTGTGTCTCATTGCCTGGAAAGGCACACCACAGGCAAAGACACAGGAAGGAAAAGGCAAAGAACAGCCCCGCATGCATCATCTAGTGTGTACATTTGAGATTTGTAGCAGCCCTTTTTCTTCCTGTTGGACCCAGCTTTTCTCTTGGACACTCTGCAGGGCAGAGGGCTACTGGGCTGCTGGGCCATTGGCTGAAGAGCAGACAAACCCCGGTGTTTTAGAGGCACTGCAGGCAGCAGAGAGCTCCTGCCTGGGCTGCCTTTTGCTTCTCAGCACTGAACAACTTCTCTGTTCTTGCCACTGCTCTGTTTCTAGGGGTTTTGGCACTGTTTATAAGGCCTTCAACGCTGCCACAGGACAAGCGGTAAGTGCCCATGCAGATTTTGCAGCTCTTGAGTGCTTTCCCTTGGCATGTGATTTGTGGCCAGAGTTTTGGGCCGCCTGTCTTTGCTGCAAAGGCTGTCCCGCAGGAGCATCCTGTATAGAGGCTGGCTGCAGAATGCATTTTGGAGAGACTTTGTCCTTTCCGCTTACCTGAATGGATGTGAAGATGGCAGTGGCGTATTTCCGTAAAAGGACACCCTAGCTTGGACTTACTGGATAAATATGCATAGATTAGCTGATGGCAAGAGCTGTCATTCTGGCCCAATTCCTCTTAAGGCCAGGTTCAGAGACAGATAGTATTTCCCATTGTTTTCCATCACGTGGTTCCGTTTGAAAATATAATGCCAGACCTAAAGAAGGAGAGATCTTGTGTCGAGCACAGTTTTGCCTTTTACTCCTAGGGAACCTAGTTCACATACACAGACACCCACACAAACACAAACACGAACAGATAAATGAGAAGTTGATGAAGAGCCTTAAGTAATACATCCTTGTGTTGATCCTGTGTTGGTGACATTTCACTATGGAAATGCTGTTTGTACTGAAAGGACATGGAGGTGTCTTAAAGAATCACGCTGCTCTTTGAGGCTAAAAGTTCAGAGTTCAGAATTCTGGTTTTTGGCTCTCAGGAAATACATTCCATCTTCCTGACTAGTAAGGAATTAGATAAGGTAGTTCCTTCTCCACCAGTGGTGCTGAGATCAGGTACTTCCCTTGGAGGGAGGTCCACGAGGTGTCCGAAAGCCCTAAGCCCTGTACTTAAAAGCTGGGATGCATCCATCGTGTACCATAAAGAGGGTTATTCATTGCTAAACACATGAAATAATTTCAAGTCTAAGCCATGGTCAAGATTGACCTTCAGAGTTATAAAACCCAAACTGCAGAAGTTAGGATGTGCTAAGATTGTATCTTTACTTTGAGTCGCTTTGGAGTTCTGTTTTGGACAGCATTTTCCCCATCATGTTTGTGCGTGTTTATTTGGCACACAATAGGAATGGCAGCTGTCGCTGAAACACTGCTCAAAGCCCCTAGAAATGCTACCACATTTTCAGTGGTTTCAGTTTGTCTTCACAGGACCAAAATTACTTTTGGCTTGCAAGACGTGTGCAAGTGATAGTAGTAGTGCTAAACAAAGTCTATTTGAGAAGTCTGGGGGTGCAGAGAGTGCTGTTAGCGCTTTGTGGTTGGTGGTCTAGAGTCCCTTTTGACCAAGGTGACAAGGCATCCAGGCCTGTGAGTGCACAGAGAAAGAGGCTCTGGTGATGTCTGTCCCTAAGAGCCTTTAATGTCATCGTAGGTGGCCGTAAAGCAACTTAATCTCCAGCACCAGGGCTGTGAGGAAGTGTTAAAGGAAATCCTGGTCATGCGAAAAAATAAGAACCCCAATATTGTCACCTACTTTGAAAGGTAAGTAGTTCTGGCAGAAAATGGATCTTTCAATGAACATCAATCCACTCCTGTATTAGACATGGGAGGAGATTGCATTTTGTTGCCAGGAATGGTTCCTGGCATAAACAGCTTGAAGATTGATCTCAGAAACCTGGCTCTCTTACTAAGGCAGCAGCCTGTATGTTCACTGGCTGCATGTTGTTTTGCTCTTTTGGGACGTGATTTTTTCCAAGTGTCAGAGGAGAAGTGCTGAGAAAGCATCCGCGAAATTATTTCCCTTGCGCTGTTCCCACTATTTTCCATTGCCTTGCATGCCAAAAGACTAGCATGGGAGTCACTTGCAAGGTCGCCAATAGTTTTTCCTGTTTCTGACTGTTCTTCCTGCAAGGTTTTCCAAAGGGTGATGGCAGTGCTGCACACCCACCTGCCCTGAGTAAAAGGTGTGAAATCTGTGTCTCCTTGCTGCTGGAGTTCATGGTGCAATTTGTGTATGAAGATGAGGAAGCAGCAGTGGGATATGTCCACTTCCAGATTTATCTTTGCTCTCACAAAACTGCCTTTTCCCCCTGCTTGCCACCTAAGCCGTCTCCTTTTCCGTGGATTTGCCTTGCTCATTGAGGCGGCACAGTTGGCAGGCACTGGGTAGCCTGGCTGGAGTGTGAATTCATTTGATTCTGTCTTCATTTAGCAGTGACCTGGAAACAAAACTCAGCTGTAGTCTTTCTTCCATACGGCAATTTAGCTGTGCACATTCATCTCCATGCTGTTGCTTTCATCTTGCAGCTACCTTGTCAATGAGGCTGTCCTGCTGGTGTTGGAATATATGGATGGAGGCTCCTTAGCTGATGTGGTCTGCATGAGAAGGATGGCTGTAGGACACATAGCAACAGTGTGTCGGGAGGTAAGGGATCCCGCTTGTGCTTGGGATGGCTTGCACGGGCTCGTCCTTGGAAAGCGTGGCTAAGGCAGAGATTCCATGTTCAGAGTTTTCTTTCTGGGTTGCTCTTATGCTTCAGAGAAGAAGGAGCATCTGCACTGAACTGCCTTTAGGTGTCCTTGCCCTTATGGTAGTCTGTTCTTCACTCTTATCTACCATTGTTGAACTCCCTGTCTCTTTTTCATTTTAATTTTCTGTTCTGCCCTGTTGCTCTCCAAGCCTTTATCCAGAACCTTTCTGCATTGCCTGCTTTGCCTGTAAGCACAAAGGTGCTGGTGTGTGAGTATAAAACCAGTGGCAAAGCCAAAGAGAGACTCATCTGTCACAGGTCTCCAGAGACGGCATGGTGCTTGTTGCTGAACACTGACAAATGAGCTACGTCTAAGTCTTCTGTTAAGGCAGCCATAGAAGCCCTGTCCTGCAGTCTCCCACCCAAGAGTGATCCCCTTTGTACCCAGTGCAGGGACTTTTTCTCCTTTGGAAAACCGTTCTTCGTCCTCTAGAGGGGAGAGCGCATCCACTACAGCAGTGGTCATTCTGACTGGCTTTGCAGGGGACAGTCTCGAGGAGAGACTGATGTTTCCCCCTCAAAATCTTATGTGCCTCCTTTGGAAAGATCCTGCTCTCCTAGTGTTGCAGCAGCAAGCTCTTCCTCTTGCCAGCACTCACTGCTCCTTTGAGATCTGGGAATCTTCAGGAGCAGCCTCCTTTTGCGAGTGATGTGATCAGATCAGGGTAACTTTTGGCCTCCCGTTTCTTTTTTCTCTTGCAGTGCCTGGAAGGCCTGGCTTTCCTTCATGCCAACCAGGTGATCCACAGAGACATCAAAAGTGACAACATCCTTCTGGGCCGGGATGGCTCCGTCAAGTTGGGTGGGTATTCCCAGTCAGGCGCAGCTCTCCAGGGAGGTGGTGTGGGGCTGCTTGGGAGTGGCTGCCGGGTGCCAGCAGTTGGTGCTGGTGAGAGGGCAGGGAGCACTCTGCAATGCCAGGGTGCAGCTGTATGGTGCTGAGTGGTCTAGAGAGCAACAAGGTGTCAAGAGTAACTTTGGTTTGTGTGTGTTCCTTCCAAAGGGAGGGAGTTACAGTGTAAAAATTCAGTGCAATGAGGATAAGCCACTGTGGAAATGGTGGGTGGGCTTTTTACATGGACAATTGCCCATGTCCTTGGCCGCAGCCCTGAGGAAAGAGAGCCCAGCTGCGTTTGCAGTTCCATTCAGCACTGCATTCTGGGACTGAGAGTGAGGAACCCTTTTCCTTGGTTTCCTACTTGAAGCAGTGTTTGTTTTTCTCCTCAGCTGATTTTGGCCTCTGTGCTCTGCTCAGCCCTGAGCAGAGTAAACGGAAGTCGATGGTCGGGACCCCCTGCTGGATGGCACCCGAGGTGGTGAGAGGAGAGCCATACGGCCCCAAAGTGGACACCTGGTCCCTTGGCATCGTGGGAATAGAAATGGCCAAAGGAGAGGCTCCTTATATTCGGGAAACCAGTGACAGGGTAAGGTGCAAATAGGCTCAGATAGCTGTGCCCGTCTGGTCCCTGTCCATTAGACAAAATCCCATTCCCACAGCTTGAAGTGGCTTCCACCAGGGCCCAATTCTAAAAATTTTCCTAGGGCTCACATCAGCTGTCAAGGCAAGACCTGGTGCAGCTTGGAATAGCTGGGGCTGCACTGGGACTTTCTTCCTTTGGGAGAGAAGGCTCATCTCTAACCGTCTGCAAAGGCAAGAACTTGCCACTGCAGACTAGAGCTGAAAAGATGGGGTCTAGGTGAGCCCTGAAGGATATGGAAGAGTCACGTAGAGTCTCATGTTTCCTTTTGCTTCAGGCTAATTACCTGATAGCCAAGCGAGGGGTGCCAAATCTGCACAAGCTCAGGCTACCCCCTGGCTTGTGTGAATTTCTGGGCTGCTGCCTGCAGATGGATGCGGACAGGCGAGGCTCTGCCAAGGAACTTCTGCAGGTACAAGGCAAAGGGGCTGCCGGACAAACAGCTGTTGCTGTCAGGGTTTGCTCCTCAGCAAAACTCCAGGGAATGAGATGGGCCCCCCACGAAGTAACCTCCACTCCAGTTGGTTTTCAAATGGGAACCAAGTAGGATCCAAGAGTGCTTGAGGTTTGAGAAGGGATCAGTGAAGGTCATCAAGTCCAACACCCAAGCAACCAGCAAGGACATCTCCAAGTAGATCAGGTTGCTCAGAGTCCCATCCAAGCGGACCTTGAATGTTGCTGGGCTTGGGGCTCCTCCCAGCTCTCTGGGCTGTTTGTGTCAGTGTTCCAGCACTCTCCTCATGAACAGTTTCTTCCTTAGAGCCAATCTGAATCGAGCGTCTTTTAGCTTAAAAGGGTTCCCTCTTGTCCTCTTGCAATTGGCCCTGCTCCAAGATATGTCCCCATTGTTCTTAGAAGCCCCTACAATTATTGAGAGGTCTCTTTGGGGTTTGCTCTTCTCCAGGCTAAACAAGCCCAACTCTCACAGCTGTTCCTCAGAGGAGAACTCCCACCTTCTGGTCATTTCTGTGGCCCTCTTTTGCTCTCGGCTGGAGCATTCAGGTTTACATGGTAGTAAAGGAACTGAAGTATTGCAATGCCAGGGAAAGGGAACTTGAAGAACACAATGAAAGCAATCCCTGCCAAGTGGTTTTAGATTGATCTGTAAAAGGCAGGGGCTTTGCGGGGGCTCACTGGGGGCATCCGAAGGCACCCAGCTTGTCCCTCCCAGCCCACTCTTAGAGGTTTCTGCCAGCCAAACGGGGACAGCTGTGCAGGATTTGTGCCAGCCCCATGTGCTGCCTGGCCAGGTCAAGACAATGAGAACGGCTGTGGCTTTGCTGCCAGGTTTTGTGGCAAACAAGGAGCTGGTGACCGGGCCGCTTCCTTGCCTGTGCCTGCTGTGAAGGAAGATGCCAGCCAGCACAGGAGGGGGGGCATGCCGAGGCAGACGCCGCTCTTCCTGCAAGCCAGAGCTGAGCACATCTGCGCCCTGCTGCTTGTGTCCTTGCTCCTGGCTTGCTGCCGTAAACCTGCATGTCCAGCATCCTGAGAACAACATGTGGGATCAATACTTTTCAGAGCTCTTGGGAGTCTCTTGAGGAATGCCTTATGCTCCACATCTCCCTTGGACACCCATATAGCCCATGTCTCAAATATCAAAGAGGAGTAAAAGAATAAGTCTGTAGACTTTCCTGAAAGGAACAAAACCTTTGGACAGCAAGCAGCAATCCCTCAGTGATATCAGGACCAAAATCCCAGGAAGTGATGACACCTTGAGGAATGGACTAGTGCACTTCTGGGCCATGTTTCCTGCAATAGCAGCATCCTGGACTGCTGAAGGCAGATTGGCTGATGGTGCTCTCAGTCCGATGTCTGTGTATTTCTGGGGGCTAGATGAATTCAGCTTGACCCTGTTAGGAACTCAGATTTTAAAAGAATGGTTCCTTTTTCCTTTGTCTCTTTTAATTTGGGTTGTTTTGTTTCTTTTTCTCTTTGGGCAGCATCCATTTCTCCAATCAGCGGAGCCTCTCTTAAGCCTCTTCTGACCGGCTGATTGCTGTCATCCCTGCAGCAAAGTAATGCAGGAAGCAAAGGTGATGACAAGGCCACTTCAGCACTTGGAGACCAGAGCCTCTGAGAGCAGGCAGAAATCCTGAGGAGAGAGGGGCCAGGAAACAGGCAGCCATCAGAGCAGGAAAGCAGGCATCTTCTTTTCTCCCACCTGCTGATCCTCCATCTGAATTTCTGCTTAGGATAGCATTTCTGGAGAGCACAAAGTCACTAGTGATGTGCACTTTTCAGGTGGGTGGTGTGAGGCATGAAGCTTCCACTGATTTTTTGGGGCAGCTTGGCTGGGACTTCATGTGCAAGTGCCTTCCTCCCCTCACCAGGAGCCGGAAGGGCAGCGTTTGGAGGCACAGCAGCGGCTGGCACAAGGGGCAAACTTCCTTGCAGAGGTACAGAAGGAGCAGGAGAAGAGGCTGCTTGAGATGAAGCAGGAAGTTGCCAGCATGCAAGCTGTACAAGAAGAGGTATGAAGCAGAGCAAGTCAAAAGGCAAAAGGTGTAAAAAGAGAGCTTGTGTGTTGTTTTGGACTCCTCTGCCCTCCTTATGGGCACTGTTTCTCTGGACACTGTCTGTCAGGGTGGCATTGTCTCTTAGCTGGCCCTTGGGAAACAGTGCTGGAGAGACCTTGGTGCCAGGAGGCGGGAAAGCACCGGTCAGGTGAGAGGCTACCAGAGTGCAGGTTTGAGGAAGGCAGGGATGGTGTTTCAGGCCCAAATGGAATGGGGAAGCCAGAGCTTTGTCTCAGAAGGAGGGAGGTCCCACAGGAACCCCCCTGCAGAGCCAGGCTAGAGCTGTGGGAGCGGGCTGGCTGAGGAGGTGCCTGAAGCTGCTGAGTACGTCCTGTGTATTGTTCTTTGTCTGATTGAGTAGTGTATGGTGTGTGTGCCTCAGCATGAGCTGTAGCACATGTATCTCCTCTCTTTGGTGTTGGGAGAGACATTTTGGACTCCCTTCAGAAGCATTGTGGTGCTTGGATGCAGGCAGGGAGCACTTGGGCGTTCCTTTTGCCTTTGAGGCAAAGGCTGGGTGTGGCTGGGCTTTGCCTGAGCTTTCCTGTGCAGTAAAGTCAAAAGCAGGGATTGTTTTGTGAGTAGCAGAAGGCTGTGACCTAGCCAATGTGATGTTGTGTGTGCTTGTCTGGCCAAACTGATGAGAACAGTTGGCTTCCTAGATTCCTTTCAGACTCCTGACTTGTCACCAGTCATTGGAGACAAAATACTTCAGAGAAATTGCTTGGCTGTTGTGCTGGTTTAATCCTGGTGTTGTTTACTAAGACTGTGCTTCTCTTATTCCTTCTCCAGACCACGTTGGCCCCTTGCCGTCTAAATCCCCACTCTAAGGACTTTTCAAATGAAAACAAAGGAATGGAAACAAATGACCAGGACCACTTCAGGATTGCTTTTTGCAATGGCAGCTTGGAGCTGGACTCACAATAGTAATCCTATACAAGCTCAAGCCTGTTGGAAGATTCCCTTCCTTGTCAGCCAGGGCATAAGGCTCTACACTCCCTTGAGAACTGGCCATTCTTTCTTGAAGTTGGAAAGTCCACCACCCAAAGGGCATCCTTGTTTGGTTTGGAATTGGGAACGATCTCCATCCATTATCAGCTCCAACATACACTGCCTTTGGAATGCTGCCCATTGGCCAGTTTTTGCCCAGCCGTGGACTTGGGGATGAGGAAAAAAGTGCAATTGCATTTCCATTGAAAACCCAGTGAAGAGCAGGGCAGCCTGTGAGAGACGGTCTGAAGTTCCTCTCATTTGCCTCACAACCGTCTCAAGGACAGGCATCGGGACCCTGAGGAGCCTGATGGGAATTCTGGCCTGCCGGTGGTGGATGAACGCCAAACATCCTGAGGCCCCTGAGCAGAGCTCTGGCCTGCCAAGAGATTGTTCGCAGCTGTGTCTACTGTGACTGCTCCTAGCAGGGCCTGCCAGGGGGCGAGGCGCCCCATATGCTTGAACCTGCTTGGTGACCATAGCCCAGGAATTTTGCCACCTCTTGGCCTGGTTGGACTTTTCTGGGGTCACCTTTGGTGGTCCAAAGAAGACCCGCATCTACTTTTCAGCCAGCGTGGCAGACCGACTGAGATGGAAGAAGCCTCTCTCTCAAGGACTGAGACATGAGAGCCCTATACGGAGAAGCTCCCCCCTCCCAAGGACTGAGACTGAAACCCCTAACAAGGGGGAGGTGTGTGGGGGAGCCGACCAAAAAAAAGGGACATATTTGCCTGCAAGTGTGGCCATTGGAGCAAGAAGACAATGGTCCTTGCCTACTGCTCAGAACATGGACTACCTGTTACATCTCTTCTTTATTGTCTCTTTTTCCCCCTCAACGATTTCAATAGACTTACTTCAAGATCTCTTCCCCCCTTCAGCAATGAACTTTATTAGAACCTTGAGATAACCAGAACCTTTGAGATCTCCCCTTGGGAAAGGGCTATAAGTGGGCCTATTAGCTAAGGGAGGGAGAAGAAAGCTGAGAAGCAAGAAAAAACTGGCAAGGATCTCTCTCCAAGGCTGTAAGCAAGGAGACCAGGAGAAGTGAGGAGTGGAAGAAAGACAAGGAGAGAACTTTGCAGCTGGACAAAGTATTTTTAGAAAGTTGAAGTCATTGTAACTTTTCAAGAATAGTATTATGTTGATTTATTGTGGCCAATAGTTAGGGTAAAAGAAGTCTAAAGAGGTAGGACGTGTATGAAAGGTCAGCCATGTTGGTTAATGAAGAGTTGTCATCTGAGACTGCTTGTGGTCTCTGCTTTGTGTGGGGACTGCCTCGACAGAGACACTCCCCAGAGTGACTAGGCGAACTCCTTTGGCTGGACTACGAGGACTTTGTCTTTCTATGTTTGCTAGCTATACCCCCTCTCTGTATCTCTCTCCCCCTTTATCTTTTTCCTCTCCCTAAATCTGTCTATCGCATTTGCTGTGTTCATTCAATAAAGGTGCATTTGTTTTGATTAATACTGAAATCCCCAGTGTGTTGTGTTTTGCACTCTGAGATCAGTAAAAAGAACCATCATGACTGCTCTCTTGTATGAGTGGATCTTGCCACAGCCAAAACATCCCGTGCAGATGCAGGCTTTCAGCAGAGCACATCGATGCTTTTGGTTCCTGCTCCATGTAGCTGGCACATCCCCCCTGTGACTGCCCCCCCCCAGGGGGCCATGGCTAATAGGTTCAAGGCTCTGCAAGTGCAACGAAGAAGGTGGGCATGTCTGCTGGCAGTACAGGAGAGCAGAGAGTAAAGCGCCTGGCAGGACCCTGGCCAGCAAGGCAAAGCACCTGCTGCACCTGCTCTTTTTCATCAGATAAGGACTGGTGGGTGACACCACGCTTGGGGTTGTCTGGGGCCCATAAGTCATGAAAAGTCTCTCTGCTTGAGTGGCTTTGTCCCTCTTCCTGTGCCTTGTGTTGCCCCTGTGCTCCGCCGTATTTGCCCAGGGTTGTGTAGCTGTGTGGCACAGCTAAAGTGCAGGAGAGCTTCATTTGTCTGCCCTTTGAGGTGGCTGCTCACAGCAGCCTTTTCAATCTGCAAGCTCCGTCTGGAGAGTAAATTCCCTCCATGTTTGGTCCCGGAGGCCAGGGCCTGTCGTGTGCTGTCCCAGGTGGCACTGAGGGCTGCCCGGTGCCTCAGGCTGGTGTGACCCCAGCACAAACAAGAGGAGACAGTGGCAGGTGCTTGTTTCCAAAGCCACATTATTCAGAGGCAATGCGCCGTGTGTGTCCTTTGTCCTGGCCAGCCCCAGACCTGGGAATCCGATGCTGGCACTGCTGCTGCAGCTGAAGGCAGCGAGGATTTGGTGGTTGGTTTCCATCCCAGCAGAACTGGTCACTTATGAAGCCGGGTGCTGATGGTACCCTGAAGATCTCTGAGCTGCATGGCTGTGAGGGAACTGTCCCTTGTTGTTATTCTCCATCAGGGAAAGCTGTGCTTGCCAGGTTTGAGTCAAGAGAGCAAACAGGGACTGAGTGAGTCTCTTCTATCTGTGTCTGCTAAGAGCAGTGACCTTTGAGATTAAGTGGCACAAAGTCAATTGCTTGTGGTCCCTCTGTGAATCCCCATGTTTGGTAATGCTGCTTCTTTGGTAAATCTGCCTGTAGCACAGTAGCAGGGCAAAAAGCCTCTGCACTCTGCAGGTGCTATAAGCTGCCATTGATGCACACAAAAACTGTATGTTGTCTTTATGAGGAAGAGAAGAACTGGTTTAGCAGTGAGAGACATGGAATTATTCCTCTGATCTTTCCTTCTGTCTCATATAGGCAGATCTCTGTGGGTCACAGGTGTGCTCCTGACTGGAAGCAAACGGGGAAATCCTTGGCACCATAGCCTGGTGGGGGCCATGAGATGCAGGGACCGAGCAGGAGCCTGGCCCTGGATGGGCTCACCTGCAAAGTGTGGGCAGGCTGTGTCTTGGAGGTAGGTGCCACAGGCAAATCCATCAGTTTTCCCTCTCCGGTGGCCAGGTCACGGAGGATGTTCTCCGGTTTGATCTCCTAG
Organism: Haemorhous mexicanus; assembly: GCF_027477595.1. NCBI lineage: Eukaryota > Metazoa > Chordata > Aves > Passeriformes > Fringillidae > Haemorhous > Haemorhous mexicanus. The sequence goes on from NC_082381.1 coordinate 16,708,392, forward strand.
TGCAGGACCCCACAGCTGATGCAGTGATGCACGGCCTCAGCACCTGGAGGAACAGCCCCTGCACCACCTTCTCTGACACGGAGCCCCCAAGGCAGAATGAAATCAAAGAGGTCCTGCGACCACTCAGGGCACTCCATCACTAACAAGAAGTTGTTAAGGAGCTCACACCAATCCGAGAGCTGAACAACACCATGGAACCCAGTGGACACCTTGTCCAGCACCTCCATCTCCCTGGGTTCATGGGTTCCGTCGGGCCGCAAGAAGACCACAATGCCGTCCGTGGCGCTAATGCCGTGCCAGGGGTCTGGAACCCCTCACCCAGCCCAGGATGCTCCGAGCCCTCCACTCTGCTCACGCCTGCTCTCCCTCCAGGCATCCTGGCGGCTTCCACTCTGTCAGGCCTCAGTTTACCCTGCCCGTCACGTGCCGGTTTCTGCCACTGGCCCTGGTCACTCACCAGCTCCCCCTAATAGCGGATGGAATCCCGTGGAACACTTTTGATGGCCAGCCGCGAGCCAAGGGGAGAGAAGGGCTGAACGCAGATCTCACCCTGCCAAGCCCCGTCCTCCCCCTCTGCCGCCCTCCTACCTCCTCTGCCCCCCTGCCAGCCCCTCCGTGCTGTTACATTTTAGTTCAGTGTTACACTCTGTCTCACCCCTCGAAAATGTACGGTTTATTCTAAGTCTGTGATCCTCCCTTGAAGTATCATGCATCTGTAATCCCATTGGCCCAAGTCTTATTCCGTTCCCCCTTTGAATCTCCCTGTTAAGATCTGCGAGGCAGGCGAGACACGGCCTTGGCCCTTTTTCTCCCTAGGCTCTCCCTCTCTCCCCTCCCTTCCCCTTCCCCCCTTCTCTCTCAGAAACCATGCTGCTCCCGGGGGTGGCACCCCCAATAAACGCTCATCTCATAAGCAGGCTCAGAAGCCGTGTGGAATCTCCTTGCCTGCCTGCTGCTACCAGCGAACATACAGCTTAGGGGGCGCCCCGGGGACTCCGCAGGGAGCCTCGAACCAACCGCAAGACCCCTCCTCCCACCGGGGCCCCGTCCGCCGCCACGTCCCCGAGTAGACGCTGCCATTCGAAGGCGCAGCGCAGCAGCAGTGAACCCGGAGGAATCGCTCTTGCAGGGCCTCCTGCGCTTTCCCTGCGGGCAAGATGCGGCTGTCAACATTCGGGCCAGGGCCGGGAACGGTCTCCGACCTCCCCACTCCAGCCCCCCAAGCGCCCCGGGCAGGGCATCCCCATTGGAAGGGGGCACCTGCGGCTCGGGCGGGCGGCTGCTCTGTGGAGCGGCGGAGCTCGGGCCGGGGAAAGCGCTGCCGACTCCTCTATGGACTCACTTCATCATTTGAGCAATACTGCAGCAGCCCGCAGATCATGAAACAAAAAGGGAGAAATCACCCACTTGCAAGAACGCCCAGAGCGTGCAGTGAAAAGAGGAAAATAATGGACCCTTGCACAAATTCCAGACTTAGATGAAACTCAAATGAAAAAATAAGGACGCTTGCATGAGTTTGCAGACTATGCAAAAAAATGATAATGAAAAAACACTTTCATGAGTTCTTAGATTGTACAGCAAAATAGGGGGGATAAAGGGATACCTGCACAAATCTACAGACTCTACAAGTGTAAAAGGCACACCTGCATGTGTTTGCAGACTCTACAATTGCAGAGAACAAAGAAAGGATGCCTACACACACCATGCTGGGCAGGAGACATCCACTTTTTAGCTGAAGCTGTTGGCAGGAGCTTTACCAAACATTTGGCATCTCCATGCCATTTTTCTTTCAATATGCTGCCCCAACAAAAAAACTTCTATATACCCATCGAACCATTAACAACTCTGCAGGATGACACCAACAAATAAGCGCTGCCAACTGCTCGATGCTTTCACTTTATCATTTTACCAGTGGTGCTTGAGTCTGCAGGCCAGGAAACAAAAACAGAACAAGAACCCACTTGCACAAGTCCCCTGACTGTGCAAGGAAAGGGGGAAAAGGGCACACCCGCAGTAATTGGCCAACTGTATAGGAAGAAGGCAAAATTAAAAAACACCCGCACATGTCTGCAAACCTTACAATTGCAGAGGCAAAAAAAATGGATGCCTGCATTTGGCCAACGACTTTACAACATCAGGTGACAAAAAGGACTCCTTTGGCAGGGCACACACTTCCTCAAAGCAGTGCTAAGCCCTCTTACAGTGCATAACCAACAGCTCAGAAGATCCAAGAGTAACACAGAACAGGCACCAAGCCCACACACCCTGTACTTTGGCCACCAAGGCTTCTGACTAAAACTAGTTCCCTAAATTGCAATGCCTGTCATTCCTGCCCATTCCCTACATGGCTAACATCAACCAGCACATCGTAGGATTCACCGAAAGAAGAACGATTTTTTAGTGAGGAAAAAATGACAACTAACAAACCACCCATATGTGTTTGCATGACACTGGAGCAGCGTTTGTGTTGTCAATATGGCAGGGACACGTCCTGTGCACGGGGCAGTGCCCATGTCCTGTGCATGGCAGGGGGTGCCCTTGGAGCAGCCCTCACGGTGTGGGTGCAGCCATGGGTGCGTTTACCCGTTCTCTCCACTTCCACCAGCTCCCAAGTCAGCCCTTCTCCCGAAAAAGTTCTCAGTCCAGCACTGAGCTCCGGGTGCCTTTGCGAAAACTCACTCCCTTCAGCTTTTGGGAAACCTGCAAGTTCAGATTCCTCCTTGGATGTGGGTTCTAAATCTCTGTCATGCCCATTTTGGATATGTGCTGCACAGTACTGCATTTTTCAGTCATTTGCTGCACTCTCACTTCTGGCCTGCAGAAATGGAGAAAATTGATCCTGGTTTTCCTCAGCTAACTCAGGCTTTTCTTTTCTGGGCGGCACAGCTCACTGAAACACAATCCCACAGCCACTGCAGACAGTTGCAGGCACCAAATGGGGGAAACGATCCAAAGTGCAGGTTCCCGGGAATTTCCTCTGTTATTTCGTTCTAGACCTCCTCAGAACATGCCTCAGGTGCCAGCCTGACGGGTAACAGGAGAAGGCCGCAGGTCAAGAACAGGAGTTCACCTAGGGGCTATAGGAAGCAGAGGAATTTGCAAGGCAGCTGAGTGTGGCAGATGGTGGAGGCTTGCCAAGCTGCCTGCTCTTGTCTTGCTGCTGAAATCCTGAACTGCACTGCTCTTGGGAACAACACTTGGGCCTAAATCCCACTGGAATCAGCATTTCTTAGAGAGATTGGCCCTGAGGAAGGGCTTACACTGCTCAACCTTTTGGCAGCTCACCTGGGCCATGTGTTAGAAAGGAGGAAGCTAAGTGAGTCTCTGGAGTTTCCTGGCAGGAACAAAGCCCTGTGACAGCAAGCAGCATTCTCAGGCTGTTCTCAGGGGAAAATCCCAACAAGCTAAAGACACCTGGGTAAAGGGGTGAATACGATGGTGAGCTACGCTGGCCTGCAACAGCAAGGTCCTGGACATGAAGGTAAAGGGCACAGAGTGTTGCCTCCCGCTTGAGGCGTGGTGTCGTGGGTCAGGAACGGCACTGCAGCGACCCCTTTGCTACTCGGTCCAGTTACTCGCGTTCACCAATACGGTCGACGGTAAAAGGCCTTCAGTAACCATTGGGTAGGGGCTTTTATAGCAGGGGTCAAGGTACAAAGTAACTGTTCAGGCGGAGGGTCCCTGCCTGCCCGTGACATCGTGATATTTTGTACACACCAATCTCCCACATTTCCCCTCCTCCTTTATGATTAGTTAAAAACATGAAAAATGTAAAGGTTAAAACCGACAACTAACAAACATAGCCAACATATATAACTGGTTAAAATGTACCGAAACTGATCAATACACCATGACCATAGCAAATTTGAACAAGCAAAATGTTAACTATCTCCAACTGGTTTGTAAAGAACAACACAAAACATCTTCTTAAACTTGTTTAAACTGTAAAGTCCAAAGTCAATGTCAGGGGCTTAACAGGCTGGAATCAAGGGTGACCAGTCATGGGATTTTGCAGGACTTCTTCCTCAGCTTTTGCCATCTTCGCAGAGGTGCAGAAAACCTTTGGGCTGATCGTCGATTGTTCCATTCAAGTAGAGCCAGAACCTGGCTACACATCAGGACATGCTGTGCCTGTCAGCTTCCAGTCCTGAGAATCCATTCTCTAGGTGTCTTGTTGGTGTACCTCTTGATAGCTGGCCTTGTCCCTCACAAGCTTTTAACTGTAAAGCACTGAATCCTGTACACAATGTAGATTTCTGGGATAGTATCTATGTATACTTGCCTCAGGTTTCCATTGAGCCACAGGAGCTAGAATTGCTGGGATCATAGCAAATGGATGCTTGTGTAATGTTCGGTTACAAAGGGAAAGACAGGACAACAGGGGGGCAGTCTCAGGATGTAAATGCAACACCAGACATTTACAGGAATGCAAGCTTGTGGTGTAACTACACCTCACGTCATGTATCAACAGAGCAGCTATAGATTTCTTACTGTTATCTCATGGTCATGGATGCCAGGATTTTGAAGGTATGTGTTGCATGAATTTATCAGATCACAGTGAATCAATCTACAAAAGCATTGCAAACTTGAAGGAGAGAGTCAATCACTTACAGGTGGATGACGGATGGGGATGGCTGAACAGTTTTTCAAGAGCTGGGGCATCACTGGGTGGCTTAAGGCCTTGTTGAAGACAGGATTGTTAATTGGTTGGTGATTGTAATTATTGATCTGTGACTCCCTTCTCTGCTTGGATTTTTCCATCGGGCCCTGCAAAAATCCTTGTCAGCTGTGTTTGTCGCTCAAATATAAAAAGGAGGAAGTATGGAGGGGCTTGACAGCTGGCCTGCAAGCAAAGCTGAGTTAATAGAAGAAATAACAATTGATGATTTTTGAGCGCATCCATAGCAAGGAAGAAGACAAGGCCGTCAGCATGAAAACCGATTAGAAAAGATCCATGTGAATTTTTGTAAGCTAGAATACATGCCTAAGTAGATGTGCATACGTTCCTTATTAAATTTCTGTAAAACTTTTGCCAATCATATTGACGCTAATTGCTTTGCACCAATGGCTATAATAAGTTATTGTGATGCAGTTAATGACTTAAGATCACACTTTGTTAAGGGTATATAAATTGGAGAACACGCAGAATAAAAACTATTTTTCTTCTTGGACCTTGGTCACGTGTGTATGTCACGACCAGACTAACGCTGACACTGGGTGACCCCAATTTCCTCTAGGCTAGAGATCAGGGAGGAGTTTCAAACATGCACGGCTTACAAATCAGTCCCCAGAACCACACATACCGTTTTCTGCCCACCATTCACAAAACACTGCTGTTTCCTCAAAGAAAAGCAACAGAAAGCTCTAGCAGACTGCCCCCACCCCAAGAGTTTCCAACCAAGTTTTTCCTCTACTTTCTATGTCCTATATCTTGGCAAAAGTGCTTTCTGCCAGCAGAGTGAAGTGGAGACAGACCATTCATTCGTGTGACACAGCACAGGTTGCTGCTCCAGCCTGAGAGCTGGAACTCAGAAACTTGGGCAACTGTGCTTTCAGATGCAACCACAGCCAGAGAATGACGCTGGGGATGACAGCTTGGGGAGGAAGCGGGCCCAGCAATGGCATTGCACACAAGCTCTCAAGGAGGCACTATCAGCATGACAGCCCTAATAATGCCACACAAACCCTCATAGTAATACCCATTTATTGGATGCTGGTTGATCTGCATGTATGTCTACACTGCTGCCTTTATAACCTTTTGGAAATGGTCAGAGCTAGCAGGATTCACCCAGCATCAGGAGCTGGTGCAGCCTGGGAACCTGCTGATTTACAGAGGCTTCCTGCTTCCCAGGTGATGCCAAGGCAAGCCCTGCTGCTGCTGCTGCGGCTGCTGCTGCTGCTGCTCTGCCAGAGAGCCCCGGCTGGGCAGGGATGGCACCACTGTGCTGCGGGCTGTTTCTCCTTCCAGAGCTGGACAGTGCTTTTGAGGCAGTAATGACAGCTGGTGGGAGAAGGAAGGGGCCTTTTCTGGAGCCAGCACTGTGGAGGTGCACTACGGCCTGCTTCAGGGTAGAATGTCGGCGCCCACAAAGTAAAGCAGAGGGACACAGCTGGAAAAGGCTTCCTTTCAAGCCTTCTTGTCTCTTGGAAAAGAAGGGAGCCAAGGGCCAGGCCGAGCAGCAGGGCCCGAGCCCTCCTCCGTGCCTGCAGTGAGGGGCGGCTGCCGCTGGGCGGCGCCATGGGAAGGGAGCGCCCCTGCGCGGGAAGGGCGGGGCGGGGCAGCCGCCAGGGGGCGCCCGGGGCGGGGCGGGGCCCCTCTGTGAGGGGGGAGAGCCTCGGGCAGCTGCGAAGCCGCGCGAAGCCACAGACGGGACTGTGCGGCCGCAAGGCACAGCGCCAGGGCCATGGACAGCGCCAGGGCAAAGCACAGCTTAGGCGCGGGCTGACCGGCAAGGGAACCTTCCCATGGAGTGCAGCATTTGCGTCTTTTGATTGCCAGTCCTGCGCTGAGCTGGCAGGGCACAAAGCCTCCTCAGGCACAGGTGCCTCCTCTCCAGGCTTCCTGCACTCCCTTTGCTGACGGGGTCCAGTCAGGCAGGCAGAGGGCAGGCTCAGCTGATGTTACAAAGCGCTGCTGTCCTAAAAGAAAAAAAAGACAAAAGCCAAAGGAGAAAGGAACTATTAGTTCTCAGGCTGAATTCCTCACAGGCGGAGGAGGATTCCTCTGGTTCCCAGAAAGGTGCAGAAACAGGACACGAGGACACTCTGTGCCCTTTACCTTCATGTCCAGGACCTTGCTGTTGCAGGCCAGCGTAGCTCACCATCGTATTCACCCCTTTACCCAGGTGTCTTCAGCTTGTTGGGATTTTCCCCTGAGAACAGCCTGAGAATGCTGCTTGCTGTCACAGAGCTTTGTTCCCTCCAGGAAACTCCAGAGACTCACTTAGCTTCCTCCTTTCTAACACATGGCCCAGGTGAGCTGCCAAAAGGTTGAGCAGTGTAAGCCCTTCCTCAGCAAATGCCAATCTCTCTAAGAAATGCTGATTCCAGTGGGATTTAGGCCCAAGTGTTGTTCCCAAGAGCAGTGCAGTTCAGGGTTTCAGCAGCAAGACAAGAGCAGGCAGCTTGGCCGGCTGTTGCAGTTCCTTTGAGGATCCCTGCACAGTCCCTGGGGCACCCTAAGCTGTGTGTTCGCTGGTAGCAGCAGCAGGCAGGCAAGGAGACTCACACGGCTTCTGAGGGTGCTAATTAGAGAAGGGTTTGTTGGGGGTCCCACCTCCGAGGGCACCATGGTTTCAAAGGGAGAAGTGGGGGCGAGACACAGAGAGCCGAGGGAGAAAAAGGACCAAGAGCATGTCTCCTTTCCCTCACAGAGTGTAACGGGGAGATTCAAAGTGGGAGGGGAATAAGACTTGGGCCAAGGGCATTACAGATACATCATACTTCAGGGGAGGATCACAGGCTTGCAAAAAGCTGGACATTTTCGAGGGGTGAGACAGAGCATACCATTGAACTAAAATGTAACACCACAGTCTGTCTCCACTGTGGTGGCAGAAACGACTTTTACTAAGATATAGGATGAAGAAAGTAGAGAAAAAAGAAATGATTGTAAATTCTTAGGGTAGGGACAGTCTGCTAGAACTTTCCGTTGCTTTCCTTTGAGAAAACAGCAGTGTTTTGTGAGTCGTGGGCAAAAAAAGATATGCATGGTTCACTGGACTGATTTGTAAGCAGTGACTGTTTGAAACTCCTCTCTGATTTCTAGTCTAGAAGAAATTGGGGTCACCCAGACACAATAAAGCTTCGAGATTATGACACCAGGAAAGCACAAATGTGCTGTCTGTAGATCCAAGGTCCTCATCCAATCAGGCATTTCTTGAGAATTGTCCTGACTTTCAGTTTGACACACAGAGGGAATTTGCATCAGGAGAATACCCAGCCTCCCACATGTCACACGTGGAGTCTGACCAGCTGCTCTCTCCACTACACTTGCTGGGCTCATGCAAGTGGTGGTCCTGGGGCTGGGAAACACCTGGACTTGTGTAGAGCCCTTTCAAAACGCTAATGTGGCTGCAAGAGCAGGCAAACAGCAAAAGCCCAGATCCTTCTCCATTCTTTTTAGTTCTTAACTGAGAAAGAAGATCACCGGTGGTTTTCCAGGCACTTGCTGTGAATGCTCAAGAAAGTATTTTTAGACGAGAGAAAAAAACCTGGTTTTAAGGGCAGAGGAGAGTAGGGGGAAGGAAGCTTTTGAACTTTGAAAGGCTTGTGGTTACTCTGTTTTCCTGAGCCTGCCTTCCTAAGCTCTGCCCACCAGCTGAGCTCTTTTGTCTCTGCCTCATAACTCTCTTTTAGGTGGGACTTGCCCATTTTGGTGCACTGGTTTCCTCTCCCCACCAGCTTCTACGTTGTCCCACATTGGGGTTTAACGTTCTTTTCCTTCTTTCTGTGGGTCCATTAGAGTCAGATCCCTGTGACTTCCAGATGCACACTCCAGGGAAGCTGCCAGAAGTGAGGCACAGCCCCCAAAAGGCTTCTTGGAGGTGCGGTAATTGAGCAGTAGCAGTGTGCTGTGTGTGCAGCAGGTTGGTTACTTGGCTTTTTCTCCCCACTTAGGTGTCATTCTTCCTCCAGGGAGGCCTACAATTTTCCAGATGATGTTAGCCATGCAGCACATCGCTGGGAATGGCTGGCATTACAATGGAGGGAACTTTCTGGGATATTAGCAAAGCACGATTTCATCCACAGAATTTAAGCAAGTGTTCTTGGTTTTAGTCAGAGGCGCTGCTGGCCAAAAGGGCACGTTGCCTTTGCTTTCCTCACGTCCTGGCCCTTTCTCAGTGTTCAGCTTGGCATACAGGGTGCATGGGCTTGGTGCCTGTTTTGTGTTACTCTTGGATCCTTTCAGCTGTGGGTTACGGACTGCAAGGGGCTTTTGTTCTGCTTTGTGACAGAGGAGAACTTTCTGGGCTTTTCTTTTGTGTTGGCTGTGGAGAAGGTTTGGTTGCTATGCATGAATTCACAGACCAACCCAGAGCAGCTGCTATTGTGATGTCAGCAGAGGGCTGCCACGTCACAGCCTTGTCAGCAGGAGGTTTTCCTGGTGCCCGCAAGGCCTCAGCATCCAGAGCAGCTCTTGGCGTGCTCGATGCAGGAGGATCCCCTCGACTGAGCTGTTCTCAGTTTACAGCGGGTGTCCTTCTGTTTCTGTCTTTTCTTGCACAGTCAGTGTCCTCGTGCAAGTGTCCTGTTTTTTCCCTTTTTCCTTGCACCGTCTCTAGACTTGTGCAAGAGGGGGTTTTTTCCATTTTTGTTTCCCGGCCTACGGACTCGAGCAGCACTGCTCAAAGGATGGAGCGAGTCCGTAGAGCATTCAGCAGCGCCTTTTCATTGGCGGCTTCTCGGAAAGCTTTTCGTCGTTTGACTGGTAAATAGAAGGTTTTTCCTTGGGGCAACGTGTGGGAACAAAAATGGCATAAAGGTGCCATATGTTTGGTAAAGATCCTGTCAACAGCTTCAGCTGAAAAGGGGGTGTCTCTTGCCCAGCATGGTGTAGGAACTTGCAAAATGCAGACTGGGGGAGCTTTGCAGGCGTCCTTCAAAAAACTGTGCGCTCCTCTGCAGAACTGAGGAAAAGCATCTTTTCCTGCGTTCCGTCCTTAAAGGATGTGCCTGTCTAAGAGGACCCCTTCTGTGTGCTACAAGAGCCATTGGCTTTGCGCTGAGGGGCAAACTGCCGAGCAGTTTGTGTGTGCTCCTGAAGCCCGGAGCTGGGCCTGTGCTGTGTCCCAAAAAATCTGCAGGTGCTAAGAGGGGTTTGGCAGAAGCTTTTGTGGGGAATTGTGTACAGCAACCCCATAGGACATGATGCGTGCAACTTACAAAAAGCAAAAGCAAGACCAGGAAAGAGAGGAGAAAAAAGCTGCTTTAGCTGGACAATGAGCTCCCATGTATGCACTGACCTCTGAGAAACAATTTGCATAGGCACAACCTAGTTTCTAGTTCCTTAGTGGCAAAGCCAAGCAAAAGGCAGACACAGCCTCGGTTATTGGCCTGCAGTCCTGCTTGTTGTGCTAAAGAAGTGTTGCTCCTGGAGGGATGTTGTGAAAGGAAAATGCTCTGCTTGGTTGGGCCTGTTCTGTGAGATTCCTCAGCACCAACAGTTTTCTAATAGTACCTGTTCATTTTCCCTTGCCCCCGGCAGATCGCCTTAGACGTGGAAGGAATCAAGTGCACGGTTCGGTGAGTGGGACGGGCACCCTTGACATTGTTGGTGTCTGAGGATTGTGCAGCAAGCTGTGGGCTTGGCCTGTTGCACTAGAGTGCCAGCCTGGCAGGCCGAAACAAAGTCCACGCCAACATCTGCATAAACAGCCTCAAAAGGATTCCATCAGTTTCCTCCTTTTCCACTGAAGAGCTTTTAACTAATGAAGGTCAAGCTTTGCAGACAGGAGGCTGCATGCTGATTGTAGCCAGGCTGAAATATCTCCTTCAAAAGCATGTGCAGTCCTGTCTAAACATTAGTCTTCTTAGCCCACTTGAATTGAGTTTTAATCACTGAGTATCCAAATTTTATCTAAATTCATGACTTCTGCTCAGGACAGCTGGGGATAGAGCTCAGGAGAAATCAGGTACCAAATGACAGGTTACTCCCTGTCCCTCACACTGCTACCTGCCTGCAGGGCATAACAGCAGCAGCAGAACCTGCTCTGGCTCCCTCTCTTTCTCCAGAGGCTAAAGGGGAAGCAAAGGACAACAAACCTCCAGGTGTTGTCAGTCCAGGGCCTGAGTATCCTGCACCAATCAGTGGCAGCTTTGGTTGGTTCAGTTCAAAGCTCTGGTGCAGTGCAGGGCTGCAAGTTTCAGAGCAGGCAGCACTTGCCCTTTGTGGCTGAAAATGCCGTGGGCTGGAGTCCTGCCATGACCTAGCTCTTCAGCCCAGGCACTGAACACCTGTGGGGACTGGCATCTGAACTTTCACATGCAGGCATCATTGTCCTGGCATTCTCACAGGACTGTGAACTTCCCTTGGTGTCAGATAAGCGGTAGCATGATGTCCTTTAGTGGTACTGGTATGAAAGTCAGCCCCTCTGTGCACTGAGTCTGTGCAGGCTCCCTGCTGTCAGCAGAGAGAGAAGTCCCATGGCGCAGTTCACAGCCTTGTGGGGTGTGGAGGAGCCACTGTTGCCTCCAGGGACCTGCCCCCCCTCCACGCCCTACCTAGGTAGCTACAGTCACTGCTTGGACTGCACCCTTCACTTTGACCTGAGCCAAGTTTGTTGAGAAGACTCCTGAGCAGCTCTGCATGGCAGAGACAAGGTCTGTCTGTGAAGGGCTGGAATGCAGTTCCTGTTGGCTGCTCTCTAAGGCCTGAAATCCTGAGGGGAATCCACTTGACCAGAGCTGAGCAGAGAAATGTTCCCTGCTTCTACTCAGACACTTCAAGAACAATTGCAGGCTTAGTTAGAACATAAACACCACATACATACCACATGAACAGCCCCACACAACAGCTTTTGCCTTCAGGTCAGCTGTATCTCTGCTTGCTGCTTCTGCCAGTTCTCAGGAGGACACTTCCCAGGTCCTTATTGCTTGTTTGTGCTTTTTCCCTGCCCATTCCTTGCAGGTCCCGCTAGGAGAGGTTCTTGCCACTCAGGACTCCTCGGCCCAGGATGGAAAGGCTCAGCAGCAGGAGAGCATGGATAGAGTGCGCGGCATCCAGGAGTTCAGGTGTGTGTTACGCTTTCTCACTTTCTCTGAGCAGGGGTGGGCCTTGCTGGGCTTTAGGAGGCCCCGTGTCAAAGAACAGATTTGGCTTTCTCATCCTTTGACTTGCTCAGCACTGACAGGGGAAGGCAGCCCAGGGCAGGTCTGGCTGCCCACCGACCTAGAGCATAGCTGCCTCCTGGGACTCTCTTCTTAAACCTTGACAAAAAGCATTCCAAACTAGACCAGAGTAAAAGCAAGGGAGGTTCAGGCTGGGCTTAAGGACAGCAAAGCATTGAACTGCAAAGGCAATCAGGCAGAAAGAAGCGCCTCAGAGATATCCTGCAGTTTCCACCTCTGGAAATTCAGAAGCCCCAGGTGGATAGAGCCTTGAGCAGCCTGTCCAGATGCTGACCCCAAGTGCTTGGAACTGACGACTGGGCTAGAGGCTTCCTGGAGTCTCTGCCAACCTAAAGCATTCTTTGATAATGGAATTTGAAAATCTTACCCACCTCCTCCCCAAGCTATAGCTTGCAGGCTCTTTCACCACTGAATGAAAGAAGGATGGGAGTACTCATCTGGACTTCCCAAGCTCATCTTAACCAAGGAAAACTTTTGCAAGTCAGGTATCCACTGTAATCAGAAAGGAGCAGGCAGGAAGCTCTGTAATCAGCAGGTAGGAAGCTCTGATGCTGAGAGTACCTGAGCTTTCTGAAAGCGTTCTGTGGGTTCTGGAGGCTTGTTTGAATTTCTCAGTGGTGACTCTTTCACCTGCATGAACAACAATGAGAGATACTGGCCTAGGGAGGGAATTGCAGAATTCTCTTGAGGTGGAAGTAGAGGGCTGTGGGAAGCCCCTGAGACTGCCTTATGTGGGACATGGTATATATAGTCCTGGTTTTGCAAGGAGACCGTGTTGCCATTAAAGGCTTGTTTGTGTGTCTGCTTGTCGTAGATGGAAGGAGTTGGCTGCATTTGAGAGAAAGCACCACTCCTCCCTAGAGAGGGCGTCTGCAGTGGCGGCACAGACAGAGGAGGTGTGGCAGCCTCAGAGGGATCTGCTGAAGGAAGAGCTTCCTCTGGCAGTGCCAAAGGTATGCTCACCTTGTTCCTAGGCAGCACTTGTGGGAGAGGGATTTGTCCTAGCAAGACCCCCCCAAATGCTGCTTCTGGCAGCAAGCTAAGACCGAGACTCTGCTGCTGTTGTTGTGATTCCTTTTGGAAAATGGTGCCTCCCCCCTTCCAGGTTTGCCGCCGACAGCGGCCAGCCCGCAGGGGTCTGGAGAAGCTGCTCCAGGAATTCTCTCGCCAAGGGCACACACTGTCCCACGTGTGCAGAGAGAAGGCGGTGCTGGCGCAAGAGAACGCTGCCCTGGAAGCCCGACTGGCAGCCACGGAGCGGGACCTACGAGGCCTTTCAGAGCAGCTGGCAGAGGCCAGGTAAAGGCAGGGAGGAGATCCTGGGCGTGACATTATTGAAGGCCTGGAATTACAAAGGTGCTGGGTATCTTGTCCGGATTTACTTCCTGCTCTCTGCTCCCAAGATGTTTCTCGGACTGAGAAGCAAAGAGACACCGGTCAAAAGAAAAGGATCCTCTGGCCTGAATATTTTTTTCTGCCAGCTCAAGCTCTCCAAGCTCTTTTGTAGTCACATGCTCGGGACCCCTTGCACATTCCTGTGACAAGTGCAAAGCAAGCCAACTTGGCATTGAATTGAGTACCAGGGAAAGCGTACAGATCCTTGCTGTAACCAGAAGTTTCCCTCTGTTTTGCTTTCTCCTTGGGTGCATCTGACCATCAATCTTTCCTTGCCAAGTAGTTGGACATGGGATTTTCAAAATTCAAGGCTCTTCCATATGAATGTTGTAGGTATGGTGCTGATGCTTCAGGGGAAGCTGGAGAGTCATGCTGAAAATCTTGAGACCCTTCAGAGCTTACTCTTGTGAAGTATGGTGCAGGACCTAGATCTGCTTAGAAACAGCAGCAGCAGCAGAAGGGAAAGGTCTTGTGACTTCTTGACAGTGTCTGGGGACTCTTGCTAAGCACCGAATCCTGCCCACTGTCCACCCACCTCTGTAACCAGTCAAGGTCCCTTTGGCTGTTGCTTCTTCCTTTTTAAAGAGTGCCAAGATATTTGAGCACTGCTTGTTTAGTTAGTCAAAAATAAAGGAAGTGAGTGGTCTTGTTCATCAAATTCCAGTCATTTAAATGGCAGGAAATGGTCCATCACCCTGAGACAGTTCTTCTTCAGATAAAAACCTACTTCTGCTTTCCTACTCCTGCTGTTGGAATCTGGAGGATTCACTGTATCGTTTGGTGAATTCCCTTAGTCCCTTTTATTCAGAGAGTGCCTGGCGAACAAAGAAACGATACGTACACTAAGAATGGCATGAAACATGGACGAGTCAGCCAGGAGTGCCCTGTTCTGTCCCCTGCAGAGTGACTTGGGAGTGCTGATGAGCTCAGGGCAGTGAGCAGAGGCTGGGCTTTTGCTCCTTTGCAGATACTTGGTGGGCGTACGCGTGTGTGATAGGTCGGGCAACAGCAATTTGAGCTCTGGCTGCTGAGATCAAACTCAGCTGGGCTAGGTCATGAGGAAAGGCTGCCCAGTCACCTGGAGGACCTTGCTTTGCTATGTAAAGTGGTAGAATAGTCAAGCTCTATCTGAGTTTCCATGCATGCCATTTTCCATACTAAAGCGTAGGGATCTTAAGGCACATCTTTCTGGAGAAACTGCCCCTGTGTGCCAGGAACAATTGCTCTTCATGTTCACAACTTGTAGGTCAGAGAAGGAGAGCCTGCAAAGCAGCCTGCTGGAGGCTCAGCAGCACATATCGGAGCTGGAGATCGCCAGGAGCCGTGTGCAAGCCCAAGTGCGCGCAGCCACGCAGGCCAAGGAGGCGATACTCGGTGAGAGCCTCGTGCGCTTTGTTTCTGCTGGTGGCCCTGCCCTGTGCAGTTGCTCCCAAGCCAGCTCTGTCCGCAGGGCTTCTGTGGAGTGAAGCAGCTGAGGGCAGGGCCCTCCTTGCCTGAAACTGAAAGGGCTTAAGGTCAGTAGATTCCTCTGCTTGTGTAGTCTCTGATTCTGGCTGTGTGTCATGTTTGCAGAGGATGTGAGGGGCCTTCGTCGTGAGCTGCTAGCTGTAAGATCTCTCAGCCAGCAGCAATGTGAAGACATGGCTCAACAGCTCCGCTGGGCAGAGGAGCAGTTCAGGAAGGCTCTGAGACTCTGGCAATCTGCTCAGGAAGCAGAAAAAAGGCAGCTTGTGCAAAACCTGGTAAGAAGCAATACACAACTAAAGATTTCAGGCAAGTTTGTAAGGCTGGCTTAGCAGAAGAGCGGCCTGAGTATGTGACATGGCCTCAAGCATCAGGTGTGGGCTACACCTTCCTGAGCCAGGCAGCAGGGGGCTTCAAGGGCACATACTCAACAGCCTGGGAAGATCCAGAGGCCAATGCTGGGACAGTATATGCAGCCACAGGTTCAGGATGGGCATAAGCCAAGTTCCCCAGGAGGCTGGGTGGTCACCACCCAAAGCATGGCAGCGAAGGGGCAGGATCTTCCCCACAGCCTCGTGCCATGCAGCAGACTGCTGCTGACCTTGCTTCCAACAGCAGTCCCAGCAAGTGGGCTCCTTGCTTTCTGTCCTTCCATGGGGGACAGAGGCCTTCCCTTAGAGCTTGAAGCTGATGCAACAGGCCCCATGGTTCTAGTATTTCAGCTGGTGGCCTGCCTTGTGACTGGGTCATCGAGGTGTGCTGGCCTTGTCCTCATCCCGCAGTCCATCTGTAGCTCTTCCATGATCAAATGGCAGGGGCACTTGGAGAACAGAGCCTCTGAGAAGAGGCAGAAATCCTGAGGAGAGAGGGGCCAGAGAACAGGGAGCCATCGGAGCAGGGGAGGGAGGTGGCATTTCCTTCCTGCCACCTGCTGACACTCCTGCTAACTTCTGGGTAGGAACAGCATTGCTAGAGGGCAACGGGGGGTAAGGACTACTTGCAGGCACTGGAAGCACAGAGCCTGGCAGGCTCCAGCATTGAGCACCAGGAAGAACAGCTAGCATGGAAAGGTTAGATCTGGGTAGAGAAGCAGAAGGGAGTAGAGGAATAGAAGTGCTTTCGAGCCTGGAAAAGAGGGAATCTGAGCGTGATGGCATGTGCCTGCAAAATTTCTTTTGACCAAATATCAAGGACAAGCTGCAGGCAGAACTGCAGGAAGCTCAGAGGAAGATGAAGGCAATGGAGAAGAGCCACCAAGAAAACATGGAGAGGATGCGCAAGGTCCTGCTGCAGTACAAGCTGGCTGAACTAAAACAGGTGAGTGAAAGAACAGGAGGCACTGCAGTCACTCAATGAGTGGTCTCTGCCCTTGTTGCCTTTGCCCTGCAGAGCAGCAGGTGGATGGGGGCAACGTGTCTGACTGCCACGCTCTGAGGTCTCCATGGCAGCTGGTCAGTAGGACACTTACTGGGCCACTGAATCTCAGCTGCTGCCCTAGGCAGCAGGGCTTGTGCTTTGGCCGCTGGGCCAGCAATCCTGTGAATGTATTTCTGCTGGCCTCTTAGAGCTTGCTTTGTGTTTTGAGGGGTTTGTTCAGGTGAGCATGGAGACCCACACAGATTCTGAAGCACTTGTCCCTGTCCATGGTGAATGCAGTCCTCAGAAAGGGGTGAAATGTGCAGTTGTTCTTTCCCTTTCCCAGTCTCTACTATGGCTGGCTGTGACAAGCTCTAGTCTCTGACTGCTGTTTGGGTTGTCCTTGAGGAGGAAGACTTGACAGCTCAGCTTGCAGCCTAACACCAGTGTTGTTCCTAAGGGCTGGCCTTTGAAATGCTGTGTCTGGGGCATCTCTGCCAGGCACCTCTCTGACACAACCAAATTTCTTGTCCCAGATGGAGGCAGGATCTGCCATCAAAGCTGCCGCTGCAGCTGCATCCTCGGAAGCAGCCTCCTCTCCGCAGCCTGAAAACCGGAGCATGAGCAGTTCGCCCCGCTCGAGCCAGGAGAGAGAGAAGCAGTTCCTGAAGCTGCTGAGTACGTCCTGGGGATTTCTTGTGCAATCGAGCAGTGTATTATAGTGTGTGTGCCTCAGCATGAGCTGTAGCACATGTTCCTCCTCACTCTGGTGTCAGACAGACATTTTGGACTCCTTACAGAAGCCAGGGTTGTTCTTGGGGGCAGCCAGGGAGCACTTGGGGCGTTTCTCTTGCCTTTGAGGAAAAAGCTGAGAGTGGGAGGACTTTGCCTGAGCTTCCCTGTGCAGTAAAGACAAAAGCAGGGATTGTGTCCAGAACAGCAGTAGGCTGTGACCTAGCCAATGACTCAGGGAAGGTGTGTGTGCTAGTCTGGCCAAACTGATCAGAACATTTGGCTTCCTAGATTCCCTTTAGACTCCTGACTTGTCACCAGTCACTGGAGACAAAATACTTCGAAGAAATTGATTGGCTGTGTGGCTGGTTTAATAATGGTGTTGTTTTCATGACTGTCAATACTTCTACTATTCTTTCTACACTGTGGTTTGATAAGAATTTGACATTTTGGTTAGCCTGAACTCTTTGAAGAGAACATCAGGCAATAGCACAAAGAAGAGAGGAAGAGATCTTTTTCAGTACACCCTACAAGTTAAAAAGTTACATTCTTAGAACAATCCCAATTTATCAGAGAGGAAGAGTTGTTTTCAAAAAGCCCCAAAAAAGGAAAACCAGGACACATTTGTTACAATCCCTGTTTAATATTTTAGTTCTGTGCTTAGGAAGATGCATCAGAGACACACATCTGTGTGGCATGGTCAGATAAAAGTGCTCTGAGGCATTTCTCAGAAGGAAGCCTGCAGCCTCTCTGCTGCATGTTCCTCCAGTACCAGGCACTTTGTCACTGCTTGTGCCCAGCTGGTAAATATTCTTGGAATACTGAGCATTGGCCTCAATCCCTGCACAGATTCCTGCACTCCAGGAAATCACACCAAGGCCTTAATGACTCTTCAGTAGAACTGAATTGCTTCTTACAACTAGGAAGAGCTGCCAGTGCAGTGCTGTCAGAGAATATGGGGTCAGGTTATTCAGAACAGGGCCCAGTTGACTCAGTGTCTGCCATCAGCTGTTGGGACAAAAGGTGGATTGATCGACTCCTCCGTGGGTCTGAATTCAAAGACAATCATGTTCTGTCTTGAGTGGGGTCCACTGTAGCAGCGAGGGGGTTTAGATGGTGGTTGCTGCTACCTATTTCCCAAAAGGCATTTCCTGTGGAAAAGCCACTTGGGTAAGCATTCAGGAAGGCAGTCAAGTCCACACACACCACACTCACCACTGCAAGCTCAGTGCACCAAGGCCAAGAGGCCTTTTAGAAGGTCAGCTCCAGCAAGGTTTATTTGAGCACGCCAAAGGGGAACTAGAGACAAAAGATGAGCCATGTCCTCTGCACAATGTTTAAGTAAGGCTTGGTGCAGTGGCGGTACCAAAGGGCAGGGCAAAGGGAATTGGCTCTCAGGGAGGAAAGGGCCATCCACCAGGGGCCACACAACCAATGAGGAAACAGGGAAAGGAGAAAGCTGGGAAAGTTGGGACATTCCCCTCAAGGCAGCCCTTTAAAGGAGTATGGGAGAATCAGACTCTGTACAGGCCAGAGCTGCCTGTCTTGCTGAGGCTGCTGTTGCTGCTGTTCTCGTTGATGGTATTGTTAGCCAAGCGACCATAAATTGCTCAAAGCCCCAGAGAGTGGAGCTGGGTTTCAGATCTCCTGGAAGTCAGGATCTATGTTTTGAAGTTTGCTTCTTGCATTTTGTTTCTTTCAGGGCATGTGGTGAGTGTGGGAGATCCAGAGAAGAAGTACGCCAGGTGGAAACGTATTGGCAGTGGGTGAGTGCAGCCACGCTGACTTCTGCAGAACCACAGGCCAGGAATTTTGGTGGTGCAACATCACATGTAAAGTTAGGCAAGCTGCAAGCATCTTCAGACCTTGGCTCCAGATTGTCCCTGTCTCTGTGCTGTGGCAGTACAAGGCATCATCAAAGATAACCGAATGCTGACAATGTCTTGGCTGCCTGAAGGAGCAGGACCTGGAAGCCCTCCTGTCCCTCCAAGATGTAACACCAGTTTGCCTGTTTTCCAAGGATACATGGTTTTGTATGATTCAAAGCCATATGGCCAGACTCATGAATGAAAAAAACCTGAGAGAGCAGCTTCCCACCTGAGAGCTGTCAGATAACAGCTCTCAGTAGAATTCCTCAGCTGTATTGTGCTGGAAACCATATTCGGTGGCCAGGAAAATAAGAAAGGCTGTGTGGCATTGCCTGAGTTTGGCAGGTAGGATCAAAAGAGAGCGGTGAGAAGGCCCAGCAGGACTGTGTGTCTCATTGCCTGGAAAGGCACACCATAGGCACCGACCCAGGAAGGAAAAGGCAAAGAACAGCCCTGCATGCATCATCTAGTGTGTACATTTGAGATTTGTAGCAGCCCTTTTTCTTCCTGTTGGACCCAGCTTTTCTCTTGGACACTCTGCAGGGCAGAGGGCTACTGGGCTGCTGGGCCATTGGCTGAAGAGCAGACAAACCCCGGTGTTTTAGAGGCACTGCAGGCAGCAGAGAGCTCCTGCCTGGGCTGCCTTTTGCTTCTCAGCACTGAACAACTTCTCTGTTCTTGCCACTGCTCTGTTTCTAGGGGTTTTGGCACTGTTTATAAGGCCTTCAACGCTGCCACAGGACAAGCGGTAAGTGCCCATGCAGATTTTGCAGCTCTTGAGTGCTTTCCCTTGGCATGTGATTTGTGGCCAGAGTTTTGGGCCGCCTGTCTTTGCTGCAAAGGCTGTCCCGCAGGAGCATCCTGTATAGAGGCTGGCTGCAGAATGCATTTTGGAGAGACTTTGTCCTTTCTACTTACCTGAATGGATGTGAAGATGGCAGTGGTGTATTTCCGTAAAAGGACACCCTAGCTTGGACTTACTGGATAAATATGCATAGATTAGCTGATGGCAAGAGCTGTCATTCTGGCCCAATTCCTCTTAAGGCCAGGTTCAGAGACAGATAGTATTTCCCATTGTTTTCCATCACGTGGTTCCGTTTGAAAATATAATGCAAGACCTAAAGAAGGAGAGATCTTGTGTCGAGCACAGTTTTGCCTTTTACTCCTAGGGAACCTAGTTCACATACACAGACACCCACACAAACACAAACACGAACAGATAAATGAGAAGTTGATGAAGAGCCTTAAGTAATACAACCTTGTGTTGATCCTGTGTTGGTGACATTTCACTATGGAAATGCTGTTTGTACTGAAAGGACATGGAGGTGTTTTAAAGAATCACGCAGCTCTTTGAGGCTAAAAATTCAGAGTTCAGAATTCTGGTTTTTGGCTCTCAGGAAATGCATTCCATCTTCCTGACTAGTAAGGAATTAGATAAGGTAGTTCCTTCTCCACCAGTGGTGCTGAGATCAGGTACTTCCCTTGGAGGGAGGTCCAGGAGGTGTCCGAAAGCCCTAAGCCCTGTACTTAAAAGCTGGGATGCATCCATCGTGTACCATAAAGAGGGTTATTCATTGCTAAACACATGAAATAATTTCAAGTCTAAGCCATGGTCAAGATTGACCTTCAGAGTTATAAAACCCAAACTGCAGAAGTTAGGATGTGCTAAGATTGTATCTTTACTTTGAGTCGCTTTGGAGTTCTGTTTTGGACAGCATTTTCCCCATCATGTTTGTGCGTGTTTATTTGGCACACAATAGGAATGGCAGCTGTCGCTGAAACGCTGCTCAAAGCCCCTAGAAATGCTACCGCATTTTCAGTGGTTTCAATTTGTCTTCACAGGACCAAAATTACTTTTGGCTTGCAAGACGTGTGCAAATGATAGTAGTAGTGCTAAACAAAGTCTATTTGAGAAGTCTGGGGGTGCAGAGAGTGCTGTTAGCGCTTTGTGGTTGGTGGTCTAGAGTCCCTTTTGACCAAGGTGACAAGGCATCCAGGCCTGTGAGTGCACAGAGAAAGAGGCTCTGGTGATGTCTGTCCCTAAGAGCCTTTAATGTCATCGTAGGTGGCCGTAAAGCAACTTAATCTCCAGCACCAGGGCTGTGAGGAAGTGTTAAAGGAAATCCTGGTCATGCGAAAAAATAAGAACCCCAATATTGTCACCTACTTTGAAAGGTAAGTAGTTCTGGCAGAAAATGGATCTTTCAATGAACATCAATCCACTCCTGTATTAGACATGGGAGGAGATTGCATTTTGTTGCCAGGAATGGTTCCTGGCATAAACAGCTTGAAGATTGATCTCAGAAACCTGGCTCTCTTACTAAGGCAGCAGCCTGTATGTTCACTGGCTGTATGTTGTTTTGCTCTTTTGGGACGTGATTTTTTCCAAGTGTCAGAGGAGAAGTGCTGAGAAAGCATCCGCGAAATTATTTCCCTTGCGCTGTTCCCACTATTTTCCATTGCCTTGCATGCCAAAAGACTAGCGTGGGAGTCACTTGCAAGGTCGCCAATAGTTTTTCCTGTTTCTGACTGTTCTTCCTGCAAGGTTTTCCAAAGGGTGATGGCAGTGCTGCACACCCACCTGCCCTGAGTAAAAGGCGTGAAATCTGTGTCTCCTTGCTGCTGGAGTTCATGGTGCAATTTGTGTATGAAGATGAGGAAGCAGCTGCTGGGATGTGTCCACTTCCAGATTTATCTTTGCCCTCACAAAACTGCCTTTTCCCCCTGCTTGCCACCTAAGCCGTCTCCTTTTCCGTGGATTTGCCTTGCTCATTGAGGCGGCACAGTTGGCAGGCACTGGGTAGCCTGGCTGGAGTGTGAATTCATTTGATTCTGTCTTCACTTAGCAGTGACCTGGAAACAAAACTCAGCTGTAGTCTTTCTTCCATACGGCAATTTAGCTGTGCACATTCATCTCCATGCTGTTGCTTTCATCTTGCAGCTACCTTGTCAATGAGGCTGTCCTGCTGGTGTTGGAATATATGGATGGAGGCTCCTTAGCTGATGTGGTCTGCATGAGAAGGATGGCTGTAGGACACATGGCAACAGTGTGTCGGGAGGTAAGGGATCCCGCTTGTGCTTGGGATGGCTTGCACGGGCTTGTCCTTGGAATGTGTGGCTAAGGCAGAGATTCCATGTTCAGAGTTTTCTTTCTGGGTTGCTCTTACGCTTCAGAGAAGAAGGAGCATCTGCACTGAACTGCCTTTAGGTGTCCTTGCCCTTACGGTAGTCTGTTCTTTTACTCTTATCTACCATTGTTGAACTCCCTGTCTCTTTTTCATTTTAATTTTCTGTTCTGCCCTGTTGCTCTCCAAGCCTTTATCCAGAACCTTTCTGCATTGCCTGCTTTGCCTGTAAGCACAAAGGTGCTGGTGTGTGAGTATAAAACCAGTGGCAAAGCCAAAGAGAGACTCATCTGTCACAGGTCTCCAGAGACGGCATGGTGCTTGTTGCTGAACACTGACAAATGAGCTACGTCTAAGTCTTCTGTTAAGGCAGCCATAGAAGCCCTGTCCTGCAGTCTCCCACCCAAGAGTGATCCCCTTTGTACCCAGTGCAGGGACTTTTTCTCCTCTGGAAAACCGTTCTTCGTCCTCTAGAGGGGAGAGCGCATCCACTACAGCAGTGGTCATTCTGACTGGCTTTGCAGGGGACAGTCTTGAGGAGAGACTGATGTTTCCCCCTCAAAATCTTATGTGCCTCCTTTGGAAAGATCCTGCTCTCCTAGTGTTGCAGCAGCAAGCTCTTCCTCTTGCCAGCACTCACTGCTCCTTTGAGATCTGGGAATCTTCAGGAGCAGCCTCCTTTTGCGAGTGATGTGATCAGATCAGGGTAACTTTTGGCCTCCCGTTTCTTTTTTCTCTTGCAGTGCCTGCAAGGCCTGGCTTTCCTTCATGCCAACCAGGTGATCCACAGAGACATCAAAAGTGACAACATCCTTCTGGGCCGGGATGGCTCCGTCAAGTTGGGTGGGTATTCCCAGTCAGGCGCAGCTCTCCAGGGAGGTGGTGTGGGGCTGCTTGGGAGTGGCTGCCGGGTGCCAGCAGTTGGTGCTGGTGAGAGGGCAGGGAGCACTCTGCAATGCCAGGGTGCAGCTGTATGGTGCTGAGTGGTCTAGAGAGCAACAAGGTGTCAAGAGTAACTTTGGTTTGTGTGTGTTCCTTCCAAAGGGAGGGAGTTACAGTGTAAAAATTCAGTGCAATGAGGATAAGCCACTGTGGAAATGGTGGGTGGGGTTTTTACATGGACAATTGCCCATGTCCTTGGCCACAGCCCTGCGGAAAGAGAGAGCCCAGCTGCGTTTGCAGTTCCATTCAGCACTGCATTCTGGGACTGAGAGTGAGGAACCCTTTTCCTTGGTTTCCTACTTGAAGCAGTGTTTGTTTTTCTCCTCAGCTGATTTTGGCCTCTGTGCTCTGCTCAGCCCTGAGCAGAGTAAACGGAAGTCGATGGTCGGGACCCCCTGCTGGATGGCACCCGAGGTGGTGAGAGGAGAGCCATACGGCCCCAAAGTGGACACCTGGTCCCTTGGCATCGTGGGAATAGAAATGGCCAAAGGAGAGGCTCCTTATATTCGGGAAACCAGTGACAGGGTAAGGTGCAAATAGGTTCAGATAGCTGTGCCCGTCTGGTCCCTGTCCATTAGACAAAATCCCATTCCCACAGCTTGAAGTGGCTTCCACCAGGGCCCAATTCTAAAAATTTTCCTAGGGCTCACATCAGCTGTCAAGGCAAGACCTGGTGCAGCTTGGAATAGCTGGAGCTGCACTGGGACTTTCTTCTTTTGGGAGAGAAGGCTCATCTCTAACCGTCTGCAAAGGCAAGAACTTGCCACTGCAGACTAGAGCTGAAAAGATGGGGTCTAGGTGAGCCCTGAAGGATATGGAAGAGTCACGTAGAGTCTCATGTTTCCTTTTGCTTCAGGCTAATTACCTGATAGCCAAGCGAGGGGTGCCAAATCTGCACAAGCTCAGGCTACCCCGTGGCTTGTGTGAATTTCTGGGCTGCTGCCTGCAGATGGATGCGGACAGGCGAGGCTCTGCCAAGGAACTTCTGCAGGTACAAGGCAAAGGGGCTGCCGGACAAACAGCTGTTGCTGTCAGGGTTTGCTCCTCAGCAAAACTCCAGGGAATGAGATGGGCCCCCCACGAAGTAACCTCCACTCCAGTTGGTTTTCAAATGGGAACCAAGTAGGATCCAAGAGTGCTTGAGGTTAGAAGGGATCAGTGAAGGTCATTAAGTCCAACACCCAAGCAACCAGCAAGGACATCTCCAAGTAGATCAGGTTGCTCAGAGTCCCATCCAAGCGGACCTTGAATGTTGCTGGGCTTGGGGCTCCTCCCAGCTCTCTGGGCTGTTTGTGTCAGTGTTCCAGCACTCTCCACATGAACAGTTTCTTCCTTAGAGCCAATCTGGATCGAGTGTCTTTTAGCTTAAAAGGGTTCCCTCTTGTCCTCTTGCAATTGGCCCTGCTACAAGATATGCCCCCATTGTTCTTAGAAGCCCCTACAATTATTGAGAGGTCTCTTTGGGGTTTGCTCTTCTCCAGGCTAAACAAGCCCAACTCTCACAGCTGTTCCTCAGAAGAGAACTCCCACCTTCTGGTCATTTCTGTGGCCCTCTTTTGCTCTCGGCTGGAGCATTCAGGTTTACATGGTAGTAAAGGAACTGAAGTATTGCAATGCCAGGGAAAGGGAACTTGAAGAACACAATGAAAGCAATCCCTGCCAAGTGGTTTTAGATTGATCTGTAAAAGGCAGGGGCTTTGCGGGGGCTCACTGGGGGCATCCGAGGGCACCCAGCTTGTCCCTCCCAGCCCACTCTTAGAGGTTTCTGCCAGGCAAACGGGGACAGCTGTGCAGGATTTGTGCCAGCCCCATGTGCTGCCTGGCCAGGTCAAGACGATGAGAACGGCTGTGGCTTTGCTGCCAGGTTTTGTGGCAAACAAGGAGCTGGTGACCGGGCCGCTTCCTTGCCTGTGCCTGCTGTGAAGGAAGATGCCAGCCAGCACAGGAGGGGGGGCATGCCGAGGCAGACGCCGCTCTTCCTGCAAGCCAGAGCTGAGCACATCTGCGCCCTGCTGCTTGTGTCCTTGCTCCTGACTTGCTGCTGTAAACCTGCATGTCCAGCATCCTGAGAACAACATGTGGGATCAATACTTTTCAGAGCTCTCGGGAGTCTCTTGAGGAATGCCTTATGCTCCACATCTCCCTTGGACACCCATATAGCCCATGTCTCAAATATCAAAGAGGAGTAAAAGAATAAGTCTGTAGACTTTCCTAAAAGGAACAAAACCTTTGGACAGCAAGCAGCAATCCCTCAGTGATATCAGGACCAAAATCCCAGGAAGTGATGACACCTTGAGGAATGGACTAGTGCACTTCTGGGCCATGTTTCCTGCAATAGCAGCATCCTGGACATGAAGGCAGATTGGCTGATGGTGCTCTCAGTCCGATGTCTGTGTATTTCTGGGGGCTAGATGAATTCAGCTTGACCCTGTTAGGAACTCAGATTTTAAAAGAATGGTTCCTTTTTCCTTTGTCTCTTTTAATTTGGGTTGTTTTGTTTCTTTTTCCCTTTGGGCAGCATCCATTTCTCCAATCAGCGGAGCCTCTCTTAAGCCTCTTCTGACCGGCTGATTGCTGTCATCCCTGCAGCAAAGTAATGCAGGAAGCAAAGGTGATGACAAGGCCACTTCAGCACTTGGAGACCAGAGCCTCTGAGAGCAGGTAGAAATCCTGAGGAGAGAGGGGCCAGGAAACAGGCAGCCATCAGAGCAGGAAAGCAGGCATCTTCTTTTCTCCCACCTGCTGATCCTCCATCTGAATTTCTGCTTAGGATAGCATTTCTGGAGAGCACAAAGTCACTACTGATGTGCACTTTTCAGGTGGGTGGTGTGAAGCTTCCACTGATTTTTTGGGGCAGCTTGGCTGGGACTTCATGTGGAAGTGCCTTCCTCCCCTCACCAGGAGCCGGAAGGGCAGCGTTTGGAGGCACAGCAGCGGCTGGCACAAGGGGCAAACTTCCTTGCAGAGGTACAGAAGGAGCAGGAGAAGAGGCTGCTTGAGATGAAGCAGGAAGTTGCCAGCATGCAAGCTGTACAAGAAGAGGTATGAAGCAGAGCAAGTCAAAAGGCAAAAGGTGTAAAAAGAGAGCTTGTGTGTTGTTTTGGACTCCTCTGCCCTCCTTATGGGCACTGTTTCTCTGGACACTGTCTGTCAGGGTGGCATTGTCTCTTAGCTGGCCCTTGGGAAACAGTGCTGGAGAGACCTTGGTGCCAGGAGGCGGGAAAGCACCGGTCAGGTGAGAGGCTACCAGAGTGCAGGTTTGAGGAAGGCAGGGATGGTGTTTCAGGCCCAAATGGAATGGGGAAGCCAGAGCTTTGTCTCAGAAGGAGGGAGGTCCCACAGGAACCCCCCTGCAGAACCAGGCTAGAGCTGTGGGAGCGGGCTGGCTGAGGAGGTGCCTGAAGCTGCTGAGTACGTCCTGTGTATTGTTCTTTGTCTGATTGAGTAGTGTATGGTGTGTGTGCCTCAGCATGAGCTGTAGCACATGTATCTCCTCTCTTTGGTGTTGGGAGAGACATTTTGGACTCCCTTCAGAAGCATTGTGGTGCTTGGATGCAGGCAGGGAGCACTTGGGCGTTCCTTTTGCCTTTGAGGCAAAGGCTGGGTGTGGCTGGGCTTTGCCTGAGCTTTCCTGTGCAGTAAAGTCAAAAGCAGGGATTGTTTTGTGAGTAGCAGAAGGCTGTGACCTAGCCAATGTGATGGTGTGTGTGCTTGTCTGGCCAAACTGATGAGAACAGTTGGCTTCCTAGATTCCCTTCAGACTCCTGACTTGTCACCAGTCATTGGAGACAAAATACTTCAGAGAAATTGCTTGGCTGTTGTGCTGGTTTAATCCTGGTGTTGTTTACTAAGACTGTGCTTCTCTTATTCCTTCTCCAGACCACGTTGGCCCCTTGCCGTCTAAATCCCCACTCTAAGGACTTTTCAAATGAAAACAAAGGAATGGAAACAAATGAGCAGGACCACTTCAGGATTGCTTTTTGCAATGGCAGCTTGGAGCTGGACTCACAATAGTAATCCTATACAAGCTCAAGCCTGTTGGAAGATTCCCTTCCTTGTCAGCCAGGGCATAAGGCTCTACACTCCCTTGAGAACTGGCCATTGATTCTTGAAGTTGGAAAGTCCACCACCCAAAGGGCATCCTTGTTTGGTTTGGAATTGGGAACGATCTCCATCCATTATCAGCTCCAACATACACTGCCTTTGGAATGCTGCCCATTGGCCAGTTTTTGCCCAGCCGTGGACTTGGGGATGAGGAAAAAAGTGCAATTGCATTTCCATTGAAAACCCAGTGAAGAGCAGGGCAGCCTGTGAGAGACGGTCTGAAGTTCCTCTCATTTGCCTCTCAACCGTCTCAAGGACAGGCATCGGGACCCTGAGGAGCCTGATGGGAATTCTGGCCTGCCAGTGGTGGATGAACGCCAAACATCCTGAGGCCCCTGAGCAGAGCTCTGACCTGCCGAGAGATTGTTCGCAGCTGTGTCTACTGTGACTGCTCCTAGCAGGGCCTGCCAGGGGGCGAGGCGCCCCATATGCTTGAACTTGCTTGGTGACAATAGCCCAGGAATTTTGCCACCTCTTGGCCTGGTTGGACTTTTCTGGGGTCACCTTTGGTGGTCCAAAGAAGACCCGCATCTACTTTTCAGCCAGCGTGGCAGACCGACTGAGATGGAAGAAGCCTCTCTCTCATGGACTGAGACATGAGAGCCCTAGACGGAGAAGCTCCCCCCTCCCAAGGACTGAGACTGAAACCCCTAACAAGGGGGAGGTGTGTGGGGGAGCCGACCAAAAAAAAGGGACATATTTGCCTGCAAGTGTGGCCATTGGAGCAAGAAGACAATGGTCCTTGCCTACTGCTCAGAACATGGACTACCTGTTACATCTCTTCTTCATTGTCTCTTTTTCCCCCTCAACGATTTCAATAGACTTACTTCAAGATCTCTTCCCCCCTTCAGCAATGGACTTTATTAGAACCTTGAGATAACCAGAACCTTTGAGATCTCCCCTTGGGAAAGGGCTATAAGTGGGCCTGTTAGCTAAGGGAGGGAGAAGAAAGCTGAGAAGCAAGAAAAAACTGGCAAGGATCTCTCTCCAAGGCTGTAAGCAAGGAGACCAGGAGAAGTGAGGAATGGAAGAAAGACAAGGAGAGAACTTTGCAGCTGGACAAAGTATTTTTAGAAAGTTGAAGTCATTGTAACTTTTCAAGAATAGTATTATGTTGATTTATTGTGGCCAATAGTTAGGGTAAAAGAAGTCTAAAGAGGTAGGACGTGTATGAAAGGTCAGCCATGTTGGTTAATGAAGAGTTGTCATCTGAGACTGCTTGTGGTCTCTGCTTTGTGTGGGGACTGCCTCGACAGAGACACTCCCCAGAGTGACTAGGCGAACTCCTTTGGCTGGACTACGAGGACTTTGTCTTTCTATGTTTGCTAGCTATACCCCCTCTCTGTATCTCTCTCCCCCTTTATCTTTTTCCTCTCCCTAAATCTGTCTATCGCATTTGCTGTGTTCATTCAATAAAGGTGCATTTGTTTTGATTAATACTGAAATCCCCAGTGTGTTGTGTTTTGCACTCTGAGATCAGTAAAAAGAACCATCATGACTGCTCTCTTGTATGAGTGGATCTTGCCACAGCCAAAACATCCCGTGCAGATGCAGGCTTTCAGCAGAGCACATCGATGCTTTTGGTTCCTGCTCCATGTAGCTGGCACATCCCCCCTGTGACTGCCCCCCCCCCAGGGGGCCATGGCTAATAGGTTCAAGGCTCTGCAAGTGCAACGAAGAAGGTGGGCATGTCTGCTGGCAGTACAGGAGAGCAGAGAGGAAAGCGCCTGGCAGGACCCTGGCCAGCAAGGCAAAGCACCTGCTGCACCTGCTCCTTTTCATCAGATAAGGACTGCCGGGTGACACCACGCTTGGGGTTGTCTGGGGCCCATAAGTCATGAAAAGTGTCTCTGCTTGAGTGGCTTTGTCCCTCTTCCTGTGCCTTGTGTTGCCCCTGTGCTCCGCCGTATTTGCCCAGGGTTGTGTAGCTGTGTGGCACAGCTAAAGTGCAGGAGAGCTTCATTTGTCTGCCCTTTGAGGTGGCTGCTCACAGCAGCCTTTTCAATCTGCAAGCTCCGTCTGGAGAGTAAATTCCCTCCATGTTTGGTCCCGGAGGCCAGGGCCTGTCGTGTGCTGTCCCAGGTGGCACTGAGGGCTGCCCGGTGCCTCAGGCTGGTGTGACCCCAGCACAAACAAGAGGAGACAGTGGCAGGTGCTTGTTTCCAAAGCCACATTATTCAGAGGCAATGCGCCGTGTGTGTCCTTTGTCCTGGCCAGCCCCAGACCTGGGGATCCGATGCTGGCACTGCTGCTGCAGCTGAAGGCAGCGAGGATTTGGTGGTTGGTTTCCATCCCAGCAGAACTGGTCACTTATGAAGCCGGGTGCTGATGGTACCCTGAAGATCTCTGAGCTGCATGGCTGTGAGGGAACTGTCCCTTGTTGTTATTCTCCATCAGGGAAAGCTGTGCTTGCCAGGTTTGAGTCAAGAGAGCAAACAGGGACTGAGTGAGTCTCTTCTATCTGTGTCTGCTAAGAGCAGTGACCTTTGAGATTAAGTGGCACAAAGTCAATTGCTTGTGGTCCCTCTGTGAATCCCCATGTTTGGTAATGCTGCTTCTTTGGTAAATCTGCCTGTAGCACAGTAGCAGGGCAAAAAGCCTCTGCACTCTGCAGGTGCTATAAGCTGCCATTGATGCACACAAAAACTGTATGTTGTCTTTATGAGGAAGAGAAGAACTGGTTTAGCAGTGAGAGACATGGAATTATTCCTCTGATCTTTCCTTCTGTCTCATATAGGCAGATCTCTGTGGGTCACAGGTGTGCTCCTGACTGGAAGCAAACGGGGAAATCCTTGGCACCATAGCCTGGTGGGGGCCATGAGATGCAGGGACCGAGCAGGAGCCTGGCCCTGGATGGGCTCACCTGCAAAGTGTGGGCAGGCTGTGTCTTGGAGGTAGGTGCCACAGGCAAATCCATCAGTTTTCCCTCTCCGGTGGCCAGGTCACGGAGGATGTTCTCCGGTTTGATCTCCTAGTGCAGGACCCCACAGCTGATGCAGTGATGCACGGCCTCAGCACCTGGAGGAACAGCCCCTGCACCACCTTCTCTGACACGGAGCCCCCAAGGCAGAATGAAATCAAAGAGGTCCTGCGACCACTCAGGGCACTCCATCACTAACAAGAAGTTGTTAAGGAGCTCACACCAATCCGAGAGCTGAACAACACCATGGAACCCAGTGGACACCTTGTCCAGCACCTCCATCTCCCTGGGTTCATGGGTTCCGTCGGGCCGCAAGAAGACCACAATGCCGTCCGTGGCGCTAATGCCGTGCCAGGGGTCTGGAACCCCTCACCCAGCCCAGGATGCTCCGAGCCCTCCACTCTGCTCACGCCTGCTCTCCCTCCAGGCATCCTGGCGGCTTCCACTCTGTCAGGCCTCAGTTTACCCTGCCCGTCACGTGCCGGTTTCTGCCACTGGCCCTGGTCACTCACCAGCTCCCCCTAATAGCGGATGGAATCCCGTGGAACACTTTTGATGGCCAGCCGCGAGCCAAGGGGAGAGAAGGGCTGAACGCAGATCTCACCCTGCCAAGCCCCGTCCTCCCCCTCTGCCGCCCTCCTACCTCCTCTGCCCCCCTGCCAGCCCCTCCGTGCTGTTACATTTTAGTTCAGTGTTACACTCTGTCTCACCCCTCGAAAATGTACGGTTTATTCTAAGTCTGTGATCCTCCCTTGAAGTATCATGCATCTGTAATCCCATTGGCCCAAGTCTTATTCCGTTCCCCCTTTGAATCTCCCTGTTAAGATCTGCGAGGCAGGCGAGACACGGCCTTGGCCCATTTTCTCCCCAGGCTCTCCCTCTCTCCCCTCCCTTCCCCTTCCCCCCTTCTCTCTCAGAAACCATGCTGCTCCCGGGGGTGGCACCCCCAATAAACGCTCATCTCATAAGCAGGCTCAGAAGCCGTGTGGAATCTCCTTGCCTGCCTGCTGCTACCAGCGAACATACAGCTTAGGGGGCGCCCCGGGGACTCCGCAGGGAGCCTCGAACCAACCGCAACACCCCTCCTCCCACCGGGGCCCCGTCCGCCGCCACGTCCCCGAGTAGACGCTGCCATTCGAAGGCGCGGCGCAGCAGCAGTGAACCCAGAGGAATCGCTCTTGCAGGGCCTCCTGCGCTTTCCCTGCGGGCAAGATGCGGCTGTCAACATTCGGGCCAGGGCCGGGAACGGTCCCCGACCTCCCCACTCCAGCCCCCCAAGCGCCCCGGGCAGGGCATCCCCATTGGAAGGGGGCACCTGCGGCTCGGGCGGGCGGCTGCTCTGTGGAGCGGCGGAGCTCGGGCCGGGGAAAGCGCTGCCGACTCCTCTATGGACTCACTTCACCATTTGAGCAATACTGCAGCAGCCCGCAGATCATGAAACAAAAAGGGAGAAATCACCCACTTGCAAGAACGCCCAGAGCGTGCAGTGAAAAGAGGAAAAAAATGGACCCTTGCACAAATTCCAGACTTAGATGAAACTCAAATGAAAAAATAAGGACGCTTGCATGAGTTTGCAGACTATGCAAAAAAATGATAATGAAAAAACACTTTCATGAGTTCTTAGATTGTACAGCAAAATAGGGGGGATAAAGGGATACCTGCACAAATCTACAGACTCTACAAGAGTAAAAGGCACACCTGCATGTGTTTGCAGACTCTACAATTGCAGAGAACAAAGAAAGGATGCCTACACACACCATGCTGGGCAGGAGACATCCACTTTTTAGCTGAAGCTGTTGGCAGGAGCTTTACCAAACATTTGGCATCTCCATGCCATTTTTCTTTCAATATGCTGCCCCAACAAAAAAACTTCTATACACCCATCGAACCATTAACAACTCTGCAGGATGACACCAACAAATAAGCGCTGCCAACTGCTCGATGCTCTCACTTTATCATTTTACCAGTGGTGCATGAGTCTGCAGGCCAGGAAACAAAAACAGAACAAGAACCCACTTGCACAAGTCCCCTGACTGTGCAAGGAAAGGGGGAAAAGGGCACACCCGCAGTAATTGGCCAACTGTATAGGAAGAAGGCAAAAATAAAAAACACCCGCACATGTCTGCAAACCTTACAATTGCAGAGGCAAAAAAAATGGATGCCTGCATTTGGCCAACGACTTTACAACATCAGGTGACAAAAAGGACTCCTTTGGCAGGACACACACTTCCTCAAAGCAGTGCTAAGCCCTCTTACAGTGCATAACCAATAGCTCAGAAGATCCAAGAGTAACAAAGAACAGGCACCAAGCCCACACACCCTGTACTTTGGCCACCAAGGCTTCTGACTAAAACTAGTTCCCTAAATTGCAATGCCTGTCATTCCTGCCCATTCCCTACATGGCTAACATCAACCATCGTAGGATTCACCGAAAGAAGAACGATTTTTTAGTGAGGAAAAAATGACAACTAACAAACCACCCATATGTGTTTGCATGACACTGGAGCAGCGTTTGTGTTGTCAATATGGCAGGGACACGTCCTGTGCACGGGGCAGTGCCCATGTCCTGTGCATGGCAGGGGGTGCCCTTGGAGCAGCCCTCACGGTGTGGGTGCAGCCATGGGTGCGTTTACCCGTTCTCTCCACTTCCACCAGCTCCCAAGTCAGCCCTTCTCCTGAAAAAGTTCTCAGTCCAGCACTGAGCTCCGGGTGCCTTTGCGAAAACTCACTCCCTTCAGCTTTTGGGAAACCTGCAAGTTCAGATTCCTCCTTGGATGTGGGTTCTAAATCTCTGTCATGCCCATTTTAGATATGTGCTGCACAGTACTGCATTTTTCAGTCATTTGCTGCACTCTCACTTCTGGCCTGCAGAAATGGAGAAAATTGATCCTGGTTTTCCTCAGCTAACTCAGGCTTTTCTTTTCTGAGCAGCACAGCTCACTGAAACACAATCCCACAGCCACTGCAGACAGTTGCAGGCACCAAATGGGGGAAACGATCCAAAGTGCAGGTTCCCAGGAATTTCCTCTGTTATTTCGTTCTAGACCTCCTCAGAACATGCCTCAGGTGCCAGCCTGACGGGTAACAGGAGAAGGCCGCAGGTCAAGAACAGGAGTTCACCTAGGGGCTATAGGAAGCAGAGGAATTTGCAAGGCAGCTGAGTGTGGCAGATGGTGGAGGCTTGCCAAGCTGCCTGCTCTTGTCTTGCTGCTGAAACCCTGAACTGCACTGCTCTTGGGAACAACACTTGGGCCTAAATCCCACTGGAATCAGCATTTCTTAGAGAGATTGGCCCTGAGGAAGGGCTTACACTGCTCAACCTTTTGGCAGCTCACCTGGGCCATGTGTTAGAAAGGAGGAAGCTAAGTGAGTCTCTGGAGTTTCCTGGCAGGAAGAAAGCCCTGTGACAGCAAGCAGCATTCTCAGGCTGTTCTCAGGGGAAAATCCCAACAAGCTGAAGACACCTGAGTAAAGGGGTGAATACAATGGTGAGCTACACTGGCCTGCAACAGCAAGGTCCTGGACATGAAGGTAAAGGGCACAGAGTGTTGCCTCCCGCTTGAGGCGTGGTGTCGTGGGTCAGGAACGGCACTGCAGCGACCCCTTTGCTACTCGGTCCAGTTACTCGCGTTCACCAATACGGTCGACGGTAAAAGGCCTTCAGTAACCATTGGGGAGGGGCTTTTATAGCAGGGGTCAAGGTACAAAGTAACGGTTCCGGCGGAGGGTCCCTGCCTGCCCGTGACATCGTGATATTTTGTACACACCAATCTCCCACATTTCCCCTCCTCCTTTATGATTAGTTAAAAACATGAAAAATGTAAAGGTTAAAACCGACAACTAACAAACATAGCCAACATATAGAACTGGTTAAAATGTACCGAAACTGATCAATACACCATGACCATAGCAAATTTGAACAAGCAAAACGATAACTATCTCCAACTGGTTTGTAAAGAACAACACAAAACATCTTCTTAAACTTGTTTAAACTGTAAAGTCCAAAGTCAATGTCAGGGGCTTAACAGGCTGGAATCAAGGGTGACCAGTCATGGGATTTTGCAGGACTTCTTCCTCAGCTTTTGCCATCTTCGCAGAGGTGCAGAAAACCTTTGGGCTGATCGTCGATTGTTCCATTCAAGTAGAGCCAGAACCTGGCTACACATCAGGACATGCTGTGCCTGTCAGCTTCCAGTCCTGAGAATCCATTCTCTACGTGTCTTGTTGGTGTACCTCTTGATAGCTGGTCTTGTCCCTCACAAGCTTTTAACTGTAAAGCACTGAATCCTGTACACAACGTAGATTTCTGGGATAGTGTCTATGTACACTTGCCTCAGGTTTCCATTGAGCCACAGGAGCTAGAATTGCTGGGATCATAGCAAATGGATGCTTGTGTAATGTTCGGTTACAAAGGGAAAGACAGGACAACAGGGGGGCAGTCTCAGGATGTAAATGCAACACCAGACATTTACAGGAATGCAAGCTTGTGGTGTAACTACACCTCACGTCATGTATCAACAGAGCAGCTATAGATTTCTTATTGTTATCTCATGGTCATGGATGCCAGGATTTTGAAGGTATGTGTTGCATGAATTTATCAGATCACAGTGAATCAATCTACAAAGGCATTGCAAACTTGAAGGAGAGAGTCAATCACTTACAGGTGGATGACGGATTGGGATGGCTGAACAGTTTTTCAAGAGCTGGGGCATCACTGGGTGGCTTAAGGCCTTGTTGAAGACAGGATTGTTAATTGGTTGGTGATTGTAATTATTGATCTGTGACTCCCTTCTCTGCTTGGATTTTTCCATCGGGCCCTGCAAAAATCCTTGTCAGCTGTGTTTGTCGCTCAAATATAAAAAGGAGGAAGTATGGAGGGGCTTGACAGCTGGCCTGCAAGCAAAGCTGAGTTAATAGAAGAAATAACAATTGATGATTTTTGAGCGCATCCATAGCAAGGAAAAAGACAAGGCCATCAGCATGAAAACCGATTAGAAAAGATCCATGTGAATTTTTGTAAGCTAGAATACATGCCTAAGTAGATGTGCATACGTTCCTTATTAAATTTCTGTAAAACTTTTGCCAATCATATTGACGCTAATTGCTTTGCACCAATGAATATAATAAGTTATTGTGATGCAGTTAATGACTTAAGATCACACTTTGTTAAGAGTATATAAACTGGAGAACAGACAGAATAAAAACTTTTTTTCTTCTTGGACCTTGGTCACGCGTGTATGTCACGACCAGACTAACGCTGACACTGGGTGACCCCAGTTTCCTCTAGGCTAGAGATCAGGGAGGAGTTTCAAACATGCACGGCTTACAAATCAGTCCCCAGAACCACACATACCGTTTTCTGCCCACCATTCACAAAACACTGCTGTTTCCTCAAAGAAAAGCAACAGAAAGCTCTAGCAGACTGCCCCCACCCCAAGAGTTTCCAACCAAGTTTTTCCTCTACTTTCTACGTCCTGTGTCTTGGCAAAAGTGCTTTCTGCCAGCAGAGTGAAGTGGAGACAGACCATTCATTCGTGTGACACAGCACAGGTTGCTGCTCCAGCCTGAGAGCTGGAACTCAGAAACTTGGGCAACTGTGCTTTCAGATGCAACCACAGCCAGAGAATGATGCTGGGGATGACAGCTTGGGGAGGAAGCTGGCCCAGCAATGGCATTGCACACAAGCTCTCAAGGAGGCACTATCAGCATGACAGCCCTAATAATGCCACACAAACCCTCATAGTAATACCCATTTATTGGATGCTGGTTGATCTGCATGTATGTCTACACTGCTGCCTTTATAACCTTTTGGAAATGGTCAGAGCTAGCAGGATTCACCCAGCATCAGGAGCTGGTGCAGCCTGGGAACCTGCTGATTTACAGAGGCTTCCTGCTTCCCAGGTGATGCCAAGGCAAGCCCTACTGCTGCTGCTGCTGCTGCTGCTGCTGCTGCTGCTGCTGCTGCTGCTGCTGCTGCTGCTGCTGCTGCTCTGCCAGAGAGCCCCGGCTGGGCAGGGATGGCACCACTGTGCTGCGGGCTGTTTCTCCTTCCAGAGCTGGACAGTGCTTTTGAGGCAGCAATGACAGCTGGTGGGAGAAGGAAGGGGCCTTTTCTGGAGCCAGCACTGTGGAGGCGCACTATGGCCACCTTCAGGGTAGAATGTCGGTGCCCACAAAGTAAAGCAGCTGGACACAGCTGGAAAAGGCTTCCTTTCAAGCCTTCTTGTCTCTTGGAAAAGAAGGGAGCCAAGGGCCAGGCCGAGCAGCAGGGCCCGAGCCCTCCTCCGTGCCTGCAGTGAGGGGCGGCTGCCGCTGGGCGGCGCCATGGGAAGGGAGCGCCCCTGCGCGGGAAGGGCGGGGCGGGGCAGCCGCCAGGGGGCGCCCGGGGCGGGGCGGGGCCCCTCTGTGAGGGGGGAGAGCCTCGGGCAGCTGCGGAGCCGCGCGAAGCCACAGACGGGACTGTGCGGCCGCAAGGCACAGCGCCAGGGCCATGGACAGCGCCAGGGCAAAGCACAGCTTAGGCGCGGGCTGACCGGCAAGGGAACCTTCCCATGGAGTGCAGCATTTCCGTGTTTTGATTGCCAGTCCTGCGCTGAGCTGGCAGGGCACAAAGCCTCCTCAAGCACAGGGGCCTCCTCTCCAGGCTTCCTGCACTCCCTTTGCTGACGGGGTCCAGTCAGGCAGGCAGAGGGCAGGCTCAGCTGGTGTTACAAAGCGCTGCTGTCCTAAAAGAAAAAAAAGACAAAAGCCAAAGGAGAAAGGAACTATTAGTTCTCAGGCTGAATTCCTCACAAGCGGAGGAGGATTCCTCTGGTTCCCAGAAAGGTGCAGAATCAGGACACGAGGACACTCTGTGCCCTTTACCTTCATGTCCAGGACCTTGCTGTTGCAGGCCAGCGTAGCTCACCATCGTATTCACCCCTTTACCCAGGTGTCTTCAGCTTGTTGGGATTTTCCCTTGAGAACAGCCGGAGAATGCTGCTTGCTGTCACAGAGCTTTGTTCCTGCAGGAAACTCCAGAGACTCACTTAGCTTCCTCCTTTCTAACACATGGCCCAGGTGAGCTGCCAAAAGGTTGAGCAGTGTAAGCCCTTCCTCAGGGCCAATCTCTCTAAGAAATGCTGATTCCAGTGGGATTTAGGCCCAAGTGTTGTTCCCAAGAGCAGTGCAGTTCAGGGTTTCAGCAGCAAGACAAGAGCAGGCAGCTTGACCGGCTGTTGCAGTTCCTTTGAGGATCCCTGCACAGTCCCTGGGGCACCCTAAGCTGTATGTTCGCTGGTAGCAGCAGCAGGCAGGCAAGGAGACTCACACGGCTTCTGAGGGTGCTAATTAGAGAAGGGTTTGTTGGGGGTCCCACCTCCGAGGGCACCATGGTTTCAAAGGGAGAAGTGGGGGCGAGACACAGAGAGCCGAGGGAGAAAAAGGACCAAGAGCATGTCTCCTTTCCCTCACAGAGTTTAACGGGGAGATTCAAAGTGGGAGGGGAATAAGACTTGGGCCAAGGGCATTACAGATACATCATACTTCAGGGGAGGATCACAGGCTTGCAAAAAGCTGGACATTTTCGAGGGGTGAGACTGAGCATACCATTGAACTAAAATGTAACACCACAGTCTGTCTCCACTGTGGTGGCAGAAACGACTTTTACTAAGATATAGGATGAAGAAAGTAGAGAAAAAAGAAATGATTGTAAATTCTTAGGGTAGGGACAGTCTGCTAGAACTTTCCGTTGCTTTCCTTTGAGAAAACAGCAGTGTTTTGTGAGTCGTGGGCAAAAAAAGATATGCATGGTTCACTGGACTGATTTGTAAGCAGTTTGAAACTCCTCTCTGATTTCTAGTCTAGAAGAAATTGGGGTCACCCAGACACAATAAAGCTTCGGGATTATGACACCAGGAAGGCACAAATGTGCTGTCTGTAGATCCAAGGTCCTCATCCAATCAGACATTTCTTGAGAATTGTCCTGACTTTCAGTTTGACACACAGAGGGAATTTGCATCAGGACAATACCCAGCCTCCCACATGTCACACGTGGAGTCTGACCAGCTGCTCTCTCCACTACACTTGCTGGGCTCATGCAAGTGGTGGTCCTGGGGCTGGGAAACACCTGGACTTGTGTAGAGCCCTTCCAAAACGCTAATGTGGCTGCAAGAGCAGGCAAACAGCAAAAGCCCAGATCCTTCTCCATTCTTTTTAGTTCTTAACTGAGAAAGAAGATCACCGGTGGTTTTCCAGGCACTTGCTGTGAATGCTCAGTAAAGTATTTTTAGACGAGAGAAAAAAACCTGGTTTTAAGGGCAGAGGAGAGTAGGGGGAAGGAAGCTTTTGAACTTTGAAAGGCTTGTGGTTACTCTGTTTTCCTGAGCCTGCCTTCCTAAGCTCTGCCCACCAGCTGAGCTCTTTTGTCTCTGCCTCATAACTCTCTTTTAGGTGGGACTTGCCCATTTTGGTGCACTGGTTTCCTCTCCCCACCAGCTTCTACGTTGTCCCACGTTGGGGTTTAACGTTCTTTTCCTTCTTTCTGTGGGTCCATTAGAGTCAGATCCCTGTGACTTCCAGATGCACACTCCAGGGAAGCTGCCAGAAGTGAGGCACAGCCCCCAAAAGGCTTCTTGGAGGTGCGGTAATTGAGCAGTAGCAGTGTGCTGTGTGTGCAGCAGGTTGGTTACTTGGCTTTTTCTCCCCACTTAGGTGTCATTCTTCCTCCAGGGAGGCCTACAATTTTCCAGATGATGTTAGCCATGCAGCACATCGCTGGGAATGGCTGGCATTCCAATGGAGGGAACTTTCTGGGATATTAGCAAAGCACGATTTCATCCACAGAATTTAAGCAAGTGTTCTTGGTTTTAGTCAGAGGCGCTGCTGGCCAAAAGGGCACGTTGCCTTTGCTTTCCTCATGTCCTGGCCCTTTCTCAGTGTTCAGCTTGGCATACAGGGTGCATGGGCTTGGTGCCTGTTTTGTGTTACTCTTGGATCCTTTCAGCTGTGGGTTATGGACTGCAAGGGGCTTTTGTTCTGCTTTGTGACAGAGGAGAACTTTCTGGGCTTTTCTTTTGTGTTGGCTGTGGAGAAGGTTTGGTTGCTATGCATGAATTCACAGACCAACCTAGAGCAGCTGCTATTGTGATGTCAGCAGAGGGCTGCCACGTCACAGCCTTGTCAGCAGGAGGTTTTCCTGGTGCCTGCAAGGCCTCAGCATCCAGAGCAGCTCTTGGCGTGCTCGATGCAGGAGGATCCCCTCGACTGAGCTGTTCTCAGTTTACAGCGGGTGTCCTTCTGTTTCTGTCTTTTCTTGCACAGTCCGTGTCCTCGTGCAAGTGTCCTGTTTTTTCCCTTTTTCCTCGCACCGTCTCTAGACTTGTGCAAGAGGGGGTTTTTTCCATTTTTGTTTCCCGGCCTACGGACTCGAGCAGCACTGCTCAAAGGATGGAGCGAGTCCGTAGAGCATTCAGCAGCGCCTTTTCATTGGCGGCTTCTTGGAAAGCTTTTCGTCGTTTGACTGGTAAATAGAAGGTTTTTCCTTGGGGCAACGTGTGGGAACAAAAATGGCATAAAGGTGCCATATGTTTGGTAAAGATCCTGTCAACAGCTTCAGCTGAAAAGGGGGTGTCTCTTGCCCAGCATGGTGTAGGAACTTCCAAAATGCAGACTGGGGGAGCTTTGCAGGTGTCCTTCAAAAAACTGTGCGCTCCTCTGCAGAACTGAGGAAAAGCATCTTTTCCTGCATTCCATCCTTAAAGGATGTGCCTGTCTAAGAGGACCCCTTCTGTGTGCTACAAGAGCCATTGGCTTTGCGCTGAGGGGCAAACTGCCGAGCAGTTTGTGTGTGCTCCTGAAGCCCGGAGCTGGGCCTGTGCTGTGTCCCAAAAAATCTGCAGGTGCTAAGAGGGGTTTGCTGGAAGCTTTTGTGGGGAATTGTGTACAGCAACCCCATAGGACATGATGCGTGCAACTTACAAAAAGCAAAAGCAAGACCAGGAAAGAGAGGAGAAAAAAGCTGCTTTAGCTGGACAATGAGCTCCCATGTATGCACTGACCTCTGAGAAACAATTTGCATAGGCACAACCTAGTTTCTAGTTCCTTAGTGGCAAAGCCAAGCAAAAGGCAGACACAGCCTCGGTTATTGGCCTGCAGTCCTGCTTGTTGTGCTAAAGAAGTGTTGCTCCTGGAGGGATGTTGTGAAAGGAAAATGCTCTCTGCTTGGTTGGGCCTGTTCTGTGAGATTCCTCAGCACCAACAGTTTTCTAATAGTACCTGTTCATTTTCCCTTGCCCCCGGCAGATCGCCTTAGACGTGGAAGGAATCAAGCGCACGGTTCGGTGAGTGGGA
This sequence comes from Haemorhous mexicanus, assembly GCF_027477595.1. Taxonomy (NCBI): domain Eukaryota; kingdom Metazoa; phylum Chordata; class Aves; order Passeriformes; family Fringillidae; genus Haemorhous; species Haemorhous mexicanus. The sequence continues at coordinate 16,748,474 of NC_082381.1, forward strand.
CGGGCACCCTTGACATTGTTGGTGTCTGAGGATTGTGCAGCAAGCTGTGGGCTTGGCCTGTTGCACTAGAGTGCCAGCCTGGCAGGCCGAAACAAAGTCCACGCCAACATCTGCATAAACAGCCTCAAAAGGATTCCATCAGTTTCCTCCTTTTCCACTGAAGAGCTTTTAACTAATGAAGGTCAAGCTTTGCAGACAGGAGGCTGCATGCTGATTGTAGCCAGGCTGAAATATCTCCTTCAAAAGCATGTGCAGTCCTGTCTAAACATTAGTCTTATTAGCCCACTTGAATTGAGTTTTAATCACTTGAGTATCCAAATTTTATCTAAATTCATGACTTCTGCTCAGGACAGTTGGGGATAGAGCTCAGGAGAAATCAGGTACCAAATGACAGGTTACTCCCTGTCCCTCACACTGCTACCTGCCTGCAGGGCATAACAGCAGCAGCAGAACCTGCTCTGGCTCCCTCTCTTTCTCCAGAGGCTAAAGGGGAGGCAAAGGACAACAAACCTCCAGGTGTTGTCAGTCCAGGGCCTGAGTATCCTGCACCAATCAGTGGCAGCTTTGGTTGGTTCAGTTCAAAGCTCTGGTGCAGTGCAGGGCTGCAAGTTTCGGAGCAGGCAGCACTTGCCCTTTGTGGCTGAAAATGCCATGGGCTGGAGTCCTGCCATGACCTAGCTCTTCAGCCCAGGCACTGAACACCCGTGGGGACTGGCATCTGAACTTTCACATGCAGGCATCATTGTCCTGGCATTCTCACAGGACTGTGAACTTCCCTTGGTGTCAGATAAGTGGTAGCATGATGTCCTTTAGTGGTACTGGTATGAAAGTCAGCCCCTCTGTGCACTGAGTCTGTGCAGGCTCCCTGCTGTCAGCAGAGAGAGAAGTCCCATGGCGCAGTTCACAGCCTTGTGGGGTGTGGAGGAGCCACTGTTGCCTGCAGGGACCTGCCCCCCCTCCACGCCCTACCTAGGTAGCTACAGTCACTGCTTGGACTGCACCCTTCACTTTGACCTGAGCCAAGTTTGTTGAGAAGACTCCTGAGCAGCTCTGCATGGCAGGGACAAGGTCTGTCTGTGAAGGGCTGGAATGCAGTTCCTGTTGGCTGCTCTCTAAGGCCTGAAATCCTGAGGGGAATCCACTTGACCAGAGCTGAGCAGAGAAATGTTCCCTGCTTCTACTCAGACACTTCAAGAACAATTGCAGGCTTAGTTAGAACATAAACACCACATACATACCACATGAACAGCCCCGCACAACAGCTTTTGCCTTCAGGTCAGCTGTATCTCTGCTTGCTGCTTCTGCCAGTTCTCAGGAGGACACTTCCCAGGTCCTTATTGCTTGTTTGTGCTTTTTCCCTGCCCATTCCTTGCAGGTCCCGCTAGGAGAGGTTCTTGCCACTCAGGACTCCTCGGCCCAGGATGGAAAGGCTCAGCAGCAGGAGAGCATGGATAGAGTGCGCGGCATCCAGGAGTTCAGGTGTGTGTTATGCTTTCTCACTTTCTCTGAGCAGGGGTGGGCCTTGCTGGGCTTTAGGAGGCCCCATGTCAAAGAACAGATTTGGCTTTCTCATCCTTTGACTTGCTCAGCACTGACAGGGGAAGGCAGCCCAGGGCAGGTCTGGCTGCCCACCCACCTAGAGCATAGCTGCCTCCTGGGACTCTCTTCTTAAACCTTGACAAAAAGCATTCCAAACTAGACCAGAGTAAAAGCAAGGGAGGTTCAGGCTGGGCTTAAGGACAGCAAAGCATTGAACTGCAAAGGCAATCAGGCAGAAAGAAGCGCCTCAGAGAATTTCCTGCAGTTTCCACCTCTGGAAATTCAGAAGCCCCAGGTGGATAGAGCCTTGAGCAGCCTGTCCAGATGCTGACCCCAAGTGCTTGGAACTGAAGACTGGGCTAGAGGCTTCCTGGAGTCTCTGCCAACCTAAAGCATTCTTTGATAATGGAATTTGAAAATCTTACCCACCTCCTCCCCAAGCTATAGCTTGCAGGCTCTTTCACCACTGAATGAAAGAAGGATGGGAGTACTCATCTGGACTTCCCAAGCTCATCTTAACCAAGGAAAACTTTTGCAAGTCAGGTATCCACTGTAATCAGAAAGGAGCAGGCAGGAAGCTCTGTAATCAGCAGGTAGGAAGCTCTGATGCTGAGAGTACCTGAGCTTTCTGAAAACGTTCTGTGGGTTCTGGAGGCTTGTTTGAATTTCTCAGTGGTGACTCTTTCACCTGCATGAACAACAATGAGAGATACTGGCCTAGGGAGGGAATTGCAGTGCCGGGGTCTCTCTTTCTAGCTGGTCAGAGTGACCCCGACTAAAGTTCTAAAGTTTCTTTTCCCAGCCCGGTGCTTGAAGAAGAAGTCAGGGCTCTTCATTTTTTCGGTCTCAAGATTGTTTATTGCATCTTATCTATAAAGTTCTTTCTCCCTGTCCAGCTGAGATCTGTTTGGCAGGACAGCCAGAGGCACTCCCCCCTCCTCCAGGGCGGTGTTATCTTTATATACTACAAACTACGTGTACAATATTTACAGTTATTTTTCAATACCTATCATCTATATTAGACAGTGAGTTTTTACTTTAGACCAATCTAAAAGTGCCAACATCACCAGACAAGATGGAGGTAGAGAAGAAAAAGAAAGGCTAGACACGCCCAAATCCCTCCATCTTGTCACTAGAAACCCTTATACCAAAAATCTTAAAACCTACATTTAGACTCTGTAATTATTTATTCTTACACTATTTACACTATTGTGGCTTTTATCTCTTTCTGTAAAGGTGACAAGTTATTCCGTGGTTCATAATCGAACCCACTGGTGTTCTGGGCTGTGTGCCAGGGTCTCTGAGCCCCCTGGCAAGGGTCCCAGGAAACTCCGGACTCCCAAAGGAATGTCCTAAGTTCCGACATTGCAGAATTCTCTTGAGGTGGAAGTAGAGGGCTGTGGGAAGCCCCTGAGACTGCCTTATGTGGGACATGGTATATATAGTCCTGGTTTTGCAAGGAGACCGTGTTGCCATTAAAGGCTTGTTTGTGTGTCTGCTTGTCGTAGATGGAAGGAGTTGGCTGCATTTGAGAGAAAGCACCACTCCTCCCTAGAGAGGGCGTCTGCAGTGGTGGCACAGACAGAGGAGCAGTGGCAGCCTCAGAGGGATCTGCTGAAGGAAGAGCTTCCTCTGGCAGTGCCAAAGGTATGCTCACCTTGTTCCTAGGCAGCACTTGTGGGAGAGGGATTTGTCCTAGCAAGACCCCCCCAAATGCTGCTTCTGGCAGCAAGCTAAGACCAAGACTCTGCTGCTGCTGTTGTGATTCCTTTTGGAAAATGGTGCCTCCCCACTTCCAGGTTTGCCGCCGACAGCGGCCAGCCCGCAGGGGTCTGGAGAAGCTGCTCCAGGAATTCTCTCGCCAAGGGCACACACTGTCCCAGGTGTGCAGAGAGAAGGCGGTGCTGGCGCAAGAGAACGCTGCCCTGGAAGCCCGACTGGCAGCCACGGAGCGGGACCTACGAGGCCTTTCAGAGCAGCTGGCAGAGGCCAGGTAAAGGCAGGGAGGAGATCCTGGGCGTGACATTATTGAAGGCCTGGAATTACAAAGGTGCTGGGTATCTTGTCCGGATTTACTTCCTGCTCTGTGCTCCCAAGATGTTTCTCGGACTGAGAAGCAAAGAGACACCGGTCAAAAGAAAAGGATCCTCTGGCCTGAATATTTTTTTTCTGCCAGCTCAAGCTCTCCAAGCTCTTTTGTAGTCACATGCTCGGGACCCCTTGCACATTCCTGTGACAAGTGCAAAGCAAGCCAACTTGGCATTGAATTGAGTACCAGGAAAAGGGTACAGATGTTTGCTGAAACCAGAAGTTTCCCTCTGTTTTGCTTTCTCCTTGGGTGCATCTGACCATCAATCTTTCCTTGCCAAGTAGTTGGACATGGGATTTTCAAAATTCAAGGCTCTTCCATGTGAATGTTGTAGGTATGGTGCTGATGCTTCAGGGGAAGCTGGAGAGTCATGCTGAAAATCTTGAGACCCTTCAGAGCTTACTCTTGTGAAGTATGGTGCAGGACCTAGATCTGCTTAGAAACAGCAGCAGCAGCAGAAGGGAAAGGTCTTGTGACTTCTTGACAGTGTCTGGGGACTCTTGCTAAGCACTGAATCCTGCCCACTGTCCACCCACCTCTGTAACCAGTCAAGGTCCCTTTGGCTGTTGCTTCTTCCTTTTTAAATAGTGCCAAGATATTTGGGCACTGCTTGTTTAGTTAGTCAAAAATAAAGGAAGTGAGTGGTCTTGTTCATCAAATTCCAGTCATTTAAATGGCAGGAAATGGTCCATCACCCTGAGACAGTTCTTCTTCAGATAAAAAACTACTTCTGCTTTCATACTCATGCTGTTGGAATCTGGAGGATTCACTGTATCGTTTGGTGAATTCCCTTAGTCCCTTTTACTCAGAGAGTGCCTGGCGAACAAAGAAACGATACGTACACTAAGAATGGCATGAAACATGGACGAGTCAGCCAGGAGTGCCCTGTTCTGTCCCCTGCAGAGTGACTTGGGAGTGCTGATGAGCTCAGGGCAGTGAGCAGAGGCTGGGCTTTTGCTCCTTTGCAGATACTTGGTGGGCGTACGCGTGTGTGATAGGTCGGGCAACAGCAATTTGAGCTCTGGCTGCTGAGATCAAACTCAGCTGGGCTAGGTCATGAGGAAAGGCTGCCCAGTCACCTGGAGGGCCTTGCTTTGCTATGTAAAGTGGTAAAATAGTCCTGCTCTATCTGAGTTTCCATGCATGCCATTTTCCATACTAAAGCGTAGGGATCTTAAGGCACATCTTTCTGGAGAAACTGCCCCTGTGTGCCAGGAACAATTGCTCTTCATGTTCACAACTTGTAGGTCAGAGAAGGAGAGCCTGCAAGGCAGCCTGCTGGAGGCTCAGCAGCACATATCGGAGCTGGAGATCGCCAGGAGCCGTGTGCAAGCCCAAGTGCGCGCAGCCACGCAGGCCAAGGAGGCGATACTCGGTGAGAGCCTCGTGCGCTTTGTTTCTGCTGGTGGCCCTGCCCTGTGCAGTTGCTCCCAAGCCAGCTCTGTCCGCAGGGCTTCTGTGGAGTGAAGCAGCTGAGGGCAGGGCCCTCCTTGCCTGAAACTGAAAGGGCTTAAGGTCAGTAGATTCCTCTGCTTGTGTAGTCTCTGATTCTGGCTGTGTGTCATGTTTGCAGAGGATGTGAGGGGCCTTCGTCGTGAGCTGCTAGCTGTAAGATCTCTCAGCCAGCAGCAATGTGAAGACATGGCTCAACAGCTCCGCTGGGCAGAGGAGCAGTTCAGGAAGGCTCTGAGACTCTGGCAATCTGCTCAGGAAGCAGAAAAAAGGCAGCTTGTGCAAAACCTGGTAAGAAGCAATACACAACTAAAGATTTCAGGCAAGTTTGTAAGGCTGGCTTAGCAGAAGAGCGGCCTGAGTATGTGACATGGCCTCAAGCATCAGGTGTGGGCTACACCTTCCTGAGCCAGGCAGCAGGGGGCTTCAAGGGCACATACTCAACAGCCTGGGAAGATCCAGAGGCCAATGCTGGGACAGTATATGCAGCCACAGGTTCAGGATGGGCATAAGCCAAGTTCCCCAGGAGGCTGGGTGGTCACCACCCAAAGCATGGCAGCGAAGGGGCAGGATCTTCCCCACAGCCTCGTGCCATGCAGCAGACTGCTGCTGACCTTGCTTCCAACAGCAGTCCCAGCAAGTGGGCTCCTTGCTTTCTGTCCTTCCATGGGGGACAGAGGCCTTCCCTTAGAGCTTGAAGCTGATGCAACAGGCCCCATGGTTCTAGTATTTCAGCTGGTGGCCTGCCTTGTGACTGGGTCATCGAGGTGTGCTGGCCTTGTCCTCATCCCGCAGTCCATCTGTAGCTCTTCCATGATCAAATGGCAGGGGCACTTGGAGAACAGAGCCTCTGAGAAGAGGCAGAAATCCTGAGGAGAGAGGGGCCAGAGAACAGGGAGCCATCGGAGCAGGGGAGGGAGGTGGCATTTCCTTCCTGCCACCTGCTGACACTCCTGCTAACTTCTGGGTAGGAACAGCATTGCTAGAGGGCAACGGGGGGTAAGGACTACTTGCAGGCACTGGAAGCACAGAGCCTGGCAGGCTCCAGCATTGAGCACCAGGAAGAACAGCTAGCATGGAAAGGTTAGATCTGGGTAGAGAAGCAGAAGGGAGTAGAGGAATAGAAGTGCTTTCGAGCCTGGAAAAGAGGGAATCTGAGCGTGATGGCATGTGCCTGCAAAATTTCTTTTGACCAAATATCAAGGACAAGCTGCAGGCAGAACTGCAGGAAGCTCAGAGGAAGATGAAGGCAATGGAGAAGAGCCACCAAGAAAACATGGAGAGGATGCGCAAGGTCCTGCTGCAGTACAAGCTGGCTGAACTAAAACAGGTGAGTGAAAGAACAGGAGGCACTGCAGTCACTCAATGAGTGGTCTCTGCCCTTGTTGCCTTTGCCCTGCAGAGCAGCAGGTGGATGGGGGCAACGTGTCTGACTGCCACGCTCTGAGGTCTCCATGGCAGCTGGTCAGTAGGACACTTACTGGGCCACTGAATCTCAGCTGCTGCCCTAGGCAGCAGGGCTTGTGCTTTGGCCGCTGGGCCAGCAATCCTGTGAATGTATTTCTGCTGGCCTCTTAGAGCTTGCTTTGTGTTTTGAGGGGTTTGTTCAGGTGAGCATGGAGACCCACACAGATTCTGAAGCACTTGTCCCTGTCCATGGTGAATGCAGTCCTCAGAAAGGGGTGAAATGTGCAGTTGTTCTTTCCCTTTCCCAGTCTCTACTATGGCTGGCTGTGACAAGCTCTAGTCTCTGACTGCTGTTTGGGTTGTCCTTGAGGAGGAAGACTTGACAGCTCAGCTTGCAGCCTAACACCAGTGTTGTTCCTAAGGGCTGGCCTTTGAAATGCTGTGTCTGGGGCATCTCTGCCAGGCACCTCTCTGACACAACCAAATTTCTTGTCCCAGATGGAGGCAGGATCTGCCATCAAAGCTGCCGCTGCAGCTGCATCCTCGGAAGCAGCCTCCTCTCCGCAGCCTGAAAACCGGAGCATGAGCAGTTCGCCCCGCTCGAGCCAGGAGAGAGAGAAGCAGTTCCTGAAGCTGCTGAGTACGTCCTGGGGATTTCTTGTGCAATCGAGCAGTGTATTATAGTGTGTGTGCCTCAGCATGAGCTGTAGCACATGTTCCTCCTCACTCTGGTGTCAGACAGACATTTTGGACTCCCTGCAAAAGCCAGTGTTGTTCTTGGGGGCAGCCAGGGAGCACTTGGGGCGTTTCTCTTGCCTTTGAGGAAAAAGCTGAGAGTGGGAGGACTTTGCCTGAGCTTCCCTGTGCAGTAAAGACAAAAGCAGGGATTGTGTCCAGAACAGCAGTAGGCTGTGACCTAGCCAATGACTCAGGGAAGGTGTGTGTCCTAGTCTGGCCAAACTGATCAGAACATTTGGCTTCCTAGATTCCCTTTAGACTCCTGACTTGTCACCAGTCACTGGAGACAAAATACTTCGAAGAAATTGATTGGCTGTGTGGCTGGTTTAATAATGGTGTTGTTTTCATGACTGTCAATACTTCTACTATTCTTTCTACACTGTGGTTTGATAAGAATTTGACATTTTGGTTAGCCTGAACTCTTTGAAGAGAACATCAGGCAATAGCACAAAGAAGAGAGGAAGAGATCTTTTTCAGTACACCCTACAAGTTAAAAAGTTACATTCTTAGAACAATCCCAATTTATCAGAGAGGAAGAGTTGTTTTCAAAAAGCCCTAAAAAAGGAAATCCAGGACACATTTGTTACAATCCCTGTTTAATATTTTAGTTCTGTGCTTAGGAAGATGCATCAGAGACACACATCTGTGTGGCATGGTCAGATAAAAGTGCTCTGAGGCAATTCTCAGAAGGAAGCCTGCAGCCTCTCTGCTGCATGTTCCTCCAGTACCTGGCACTTTGTCACTGCTTGTGCCCACCTGGTAAATATTCTTGGAATACTGAGCATTGGCCTCAATCCCTGCACAGATTCCTGCACTCAAGGAAATCACACCAAGGCCTTAATGACTCTTCAGTAGAACTGAATTGCTTCTTACAACTAGGAAGAGCTGCCAGTGCAGTGCTGTCAGAGAATATGGGGTCAGGTTATTCAGAACAGGGCCCAGTTGACTCAGTGTCTGCCATCAGCTGTTGGGACAAAAGGTGGATTGATCGACTCCTCCGTGGGTCTGAATTCAAAGACAATCATGTTCTGTCTTGAGTGGGGTCAACTGTAGCGGCGAGGGGGTTTAGATGGTGGTTGCTGCTACCTATTTCCCAAAAGGCATTTCCTGTGTAAAAGCGACTTGGGTAAGCATTCAGGAAGGCAGTGAAGTCCACACACACCACACTCACCACTGCAAGCTCAGTGCACCAAGGCCAAGAGGCCTTTTAGAAGGTCAGCTCCAGCAAGGTTTATTTGAGCACGCCCAAGGGGAACTAGAGACAAAAGATGAGCCATGTCCTCTGCACAATGTTTAAGTAAGGCCTGGTGCAGTGGCGGTACCAAAGGGCAGGGCAAAGGGAATTGGCTCTCAGGGAGGAAAGGGCCATCCACCAGGGGCCACACAACCAATGAGGAAACAGGGAAAGGAGGAAGCTGGGAAAGTTGGGACATTCCCCTCAAGGCAGCCCTTCAAAGGAGTATGGGAGAATCAGACTCTGTACAGGCCAGAGCTGCCTGTCTTGCTGAGGCTGCTGTTGCTGCTGTTCTCGTTGATGGTATTGTTAGCCAAGCGACCATAAATTGCTCAAAGCCCCAGAGAGTGGAGCTGGGTTTCAGATCTCCTGGAAGTCAGGATCTATGTTTTGAAGTTTGCTTCTTGCATTTTGTTTCTTTCAGGGCATGTGGTGAGTGTGGGAGATCCGGAGAAGAAGTACGCCAGGTGGAAACGTATTGGCAGTGGGTGAGTGCAGCCACGCTGACTTCTGCAGAACCACAGGCCAGGAATTTTGGTGGTGCAACATCACATGTAAAGTTAGGAGAGATGCAAGCATCTTCAGACCTTAGCTCCAGATTGTCCCTGTCTCTGTGCTGTGGCCGTACAAGGCATCATCAAAGATAACTGAATGCTGACAATGTCTTGGCTGCCTGAAGGAGCAGGACCTGGAAGCCCTCCTGTCCCTCCAAGATGTAACACCAGTTTGCCTGTTTTCCAAGGATACATGGTTTTGTATTATTCAAAGCCATATGGCCAGACTCATGAATGAAAAAAACCTGAGAGAGCAGCTTCCCACCTGAGAGCTGTCAGATAACAGCTCTCAGTAGAATTTCTCAGCTGTATTGTGCTGGAAACCATATTCGGTGGCCAGGAAAATAAGAAAGGCTATGTGGCATTGCCTGAGTTTGGCAGGTAGGATCAAAAGAGAGCGGTGAGAAGGCCCAGCAGGACTGTGTGTCTCATTGCCTGGAAAGGCACACCACAGGCACAGACACAGGAAGGAAAAGGCAAAGAAGAGCCCCGCATGCATCATCTAGTGTGTACATTTGAGATTTGTAGCAGCCCTTTTTCTTCCTGTTGGACCCAGCTTTTCTCTTGGACACTCTGCAGGGCAGAGGGCTACTGGGCTGCTGGGCCATTGGCTGAAGAGCAGACAAACCCCGGTGTTTTAGAGGCACTGCAGGCAGCAGAGAGCTCCTGCCTGGGCTGCCTTTTGCTTCTCAGCACTGAACAACTTCTCTGTTCTTGCCACTGCTCTGTTTCTAGGGGTTTTGGCACTGTTTATAAGGCCTTCAACGCTGCCACAGGACAAGCGGTAAGTGCCCATGCAGATTTTGCAGCTCTTGAGTGCTTTCCCTTGGCATGTGATTTGTGGCCAGAGTTTTGGGCCGCCTGTCTTTGCTGCAAAGGCTGTCCCGCAGGAGCATCCTGTATAGAGGCTGGCTGCAGAATGCATTTTGGAGAGACTTTGTCCTTTCTACTTACCTGAATGGATGTGAAGATGGCAGTGGTGTATTTCCGTAAAAGGACACCCTAGCTTGGACTTACTGGATAAATATGCATAGATTAGCTGATGGCAAGAGCTGTCATTCTGGCCCAATTCCTCTTAAGGCCAGGTTCAGAGACAGATAGTATTTCCCATTGTTTTCCATCACGTGGTTCCGTTTGAAAATATAATGCAAGACCTAAAGAAGGAGAGATCTTGTGTCGAGCACAGTTTTGCCTTTTACTCCTAGGGAACCTAGTTCACATACACAGACACCCACACAAACACAAACACGAACAGATAAATGAGAAGTTGATGAAGAGCCTTAAGTAATACATCCTTGTGTTGATCCTGTGTTGGTGACATTTCACTATGGAAATGCTGTTTGTATTGAAAGGACATGGAGGTGTTTTAAAGAATCACGCTGCTCTTTGAGGCTAAAAGTTCAGAGTTCAGAACTCTGGTTTTTGGCTCTCAGGAAATACATTCCATCTTCCTGACTAGTAAGGAATTAGATAAGGTAGTTCCTTCTCCACCAGTGGTGCTGAGATCAGGTACTTCCCTTGGAGGGAGGTCCACGAGGTGTCTGAAAGCCCTAAGCCCTGTACTTAAAAGCTGGGATGCATCCATCGTGTACCATAAAGAGGGTTATTCATTGCTAAACACATGAAATAATTTCAAGTCTAAGCCATGGTCAAGATTGACCTTCAGAGTTATAAAACCCAAACTGCAGAAGTTAGGATGTGCTAAGATTGTATCTTTACTTTGAGTCGCTTTGGAGTTCTGTTTTGGACAGCATTTTCCCCATCATGTTTGTGCGTGTTTATTTGGCACACAATAGGAATGGCAGCTGTCGCTGAAACGCTGCTCAAAGCCCCTAGAAATGCTACCGCATTTTCAGTGGTTTCAATTTGTCTTCACAGGACCAAAATTACTTTTGGCTTGCAAGACGTGTGCAAATGATAGTAGTAGTGCTAAACGAAGTCTATTTGAGAAGTCTGGGGGTGCAGAGAGTGCTGTTAGCGCTTTGTGGTTGGTGGTCTAGAGTCCCTTTTGACCAAGGTGACAAGGCATCCCGGCCTGTGAGTGCACAGAGAAAGAGGCTCTGCTGATGTCTGTCCCTAAGAGCCTTTAATGTCATCGTAGGTGGCCGTAAAGCAACTTAATCTCCAGCACCAGGGCTGTGAGGAAGTGTTAAAGGAAATCCTGGTCATGCGAAAAAATAAGAACCCCAATATTGTCACCTACTTTGAAAGGTAAGTAGTTCTGGCAGAAAATGGATCTTTCAATGAACATCAATCCACTCCTGTATTAGACGTGGGAGGAGATTGCATTTTGTTGCCAGGAATGGTTCCTGGCATAAACAGCTTGAAGATTGATCTCAGAAACCTGGCTCTCTTACTAAGGCAGCAGCCTGTATGTTCACTGGCTGCATGTTGTTTTGCTCTTTTGGGACGTGATTTTTTCCAAGTGTCAGAGGAGAAGTGCTGAGAAAGCATCCGCGAAATTATTTCCCTTGCGCTGTTCCCACTATTTTCCATTGCCTTGCATGCCAAAAGACTAGCATGGGAGTCACTTGCAAGGTTGCCAATAGTTTTTCCTGTTTCTGACTGTTCTTCCTGCAAGGTTTTCCAAAGGGTGATGGCAGTGCTGCACACCCACCTGCCCTGAGTAAAAGGTGTGAAATCTGTGTCTCCTTGCTGCTGGAGTTCATGGTGCAATTTGTGTATGAAGATGAGGAAGCAGCTGCTGGGATGTGTCCACTTCCAGATTTATCTTTGTCCTCACAAAACTGCCTTTTCCCCCTGCTTGCCACCTAAGCCGTCTCCTTTTCCGTGGATTTGCCTTGCTCATTGAGGCGGCACAGTTGGCAGGCACTGGGTAGCCTGGCTGGAGTGTGAATTCATTTGATTCTGTCTTCATTTAGCAGTGACCTGGAAACAAAACTCAGCTGTAGTCTTTCTTCCATACGGCAATTTAGCTGTGCACATTCATCTCCATGCTGTTGCTTTCGTCTTGCAGCTACCTTGTCAATGAGGCTGTCCTGCTGGTGTTGGAATATATGGATGGAGGCTCCTTAGCTGATGTGGTCTGCATGAGAAGGATGGCTGTAGGACACATAGCAACAGTGTGTCGGGAGGTAAGGGATCCCGCTTGTGCTTGGGATGGCTTGCACGGGCTCGTCCTTGGAATGTGTGGCTAAGGCAGAGATTCCATGTTCAGAGTTTTCTTTCTGGGTTGCTCTTATGCTTCAGAGAAGAAGGAGCATCTGCACTGAACTGCCTTTAGGTGTCCTTGCCCTTACGGTAGTCTGTTCTTCACTCTTATCTACCATTGTTGAACTCCCTGTCTCTTTTTCATTTTAATTTTCTGTTCTGCCCTGTTGCTCTCCAAGCCTTTATCCAGAACCTTTCTGCATTGCCTGCTTTGCCTGTAAGCACAAAGGTGCTGGTGTGTGAGTATAAAACCAGTGGCAAAGCCAAAGAGAGACTCATCTGTCACAGGTCTCCAGAGACGGCATGGTGCTTGTTGCTGAACACTGACAAATGAGCTACGTCTAAGTCTTCTGTTAAGGCAGCCATAGAAGCCCTGTCCTGCAGTCTCCCACCCAAGAGTGATCCCCTTTGTACCCAGTGCAGGGACTTTTTCTCCTTTGGAAAACCGTTCTTCGTCCTCTAGAGGGGAGAGCGCATCCACTACAGCAGTGGTCATTCTGACTGGCTTTGCAGGGGACAGTCTTGAGGAGAGACTGATGTTTCCCCCTCAAAATCTTATGTGCCTCCTTTGGAAAGATCCTGCTCTCCTAGTGTTGCAGCAGCAAGCTCTTCCTCTTGCCAGCACTCACTGCTCCTTTGAGATCTGGGAATCTTCAGGAGCAGCCTCCTTTTGCGAGTGATGTGATCAGATCAGGGTAACTTTTGGCCTCCCGTTTCTTTTTTCTCTTGCAGTGCCTGCAAGGCCTGGCTTTCCTTCATGCCAACCAGGTGATCCACAGAGACATCAAAAGTGACAACATCCTTCTGGGCCGGGATGGCTCCGTCAAGTTGGGTGGGTATTCCCAGTCAGGCGCAGCTCTCCAGGGAGGTGGTGTGGGGCTGCTTGGGAGTGGCTGCCGGGTGCCAGCAGTTGGTGCTGGTGAGAGGGCAGGGAGCACTCTGCAATGCCAGGGTGCAGCTGTATGGTGCTGAGTGGTCTAGAGAGCAACAAGGTGTCAAGAGTAACTTTGGTTTGTGTGTGTTCCTTCCAAAGGGAGGGAGTTACAGTGTAAAAATTCAGTGCAATGAGGATAAGCCACTGTGGAAATGGTGGGTGGGGTTTTTACATGGACAATTGCCCATGTCCTTGGCCGCAGCCCTGAGGAAAGAGAGCCCAGCTGCGTTTGCAGTTCCATTCAGCACTGCATTCTGGGACTGAGAGTGAGGAACCCTTTTCCTTGGTTTCCTACTTGAAGCAGTGTTTGTTTTTCTCCTCAGCTGATTTTGGCCTCTGTGCTCTGCTCAGCCCTGAGCAGAGTAAACGGAAGTCGATGGTCGGGACCCCCTGCTGGATGGCACCCGAGGTGGTGAGAGGAGAGCCATACGGCCCCAAAGTGGACACCTGGTCCCTTGGCATCGTGGGAATAGAAATGGCCAAAGGAGAGGCTCCTTATATTCGGGAAACCAGTGACAGGGTAAGGTGCAAATAGGCTCAGATAGCTGTGCCCGTCTGGTCCCTGTCCATTAGACAAAATCCCATTCCCACAGCTTGAAGTGGCTTCCACCAGGGCCCAATTCTAAACATTTTCCTGGGGCTCACATCAGCTGTCAAGGCAAGACCTGGTGCAGCTTGGAATAGCTGGAGCTGCACTGGGACTTTCTTCCTTTGGGAGAGAAGGCTCATCTCTAACCGTCTGCAAAGGCAAGAACTTGCCACTGCAGACTAGAGCTGAAAAGATGGGGTCTAGGTGAGCCATGAAGGATATGGAAGAATCACCTAGAGTCTCATGTTTCCTTTTGCTTCAGGCTAATTACCTGATAGCCAAGCGAGGGGTGCCAAATCTGCACAAGCTCAGGCTACCCCGTGGCTTGTGTGAATTTCTGGGCTGCTGCCTGCAGATGGATGCGGACAGGCGAGGCTCTGCCAAGGAACTTCTGCAGGTACAAGGCAAAGGGGCTGCCGGACAAACAGCTGTTGCTGTCAGGGTTTGCTCCTCAGCAAAACTCCAGGGAATGAGATGGGCCCCCCACGAAGTAACCTCCACTCCAGTTGGTTTTCAAATGGGAACCAAGTAGGATCCAAGAGTGCTTGAGGTTAGAAGGGATCAGTGAAGGTCATCAAGTCCAACACCCAAGCAACCAGCAAGGACATCTCCAAGTAGATCAGGTTGCTCAGAGTCCCATCCAAGCAGACCTTGAATGTTGCTGGGCTTGGGGCTCCTCCCAGCTCTCTGGGCTGTTTGTGTCAGTGTTCCAGCACTCTCCTCATGAACAGTTTCTTCCTTAGAGCCAATCTGAATCGAGTGTCTTTTAGCTTAAAAGGGTTCCCTCTTGTCCTCTTGCAATTGGCCCTGCTCCAAGATATGTCCCCATTGTTCTTAGAAGCCCCTACAATTATTGAGAGGTCTCTTTGGGTTTGCTCTTCTCCAGGCTAAACAAGCCCAACTCTCACAGCTGTTCCTCAGAGGAGAACTCCCACCTTCTGGTCATTTCTGTGGCCCTCTTTTGCTCTCAGCTGGTGCATTCAGGTTTACATGGTAGTAAAGGGACTGAAGTATTGCAATGCCAGGGAAAGGGAACTTGAAGAACACAATGAAAGCAATCCCTGCCAAGTGGTTTTAGATTGATCTGTAAAAGGCAGGGGCTTTGCGGGGGCTCACTGGGGGCATCCGAGGGCACCCAGCTTGTCCCTCCCAGCCCACTCTTAGAGGTTTCTGCCAGGCAAACGGGGACAGCTGTGCAGGATTTGTGCCAGCCCCATGTGCTGCCTGGCCAGGTCAAGACGATGAGAACGTCTGTGGCTTTGCTGCCAGGTTTTGTGGCAAACAAGGAGCTGGTGACCGGGCCGCTTCCTTGCCTGTGCCTGCTGTGAAGGAAGATGCCAGCCAGCACAGGAGGGGGGGCATGCCGAGGCAGACACCGCTCTTCCTGCAAGCCAGAGCTGAGCACATCTGCGCCCTGCTGCTTGTGTCCTTGCTCCTGGCTTGCTGCTGTAAACCTGCATGTCCAGCATCCTGAGAACAACATGGGGGATCAATACTTTTCAGAGCTCTTGGGAGTCTCTTGAGGAATGCCTTATGCTCCACATCTCCCTTGGACACCCACATAGCCCATGTCTCAAATATCAAAGAGGAGTAAAAGAATAAGTCTGTAGACTTTCCTGAAAGGAACAAAACCTTTGGACAGCAAGCAGCAATCCCTCAGTGATATCAGGACCAAAATCCCAGGAAGTGATGACACCTTGAGGAATGGACTAGTGCACTTCTGGGCCATGTTTCCTGCAATAGCAGCATCCTGGACATGAAGGCAGATTGGCTGATGGTGCTCTCAGTCCGATGTCTGTGTATTTCTGGGGGCTAGATGAATTCAGCTTGACCCTGTTAGGAATTCAGATTTTAAAAGAATGGTTCCTTTTTCCTTTGTCTCTTTTAACTTGGTTGTTTTGTTTCTTTTTCCCTTTGGGCAGCATCCATTTCTCCAATCAGCGGAGCCTCTCTTAAGCCTCTTCTGACAGGCTGATTGCTGTCATCCCTGCAGCAAAGTAATGCAGGAAGCAAAGGTGATGACAAGGCCACTTCAGCACTTGGAGACCAGAGCCTCTGAGAGCAGGTAGAAATCCTGAGGAGAGAGGGGCCAGGAAACAGGCAGCCATCAGAGCAGGAAAGCAGGCATCTTCTTTTCTCCCACCTGCTGATCCTCCATCTGAATTTCTGCTTAGGATAGCATTTCTGGAGAGCACAAAGTCACTAGTGATGTGCACTTTTCAGGTGGGTGGTGTGAGGCATGAAGCTTCCACTGATTTTTTGGGGCAGCTTGGCTGGGACTTCATGTGGAAGTGCCTTCCTCCCCTCACCAGGAGCCGGAAGAGCAGCGTTTGGAGGCACAGCAGCGGCTGGCACAAGGGGCAAACTTCCTTGCAGAGGTACAGAAGGAGCAGGAGAAGAGGCTGCTTGAGATGAAGCAGGAAGTTGCCAGCATGCAAGCTGTACAAGAAGAGGTATGAAGCAGAGCCAGTCAAAAGGCAAAAGGTGTAAAAAGAGAGCTTGTGTGTTGTTTTGGACTCCTCTGCCCTCCTTATGGGCACTGTTTCTCTGGACACTGTCTGTCAGGGTGGCATTGTCTCTTAGCTGGCCCTTGGGAAACAGTGCTGGAGAGACCTTGGTGCCAGGAGGCGGGAAAGCACCGGTCAGGTGAGAGGCTACCAGAGTGCAGGTTTGAGGAAGGCAGGGATGGTGTTTCAGGCCCAAATGGAATGGGGAAGCCAGAGCTTTATCTCAGAAGGAGGGAGGTCCCACAGGAACCCCCCTGCAGAGCCAGGCTAGAGCTGTGGGAGCGGGCTGGCTGAGGAGGTGCCTGAAGCTGCTGAGTATGTCCTGTGTATTGTTCTTTGTCTGATTGAGTAGTGTATGGTGTGTGTGCCTCAGCATGAGCTGTAGCACATGTATCTCCTCTCTTTGGTGTTGGGAGAGACATTTTGGACTCCCTTCAGAAGCATTGTGGTGCTTGGATGCAGGCAGGGAGCACTTGGGTGTTCCTTTTGCCTTTGAGGCAAAGGCTGGGTGTGGCTGGGCTTTGCCTGAGCTTTCCTGTGCAGTAAAGTCAAAAGCAGGGATTGTTTTGTGAGTAGCAGAAGGCTGTGACCTAGCCAATGTGATGGTGTGTGTGCTTGTCTGGCCAAACTGATGAGAACAGTTGGCTTCCTAGATTCCCTTCAGACTCCTGACTTGTCACCAGTCATTGGAGACAAAACACTTCAGAGAAATTGCTTGGCTGTTGTGCTGGTTTAATCCTGGTGTTGTTTACTAAGACTGTACTTCTCTTATTCCTTCTCCAGACCACGTTGGCCCCTTGCCGTCTAAATCCCCACTCTAAGGACTTTTCAAATGAAAACAAAGGAATGGAAACAAATGACCAGGACCACTTCAGGATTGCTTTTTGCAATGGCAGCTTGGAGCTGGACTCACAATAGTAATCCTATACAAGCTCAAGCCTGTTGGAAGGTTCCCTTCCTTGTCAGCCAGGGCATAAGGCTCTACACTCCCTTGAGAACTGGCCATTCTTTCTTAAAGATGGAAAGTCCACCACCCAAAGGGCATCCTTGTTTGGTTTGGAATTGGGAACGATCTCCATCCATTATCAGCTCCGACATACACTGCCTTTGGAATGCTGCCCATTGGCCAGTTTTTGCCCAGCCGTGGACTTGGGGATGAGGAAAAAAGTGCAATTGCATTTCCATTGAAAACCCAGTGAAGAGCAGGGCAGCCTGTGAGAGACGGTCTGAAGTTCCTCTCATTTGCCTCACAACCGTCTCAAGGACAGGCATCGGGACCCTGAGGAGCCTGATGGGAATTCTGGCCTGCCGGTGGTGGATGAACGCCAAACATCCTGAGGCCCCTGAGCAGAGCTCTGGCCTGCCAAGAGATTGTTCGCAGCTGTGTCTACTGTGACTGCTCCTAGCAGGGCCTGCCAGGGGGCGAGGCGCCCCATATGCTTGAACCTGCTTGGTGACAATAGCCCAGGAATTTTGCCACCTCTTGGCCTGGTTGGACTTTTCTGGGGTCACCTTTGGTGGTCCAAAGAAGACCCGCATCTACTTTTCAGCCAGCGTGGCAGACCGACTGAGATGGAAGAAGCCTCTCTCTCATGGACTGAGACATGAGAGCCCTAGACGGAGAAGCTCCCCCCTCCCAAGGACTGAGACTGAAACCCCTAACACGGGGGAGGTGTGTGGGGGAGCCGACCAAAAAAAAGGGACATATTTGCCTGCAAGTGTGGCCATTGGAGCAAGAAGACAATGGTCCTTGCCTACTGCTCAGAACATGGACTACCTGTTACATCTCTTCTTTATTGTCTCTTTTTCCCCCTCAACAATTTCAATAGACTTACTTCAAGATCTCTTCCCCCCTTCAGCAATGGACTTTATTAGAACCTTGAGATAACCAGAACCTTTGAGATCTCCCCTTGGGAAAGGGCTATAAGTGGGCCTGTTAGCTAAGGGAGGGAGAAGAAAGCTGAGAAGCAAGAAAAAACTGGCAAGGAGCTCTCTCCAAGGCTGTAAGCAAGGAGACCAGGAGAAGTGAGGAATGGAAGAAAGACAAGGAGAGAACTTTGCAGCTGGACAAAGTATTTTTAGAAAATTGAAGTCATTGTAACTTTTCAAGAATAGTATTATGTTGATTTATTGTGGCCAATAGTTAGGGTAAAAGAAGTCTAAAGAGGTAGGACGTGTATGAAAGGTCAGCCATGTTGGTTAATGAAGAGTTGTCATCTGAGACTGCTTGTGGTCTCTGCTTTGTGTGGGGACTGCCTCGACAGAGACACTCCCCAGAGTGACTAGGCAAACTCCTTTGGCTGGACTACGAGGACTTTGTCTTTCTATGTTTGCTAGCTATACCCCCTCTCTGTATCTCTCTCCCCCTTTATCTTTTTCCTCTCCCTAAATCTGTCTATCGCATTTGCTGTGTTCATTCAATAAAGGTGCATTTGTTTTGATTAATACTGAAATCCCCAGTGTGTTGTGTTTTGCACTCTGAGATCAGTAAAAAGAACCATCATGACTGCTCTCTTGTATGAGTGGATCTTGCCACAGCCAAAACATCCCGTGCAGATGCAGGCTTTCAGCAGAGCACATCGATGCTTTTGGTTCCTGCTCCATGTAGCTGGCACATCTCCCCTGTGACTGCCCCCCCCCCAGGGGGCCATGGCTAATAGGTTCAAGGCTCTGCAAGTGCAACGAAGAAGGTGGGCAAGTCTGCTGGCAGTACAGGAGAGCAGAGAGGAAAGCGCCTGGCAGGACCCTGGCCAGCAAGGCAAAGCACCTGCTGCACCTGCTCTTTTTTATCAGATAAGGACTGGTGGGTGACACCACGCTTGGGGTTGTCTGGGGCCCATAAGTCATGAAAAGTGTCTCTGCTTGAGTGGCTTTGTCCCTCTTCCTGTGCCTTGTGTTGCCCCTGTGCTCCGCCGTATTTGCCCAGGGTTGTGTAGCTGTGTGGCACAGCTAAAGTGCAGGAGAGCTTCATTTGTCTGCCCTTTGAGGTGGCTGCTCACAGCAGCCTTTTCAATCTGCAAGCTCCGTCTGGAGAGTAAATTCCCTCCATGTTTGGTCCCGGAGGCCAGGGCCTGTCGTGTGCTGTCCCAGGTGGCACTGAGGGCTGCCCGGTGCCTCAGGCTGGTGTGACCCCAGCACAAACAAGAGGAGACAGTGGCAGGTGCTTGTTTCCAAAGTCACATTATTCAGAGGCAATGCGCCGTGTGTGTCCTTTGTCCATCCCAGCCCCAGACCTGGGGATCCGATGCTGGCACTGCTGCTGCAGCTGAAGTCAGCGAGGATTTGGTGGTTGGTTTCCATCCCAGCAGAACTGGTCACTTATGAAGCCGGGTGCTGATGGTACCCTGAAGATCTCTGAGCTGCATGGCTGTGAGGGAACTGTCCCTTGTTGTTATTCTCCATCAGGGAAAGCTGTGCTTGCCAGGTTTGAGTCAAGAGAGCAAACAGGGACTGAGTGAGTCTCTTCTATCTGTGTCTGCTAAGAGCGGTGACCTTGGAGATTAAGTGGCACAAAGTCAATTGCTTGTGGTCCCTCTGTGAATCCCCATGTTTGGTAATGCTGCTTCTTTGGTAAATCTGCCTGTAGCACAGTAGCAGGGCAAAAAGCCTCTGCACTCTGCAGGTGCTATAAGCTGCCATTGATCCACACAAAAACTGCATGTTGTCTTTATGAGGAAGAGAAGAACTGGTTTAGCAGTGAGAGACATGGAATTATTCCTCTGATCTTTCCTTCTGTCTCATATAGGCAGATCTCTGTGGGTCACAGGTGTGCTCCTGACTGGAAGCAAACGGGGAAATCCTTGGCACCATAGCCTGGTGGGGGCCATGAGATGCAGGGACCGAGCAGGAGCCTGGCCCTGGATGGGCTCACCTGCAAAGTGTGGGCAGGCTGTGTCTTGGAGGTAGGTGCCACAGGCAAATCCATCAGTTTTCCCTCTCCGGTGGCCAGGTCACGGAGGATGTTCTCCGGTTTGATCTCCTAGTGCAGGACCCCACAGCTGCTGCAGTGATGCACGGCCTCAGCACCTGGAGGAACAGCCCCTGCACCACCTTCTCTGACACGGAGCCCCCAAGGCAGAATGAAATCAAAGAGGTCCTGCGACCACTCAGGGCACTCCATCACTAACAAGAAGTTGTTAAGGAGCTCACACCAATCCGAGAGCTGAACAACACCATGGAACCCAGTGGACACCTTGTCCAGCACCTCCATCTCCCTGGGTTCATGGGTTCCGTCGGGCCGCAAGAAGACCACAATGCCGTCCGTGGCGCTAATGCCGTGCCAGGGGTCTGGAACCCCTCACCCAGCCCAGGATGCTCCGAGCCCTCCACTCTGCTCACGCCTGCTCTCCCTCCAGGCATCCTGGCAGCTTCCACTCTGTCAGGCCTCAGTTTACCCTGCCCGTCACGTGCCGGTTTCTGCCACTGGCCCTGGTCACTCACCAGCTCCCCCTAATAGCGGATGGAATCCCGTGGAACACTTTTGATGGCCAGCCAGGAGCCAAGGGGAGAGAAGGGCTGAACGCAGATCTCACCCTGCCAAGCCCCGTCCTCCCCCTCTGCCGCCCTCCACCTCCTCTGCCCGCCCTGCCAGCCCCTCCGTGCTGTTACATTTTAGTTCAGTGTTACACTCCGTCTCACCCCTCGAAAATGTACGGTTTATTCTAAGTCTGCGATCCTCCCTTGAAGTATCATGCATCTGTAATCCCATTGGCCCAAGTCTTATTCCGTTCCCCCTTTGAATCTCCCTGTTAAGATCTGCGAGGCAGGCGAGACACGGCCTTGGCCCTTTTTCTCCCTAGGCTCTCCCTCTCTCCCCTCCCTTCCCCTTCCCCCCTTCTCTCTCAGAAACCATGCTGCTCCCGGGGGTGGCACCCCCAATAAACGCTCATCTCATAAGCAGGCTCAGAAGCCGTGTGGAATCTCCTTGCCTGCCTGCTGCTACCAGCGAACATACAGCTTAGGGGGCGCCCCGGGGACTCCGCAGGGAGCCTCGAACCAACCGCAACACCCCTCCCCCCACCGGGGCCCCGTCCGCCGCCACGTCCCCGAGTAGACGCTGCCATTCGAAGGTGCGGCGCAGCAGCAGTGAACCCAGAGGAATCGCTCTTGCAGGGCCTCCTGCGCTTTCCCTGCGGGCAAGATGCGGCTGTCAACATTCGGGCCAGGGCCGGGAACGGTCCCCGACCTCCCCACTCCAGCCCCCCAAGCGCCGCGGGCAGGGCATCCCCATTGGAAGGGGGCACCTGCGGCTCGGGCGGGCGGCTGCTCTGTGGAGCGGCGGAGCTCGGGCCGGGGAAAGCGCTGCCGACTCCTCTATGGACTCACTTCATCATTTGAGCAATACTGCAGCAGCCCGCAGATCATGAAACAGAAAGGGAGAAATCACCCACTTGCAAGAACGCCCAGAGCCTGCAGTGAGAAGAGGAAAAAAATGGACCCTTGCACAAATTCCAGACTTAGATGAAACTCAAATGAAAAAATAAGGACGCTTGCATGAGTTTGCAGACTATGCAAAAAAATGATAATGAAAAAACACTTTCATGAGTTCTTAGATTGTACAGCAAAATAGGGGGGATAAAGGCATACCTGCACAAATCTACAGACTCTACAAGAGTAAAAGGCACACCTGCATGTGTTTGCAGACTCTACAATTGCAGAGAACAAAGAAAGGATGCCTACACACACCATGCTGGGCAGGAGACATCCACTTTTTAGCTGAAGCTGTTGGCAGGAGCTTTACCAAACATTTGGCATCTCCATGCCATTTTTCTTTCAATATGCTGCCCCAACAAAAAAACTTCTATATACCCATCGAACCATTAACAACTCTGCAGGATGACACCAACAAATAAGCGCTGCCAACTGCTCGATGCTTTCACTTTATCATTTTACCAGTGGTGCTTGAGTCTGCAGGCCAGGAAACAAAAACAGAACAAGAACCCACTTGCACAAGTCCCCTGACTGTGCAAGGAAAGGGGGAAAAGGGCACACCCGCAGTAATTGGCCAACTGTATAGGAAGAAGGCAAAAATAAAAAACACCCGCACATGTCTGCAAACCTTACGATTGCAGAGGCAAAAAAAATGGATGCCTGCATTTGGCCAACGACTTTACAACATCAGGTGACAAAAAGGACTCCTTTGGCAGGGCACACACTTCCTCAAAGCAGTGCTAAGCCCTCTTACAGTGCATAACCAACAGCTCAGAAGATCCAAGAGTAACACAGAACAGGCACCAAGCCCACACACCCTGTACTTTGGCCACCAAGGCTTCTGACTAAAACTAGTTCCCTAAATTGCAATGCCTGTCATTCCTGCCCATTCCCTACATGGCTAACATCAACCATCGTAGGATTCACCGAAAGAAGAACGATTTTTTAGTGAGGAAAAAATGACAACTAACAAACCACCCATATGTGTTTGCATGACACTGGAGCAGCGTTTGTGTTGTCAATATGGCAGGGACACGTCCTGTGCACGGGGCAGTGCCCATGTCCTGTGCATGGCAGGGGGTGCCCTTGGAGCAGCCCTCACGGTGTGGGTGCAGCCATGGGTGCGTTTACCCGTTCTCTCCACTTCCACCAGCTCCCAAGTCAGCCCTTCTCCTGAAAAAGTTCTCAGTCCAGCACTGAGCTCCTGGTGCCTTTGCGAAAACTCACTCCCTTCAGCTTTTGGGAAACCTGCAAGTTCAGATTCCTCCTTGGATGTGGGTTCTAATCTCTGTCATGCCCATTTTGGATATGTGCTGCACAGTACTGCATTTTTCAGTCATTTGCTGCACTCTCACTTCTGGCCTGCAGAAATGGAGAAAATTGATCCTGGTTTTCCTCAGCTAACTCAGGCTTTTCTTTTCTGGGCGGCACAGCTCACTGAAACACAATCCCACAGCCACTGCAGACAGTTGCAGGCACCAAATGGGGGAAACGATCCAAAGTGCAGGTTCCCGGGAATTTCCTCTGTTATTTCGTTCTAGACCTCCTCAGAACATGCCTCAGGTGCCAGCCTGATGGGTAACAGGAGAAGGCCTCAGGTCAAGAACAGGAGTTCACCTAGGGGCTATAGGAAGCAGAGGAATTTGCAAGGCAGCTGAGTGTGGCAGATGGTGGAGGCTTGCCAAGCTGCCTGCTCTTGTCTTGCTGCTGAAATCCTGAACTGCACTGCTTTTGGGAACAACACTTGGGCCTAAATCCCACTGGAATCAGCATTTCTTAGAGAGATTGGCCCTGAGGAAGGGCTTACACTGCTCAACCTTTTGGCAGCTCACCTAGGCCATGTGTTAGAAAGGAGTTAGCTAAGTGAGTCTCTGGAGTTTCCTGGCAGGAACAAAGCCCTGTGACAGCAAGCAGCATTCTCCGGCTGTTCTCAAGGGAAAATCCCAACAAGCTGAAGACACCTGGGTAAAGGGGTGAATACGATGGTGAGCTACGCTGGCCTGCAACAGCAAGGTCCTGGACATGAAGGTAAAGGGCACAGAGTGTTGCCTCCCGCTTGAGGCGTGGTGTCGTGGGTCAGGAACGGCACTGCAGCGACCCCTTTGCTACTCGGTCCAGTTACTCGCGTTCACCAATACGGTCGACGGTAAAAGGCCTTCATTAACCATTGGGGAGGGGCTTTTATAGCAGGGGTCAAGGTACAAAGTAACGGTTCAGGCGGAGGGTCCCTGCCTGCCCGTGACATCGTGATATTTTGTACACACCAATCTCCCACATTTCCCCTCCTCCTTTATGATTAGTTAAAAACATGAAAAATGTAAAGGTTAAAACCGACAACTAACAAACATAGCCAACATATAGAACTGGTTAAAATGTACCAAAACTGATCAATACACCATGACCATAGCAAATTTGAACAAGCAAAACGATAACTATCTCCAACTGGTTTGTAAAGAACAACACAAAACACCTTCTTAAACTTGTTTAAACTGTAAAGTCCAAAGTCAATGTCAGGGGCTTAACAGGCTGGAACCAAGGGTGACCAGTCATGGGATTTTGCAGGACTTCTTCCTCAGCTTTTGCCATCTTCGCAGAGGTGCAGAAAACCTTTGGGCTGATCGTCGATTGTTCCATTCAAGTAGAGCCAGAACCTGGCTACACATCAGGACATGCTGTGCCTGTCAGCTTCCAGTCCTGAGAATCCATTCTCTACGTGTCTTGTTGGTGTACCTCTTGATAGCTGGCCTTGTCCCTCACAAGCTTTTAACTGTAAAGCACTGAATCCTGTACACAATGTAGATTTCTAGGATAATATCTCTGTATACTTGCCTCAGGTTTCCATTGAGCCACAGGAGCTAGAATTGCTGGGATCATAGCAAATGGATGCTTGTGTAATGTTCAGTTACAAAGGGAAAGACAGGACAACAGGGGGGCGGTCTCAGGATGTAAATGCAACACTAGACGTTTATAGGAATGCAAGCTTGTGGTGTAACTACACCTCAGGTCATGTATCATGTGCCTTTGATGTGTCCTTGCAGCTACCAAGAGGTGTGTTTTTAATCTGTGTTGATCGAGCTTGGGGTTGTATTCCAAAAAAGATAAGAGGGGGTCCCTGCAGTTTAGGGCGGTTGACTCTAGACACCCAACATAACCATGATGCATCAAAAATCAAGAAGCAAGCGGTGACTATGACATAAATTTACTTCTCAATGCAGGGATGAGGTGGCTTTTTGGGGACATGGTTCTATTGCTTCTGCATCAATTTTTGCACCTGAAGTAGCTTCAGCTCATGCTCTGTCTTCCTTAAACAAGCTTGGTTGCTGGCTTGCTAAGCAAAGCAATGACACATCTGTGCCTTTAAGTGGGCTACTGCTAGATATAAACAGCATTAGGCATGCAACATTGCAAAACAGAGCAGCTATAGATTTCTTATTGTTATCTCATGGTCATGGATGCCAGGATTTTGAAAGTATGTGTTGCATGAATTTATCAGATCACAGTGAATCAATCTACAAAAGCATTGCAAACTTGAGGGAGAGAGTCAATCACTTACAGGTGGATGATGGAGGGGATGGCTGAACAGTTTTTCAAGAGCTGGGACATCACTGGGTGGCTTAAGGCCTTGTTGAAGATAGGTTTGTTAATTTTGTTGGTGATTGTAATTATTGCTCTGTGTATGCCTTGTCTGCTTGGATTTTTCCATCGGGCCCTGCAAAAATCCTTGTCAGCTGTGTTTGTCGCTCAAATACAAAAAGGGGGAAGTATGGAGGGGCTTGACAGCTGGCCTGCAAGCAAAGCTGAGTTAATAGAAGAAATAACACTTGATGATGTTCGGGTGTATCCATAGCAAGGAAGAAGGCAAGGCCATCAGCATGGAAACCGATTAGAAAAGATACATGAGAATTTTTGCAAGCTAGACTACGTGCCTAAGTAGATGTGTATATGTGCCTTATTAAATTTCTGTAAAACTTTTGCCAAATATATTGACGCTGATTGCTTTGTACCAATTAATATGATAAGCTATTGTGATGTAGTTAATGACTTAAGATCACGCTTTTTTAAGGGTATATAAACTGGAGAACATGTAGAATAAAAACTTTTTCTCTTCCTGGACCTTGGTCACATGTGTATGTCACGTCCAGCCTAATGGTGATAAGCGTGGGAGTGTGGGAGAGCTGTTTTTCTCCATATGTATTTTTGTCTTTGTGGTTTTTTTCCCTAAATGATCTTACTCACTTCAGAGAGAGGATTTTGAAATACCAGAGACAGGTGGCACAGCAGCCAGGAAACCCCCTGTTGTGAAAAATTACATTTTCAGCATTATTATTACTCCTAATCTGTTGTTAATAAGAGGATTGTCTTTTTATCCTAAGAAAATGTGCTGGGCTGAATTTATGATGCTGGTATTCCCATCATCTGTCTTTTTGCTCAGAAATGGCTCCTGTAGCTTTAAGCTAGGCCCACAAAGAGAGAGATGGGGGAATGGTGGAATTTTTTCGCAGTTTGTATTCAAAACACAGAGAGATAAGGAGTGCAGTGCTGAAAAGAGTTCTCAGCTTTTGCAGAGGGAGAGACAGAGAGATTTTTAGGTTTTTTTCACTGGTTTTCCTTGTTAGCTATGGCAAGGAAGGTTCCCCCAGGACGGTGTCTTTTTTTCTGGAACTTTTCGGCTTCTCTCCAGTCCAGAATACCAGGATAATAGCCCGGGGGGGTCCTCCAAGCTGCTCTGTTGCCTGGACACTGGTCTGTGCCTGGAGGGATTGAGAGAGGCTGAAGAGACTGAGACATACTCACAGAGGACTCTGAACTACAAAAGGACTCTCTCTGGATTTGCCATCTCTTCAGAGCAATGGTCTTACGCTGTCTGTTTCCTGTTTCATTGTTTACTATTCTTATTTTTCATTCATTTGAGAATACTTTGCTTGTTAAATAAACAGGTTTTTAACACTTTTCTCCAAGGAGATTTTTCTCCCGTACCGGTTGGGGGAGGAGCTGCTGGAATTTGTTTATTAGAGGAGACCCCTTAGGGAAATTTGCTCTTACATTTTGTCCCAAAGCAGGACAGAAAGGTAAGTTTTTCTTAACTGTCTTTAGTGATGGATATGTTAAAATTTGCTTTAATATGGGAATAATATATTATCTTGTTTTTGCATTATTGCAATCATTTCTCTTTTTTTTGTTATATTTTCAAACCGTTTCCCTGGTAAGTAAACTGTTATGAACAAAAAAAAGTTACGTTTTTTTTTTAAGAGAAGGGGCTGCAGAGGAGTTTTGAGTTGAGCTGGGAAACTGATCGCTGGCCAAGAGTTCTTTGTTAGTGAAATGCTGTAATCACCTGTTGAGTGTTATGAATTGAAGCAAACTCTAATAAGCTTAGTCCAATTGGAATTTATTAATTACAGCAAGCAAGGCATAAGCAAAATCAGCGCTGGACGACAGGGGAGCCTCCGCTCGCCAAGGACTGCCGCACCCACTATTCGATACAGTCTAACTTTTATACTGTATCTCTTCTCGTTGGTGACGTGTCCAGAAAGTACTCTGCGCCTGTGTCTTCTTGTTGTTAAGGGGTCATCCTCTGCTGGTAGTCGTCTGATGAAGGCTGCTAGTCTTCCTCGGTCGTCCTCTGGTCGACTTCTCCTTATTTAGTGGTCATGCCTAAAATTCTAGAACTTATGGTTTATTGAGCAAGCATTTATTAAGCAAGCATTTATTAAGCAAAAATATACTTGTGATTGTATGTGGTTTTGGTTACACGTGGTTTTAGGTCTAAGTGTTTTATTCTCTCTATCTTTAGCCCTTTAGTGAACAGAACATGAACAAAACACACCAGGTTCCACCACAATCCCCCCTTTTTCTCTTGTTCATTTTTGTTCACTAAATCTTCGCAACTCTTGTTTCGCTAGCTCCAGTGTCTCGTCTTCTGGTACCTGTTCATACTCAGTCTTAATAAACATCAGGTGTGCAGCCTCCAGTCGTCCTTTTACTATGTCAACTAATCTACTAAATATACAAGGTCCGAAAATAAGTGCAAGTATTATTAAAATCAATGGACTTGCAATGGGTGCCAATAGAGTGGTTAGCCATGGGGAGTAATTGAACCATGATTCATACCAATTTTAATGTGTTTCCCTTTCTTTCTTTCTTTGTTCTAATCGTCTCCTTAACTCTGCCATAGTAACTATGACTACTCCTGTATGATCAGCATAAGTACAGCATTCTTCTTTTAATGTCGCACATAGCCTTCCTTGCTGTAGGAACACCAAATCTAGTCCCCTCCTGTTTTGCAAAACTACTTCTGACAAAGATCTTACTGACTTCACTAATTCGTTAATGGCCTGTTCTATCTTACTGATATCTTCATCTACAGTAATCCTTAACTCTCTAAACTGTTTATACTGAGTCACCAAGGAAGCCACTCCCATACTTGTTCCTACTCCTCCTAGTGTGAGAAGAGTAGCTATGGTCAGAACTGTGAGGGGTTCTCTTTTTGTTAAATGGTGTTCTGTAGTGCTAAGTTGTTCAAGCACATAATCTTTGGGATGGTATGTAATTCTGGGTATAATAGTTACCTGAATACAGTAGTCATGTGAGTAGTCAAACAATTTAAGTGACAAACAAGGAGTTACTCCCATGCTCTGGCACATCCATTTGGTATTTGCAGCTGGCAGAAGCCAGTTGGCTGGTTTTTCTTTCAATTCTTTCTTTGTTATAGTTATGTTACACAGGTGTTGCTTGTCCTTGGGAACTTCTCCTACACATCTCCCCTGGCCGGTGACTTGTGAAAGTGTTATCCCTTGAGAGATTTCTTTGTTCTGTTTCTAAAGACACCCTGCAGGATTAGTTCTATTAACTCTCTTTATCTTAGTGGCAACTCCTATGGCCTCATAGAAGGGAGGCCAAATATTGTAACACAGCCAGCATTCCTCAGCTAACTCTGGGTTTGTTTTGTTCAAGATATTGAAGCTAGCTTGCATTATTGTCCATAAAGACTCTGATGTTACCCTTGAATCATTTGCTTGCACCACATTTTCCCATGTGTTATTCCCAGTACTATCTTGCAGTACTAACTCTTTTTTTTTATGAGTATACATCCTCCCCTATCAGTTCCCGATTCCCATAATAAAATTCTCCACATCTTACCAACTAACCATGCAGCATTATCTGGCTGAGTTATGTTAAAATACAGATACTGACACCATCCTTTAGTAAAGCTGCCCTGATTTTTCTTGTGTGCTATTGCCGGATGATCATGGACAGGCTGTACACACCCTGGAGGCCCCCTCCCCACTTTCAAGAACTTGTCTTCCTGTATCTCAGTCCATGCCAAGGCAATTGTCTCACAACCCCAATACTCACAGAAATTGTATCTTGGGTAATTACAATATCCCTTCCCAGGGTTTGATGCTGGACACATATAGAACGGTGCATATTTCATACCAGGGTATTCCCAAAAGGTGACAAGCTCTGGCAAAGTGACTCGGAAGGATGGGCTTCCCGGGGTGGTGATTGTTTTAACTACATGTTGGTTCTCCTACCTTATCAATGACCATTTAAACGGTTGATGAGAAATTTCAGCACTACCCCCTTTCAGACACAGAACAAAGAAAAAGAGGGTAATATAGGTAGTATGCCAGGTCAAGTGTAGGATGTCATTGAAGGCCCAAGGGTGTGATTTAGTTTTTCTTTCCTCTAAGCCCCACAGCTTGCTTCTTCACCAAGGATCTTTATTTTTACTCTCATTCTTGAGGCAATTCCATAAACATGGCCTTGTTATCCCACTTTGGGGATTCTTTCCTCCACAGTTGTTTACTCCTCTGCCTCGCTCGTCGACTCGGTTGCTTCGAGTCACGAGGGGTACCATCTTCTCGGCAGCAGGGGTATTCTTCAGGAGGCCCTTGGAAGTGGGTTTGCCGTGCCCTTTGCCTCGTAACATAGGAGTCTCAATGGCAATTCTTAATGTCAGGTGCACCACATCGGATTCCCTTAAGACGAGTACGACAGGTACAATTGACTATATCAATTACAAAGGGGATCGGTTTGTTTGAGTGATAACAATAGTATTTTGGCTCGATCCCGTATGCAAAAATTTTTCACCACTCTTCTGATTCTTTAACTAAGTTCTCATGAGAAACTTTATAAGCTAAGACCCAATCTGTTATATCTCGCTGAAGCTTCCAGCAAGGAGTGCAAACTCCCCTCGGTGGTATTCCTCAACTACAATGACCCCACTACTTGGCCCCGCATACTTTACAAGTGTAACACATAAAAGAGGAGCAATTCAGCAGTGGGAATTTCAGCATCTATTTTGACATTCAAGTTACAAATTAACCCTTCCTTAGTTAAAAATCCCTTTTAGACTTAAAAAGTTTAGTAACTTAATGCTTATTTCTATGTTTATTCTCAATTCTATAATTAGGTTCCTTCCCAGAATATTATGGTCCGCTTCTGGTACTAATAAAAGATTGCCAATCCCTATTTTGGATTCTGTTAAAACATTCTTAATAACAGGAACCTCAAAAGGTTCATCTTTTGTGCCAACTACTGTGGCAGTATCCCGGGAGGGTCTACACCCAGATGGTAAGATCTGAATGGTTGATCTCTCTGCTCCCGTATCTACCATAAATTCAAATTCCCGGCGCTGGGGACCCACTCTCATTTTTATCAAGGGCTCTCGATGTTTCCGTGTCCCCAGTAAATAGAGCCCTTGACCCCTCTAATCTTCTTTAAACATCTGTTCGTCCTTCATCCTCTTTCTGCAGTCCTTTTGGAAATGCCCTTTTAAACCGCAATAAAAACAAGTGTCTGCACTTCTCCTTGCTATCCCCAGGTTCCCTTCCCTTGTTCATGGAACCATTTCTTGCCTGTGGAGGGAGTTACGGTTTTGTTTTCTAGTTTCCCTCATTGCCATTGCCATTATCCTTGCTTGTTTCCTTTGGTTCTCATCAATTCTTCTAACGAACACCTTCTGGGCTTCTCTCAGCAATTCATCCAATCCCCTATCTTCCCAGTTTTATAACTTCTCTAATTTCTTCCGAATGTCATCCCATGATCTAGCCACAAAATGCATTTTCAGGAAGGACTGGCCCACTGAGCTTTCTGGATCCAGCCCTGAGTACATTTGCATATTTCTCCTTAGTCTCTCTAGCCATTCTGTAGGAGTCTCATCTTTCTTCTGCCTTTCATTTATGGCTTTGTTAATATTCTGTCCTCTTGGAACTGCCTCTCTAACTCCTTGAATTATTATTGTTCTTAGATCTTGCATATGAGTTCTATGTGCCGGATCTTGGTGATTCCAATTGGGATTTTGTAGAGGCCATTTTGTATCTGCCGGCGGACCCTGAGCATGTTGTGTATCCCAAATGCGCATGCCTGCCCGCCGAATCATATTCTTCTCTTCTATAGTGAAAAGAATACCCAAGATTGCTTGTAACTCTTCCCAGGTATAAGTATTAGGGCCCAAAAACTGATCTAATCTTTCTGCAACTCCAAGGGGGTCTTCCAACAGTTTCCCCATTTCCCTCTTAAATTCCCTTACATCCCCTTAGTTAAGAGGAACAGAGATGAAGACTATTCCCGGTTGTGCTCCTCCCATAGGTATTTCCCTTAAAGGATAGAGGTTTAGGTGTCTTGTTTTACTCCTTGTTCTTGGCCCTCCTTGTTCTAAGACCCCTGAATTCTCCTCTCGAAAAGGAAGGGGATCCTCTTCTAATCCTTCTGCCTGATCTTGTGCAGGGGGTGCATTGGGAACTTGCGGGAGTACATATGGGGGTGGAATGCATGGAATGTCCTCCTCCCTCTTATTCCGTTTTCTGGGCTCTGAGTTTCCAATTTTCTCTTTTAAAGTAAATAAACGTACTTCACTACCAGGTTTTTCCAACCAAACTTTTGCATAATCACTCTCCTCCTGATTAAAGGGAGTCTTGTCGTTAACCCACACATTCAAAAATTGTCTCACCCAATCTTCGACTGAACCAAATATAGGCCAGTAAACACCTTTTGAAATTTGTCTTCCTCCCCATATTTCTACACAATAGTGAATCATCTTTACTTTGTCTTTATCCCCTGTGCTAGGATAATGTTTCCAATTGTCTAACATATATCTCAGTGGACTATCTCTCGGCACTGGGGGTAACTTCACAGGCGCAGAGGGCTTGCTCTTCCCCTGTCCCATCTTCTGGAGTGCACTCAGGCGCTGGTGTGTGCAAATTCACTCGCTTCCCCTGGTTCGTGGCCCACGCCCTCGCGGGCAATGGGAACCGCACTACTGAGGGTCCGCACTCACTTGGGGAGTCCGAGCTGCCGGCTCCCCTCTCACGCACACCACCACTCGCAACACTCCAGGATACCCGGCCCAGACCAAACAGATCCCCTGCACAGATACTCACTCATCCTGCGTCTTCGTCCGGACCTTTGTGCACAAAGTTTAGAGGGCCGACCGGTTTCCTTTGCTTACTGCCTTGAATTTAGGTTCGTCGGTGGGAGTGGGGCAGAGTTCGGAACTACTGAGGCCACCAGAACCAGTGGTGGGGCGCCTCCTCGGCAGGTCGGTTCTACCGAAGCTATCCCATCCAAGTCACGGCACCAAATTGTTATGAATTGAAGCAAACTCCAATAAGCTTAGTCCAATTGGAATTTATTAATTACAGCAAGCAAGGCATAAGCAAAATCAGCGCTGGACGACAGGGGAGCCTCCGCTCGCCAAGGACTGTCGCCCCCACTATTTGATACAATCTAACTTTTATACTGTATCTCTTCCCATTGGTGATGTGTCTAGAAAGTACTCTGCGCATGTGTCTTCTTGTTGCTAAGGGGTCGTCCTCTGCGTGTAGTCGTCTGATGAAGGCTGCTAGTCCTCCCCGGCCGTCCTTCGGTCGACTCGTCCTCATCTAGTGGTCATACCTAAAATTCTAGAACTTATGGTTTATTGAGCAAGCATTTATTAAGCAAGCATTTATTAAGCAAGAATATACTTGTGATTGTATGTGGTTTTGGTTACACGTGGTTTTAGGTCTAAGTGTTTTATTCCCTCTATCTTTAGCCCTTTAGTGAACAGAACATGAACAAAACGCACCAGGTTCCACCACACTCTCAGGTGCATGGTATGACACTTAGGGATGGTGCTATGCAGTGCCAGGAGTTGGACTCAATGATCCTGATAGGTCCCTTCCAACTCAGCATGTTCTGTGATTCTATGAGAGGCTGCATTGCTTTTAGGAGAGGAGGACAGGACTGTGAAGACACCCTTGTACAGTCTTTTAGATTAAGAAAAAGGATCCATAGTATGTATTCCCGAACTTGCATTTAAGAATGAAACTGCTTAACTTCTTGTGTCCTTACTTTTTGATTGCAGTAAAGCTATTAATTGCCAAAGCAGTCTGAATATACATTTTTTGACATTCTACTGCCTTTGTTTATAACTTATATTTTTTAATACCTCAAAAGAGAAATTGGCATTTTACTGCTTTAAAATGTAAAATTATTATTTCAAGTGTAAAAGGGCATGAAAATTAAATAATGTCTAATAAAATAGAAACATCAAATGAAACGCACAACACATCTCTCTCCAATCCCTAATCTTCCCCATTCAGCTATTGCCCTTTAGACATCTCATCCCTTTTGGAATAAAATTTAAGTAGACAGCATACAAAAGTAATGTATTAGATAATTATAATTCTGTATGTTATAGTTGAATCATCTAAAAATCTTACCTGGCAGATGTGGATTTATGAAAGTTTACTTTTATGCACAATACTATATGTAAAAGGGAAGGTTCACTGTGTATTGACCATCGTAATCCTTTTAGCAATTAGGGAAGATGTCACACTACCATTGAAGGTTAAAGGCTAACTTTCTTTTTATATCATTTCACTTCATAGAAAGCAAGCAGCACGCATAATGGAAAAAAGTTTGGTAAAACAGAGGGCCAAGGTAAGGGCCTTACCACTGATAGGGTCACATTCCAGTATAAAAATGCTAGAAAGTTCTGTTTTTCAGTGGGTCAGCACTAGGGATTCAATGGCTGAGCAAGCTGTAATCCTTGCTTTTTACTTCTTCTGGCTTTTCTCTACTGTCAGTAGAGTTGAAATCCACCAAGAGCCTGTCTGGCAATATCGTTCCTGCTGGTTGTCTCCAGCTGTCCCCTGTCACTGGTCTGTGCTGTCCCCTGTCCCCATCACTGTAAGGCTGCATCCTGACCTCCTGCCTGCTCTGTTGTCAGCACCTGCTCCCCAGCTCCAACATAGTAGCACGCTCTTGGTTTTGTTGAGTACCTATCCCTGACAACATTTCTGTTGCTGATGGTACCAACCTGGCAACCTAAATCCAACTAGAGCTGGTAAAAAGCCTGACTTTACAGGTGCCAAAGTTCAGTGATTATCATAAATGACTCAGGACAGGTCTTTCAAGCAAATGCATTGGACGTTCATCCAAAGGCCTTCTACTCATCTTAATGCACTTAAATCCACCCGAGTTCCAGGTCTGACAATTTCTGTTGAAAAATTACATGTGCTTGTTGTCTCAGCTAAGTTCAAACTGCCTGGATTCTCTGCAGGGGAAAGAAAGCCATGTCCTTTACCTGCAGTTTATAAACACCTTCTGTATTTATCACATATGTAGATCCTTGACTTCCATCTCTTGTAGAATTAGAATTCTCACATTTTACTGTACTTTGCTGTTAAGGATCAAACCCAAAATATAATCCTGTTCACCTGGATGGCACAGTGCATGTAGATATTTCCTCATGATACAGTTTGTTCACGCAGCAATCAATGCTGGAAATAACTTATTGGTGGTTTACTAATAAATACTTTTTCTGGTTTACCCGCACCTCCCTGCTTATTTCATTTAGTGATCCTTTTGGTTTATTTCATGTAATCAAGCAACACAGTATATAAATTGAAACTCATGCAAAGGAATTAGAAATTTCCTGATTGTCTCCAATCAAAATCTTATGAGAAATTTTTATAAAAAATTGAAAACTAATACAATACCCATTATATTGACATTAAATCATACCTGATTAATGTCTTGTTATTTGCCTCTCAAATTTAGAACAATTATTAGTGTCCAGATGCACCATGGTCACTATTTATTTTTCTACAGAACCTAACAGGTGAAATACCCATTTTTGATGAGGAAATGAAATCAAAATGTCAATTTACTGGTTTTTAGTAACATTACAAAATCTTTTCGGTACTTCTCAAGAGGTTAGTGCTGCTACCAGATGCAAAGAAATGTGATCTCTCTGTGCAAGGCTTTGTAAAAAAAAGTCAACAAAAAGGCCACAGATATATTGGATATGTATCCTGATATTTATTACACATGCCTCTGCAATCCCACCTCTTCTTCTTTCCCCTTCCTAAAGCAGGGGAAAGCCTAAAGCAAGAATCACAGTGGAGCTAATGGAATCTTCAGGAGTCATGGAGACAAAAGAAATCTGCTGTAGAGGAAAGCTTCTAGTTCAAAACAAATAAATCTGTACCTGCAAACTCCTTCAAATTTTTTCAGTCTGCATGGAAGACACAGAAACCTACAGGCAGATAAAACATGCACAAAAAATTTTCTTTTAGAGTGCAGTAAAATGGAGAATACAGAAGGAAGGAAGAGGAATTATCTAGGTGTATGTGTTGTTCCAAAAATTGGCCAGATACCCCAACTTTCCCCAAAATTCCTATTGTGAACACATTTTCTTCTGCAATAACTTAGAATATGTCTTTTACAAGAAACTTTGTTCAGTGTTTTGGATCTTAACATTTATTGAGAGAATTAGAATATTTTGAAGTCAGAACTGCACTTAAGAAAATGCACTGGAAATACTTCAGCCAGAACTTATGTTTCTTTTCTAAATCCTCATCCACAAGAAAGATAAAAGTATCTTTTATGTAGCAAAAATCTTTTAATATACAGGCTATTTTTGATATGTAATACATTTATTCATCCATTATGTAATTTATTCCCAAGCTCTTTCCTTACTCCACATCTTATCTTTCACAATTAACCTAAAACACAAATGGTGGAAACAGTTCTGTTCCTAATCTGAGTGACATTTAAACAAGAATTATGCTTTGTATGTTCTTGAATCTACAAGTTTGCTCCTCCTTATATCTATCCTATTTTGTAATTTGTATACAATTTTGCTGTGGATTTAGGATTAAATTTTATTTAGTGTTTTTGTTGAATAACTTGTGTAGGCTTATATTAGTAGCTGTGTTAACTGTGAAGTGCAAGACAAACCACACCTTTGTACAGTGAATGAACATTTGTCGGTAAAATAAACTTTTGCTTTTGACTGAGTAATTTTTCCAGGTATTAAGTAAACATTAAAGAAAACTAGGGTCTTCCATGAGCAAATGTCAGATGACATATTTCAAACCACACACTGTAGATAAACCCATCCAAATTTGTTTTCCTAGATGCATTGGTCTCAAGATCAGAGAAAATAAATCAGATTTTCACTGTCACAGCATGCTAAAATTCATGTGTTCTTGTTTCTACAGAGACAGCCACTCTTCACAAGGAGTGTCTACCAGTTTACTATCAAGTGCAACTACATCTTCCTCTGGCCTGTATTATTGCTCTGAACTACTTTTTCTTTGTACCTACAGTCTCAAACTTCACATACAGATTTGCAGAGAACCACAAGCTGAGGTAATTCACTAGTTAAAAAGAACAGTGGCAGTCTCCCTAGAAGAGTTAGTAGAAATCTAAAGAGAAGTGTAGTCTTGTTTTTCTAGCTTTTGGCTTTCTATTCCTTTTCCCTTCAATGCAGCTTTTTGAAGTTTCTTACAGTAAGAAAGTCAATTGCTTTTATACTCCCCTCTCTCTGCCTTCACCTCTTACTTTCAGCTATGTTGTCCATGACATTCAGCAGAATTATTTGCCCCTTTTTATCAGTTCACTTCTTATCAAGTTCAATCAGCTCATATTTAGGTTATAAATACCATGCAACAATAAATACCATGCAGTACTGTTTCATAATTTACCTGTGACATAGATGATGGGATCAAGTACACCCTCAACACATTTGTAGTGGACACCAAGATGACTGGAGCTGCACCTGAGGGACAGGATGTCATCCAGAGGGAGGAACTCAAGAAATGGGGTTTAGGGAGGTGATCCTGCCCTTTTATTCCACTCTTTGAGATACAATCTGGTGTAATAGTGTTCAGTTGTGGGGTCCTCAGCTCAAGAAGGACATGGCCCTGTTGAAGCAAGTTGTGAGGAGAGCCACAAAGATGATAACAGGGCTGGAGCACTTCTAAAAAGACAGACTGAGAGAGTCAGGGTTGTTCAGTCCGGAGAAGAGGTGTCTTTGGGAAGACTTCAATGCAGCATTTCAACATTTAGAGGAAGCTTATAAGCAAGATGGGGACATTCATTTCAAACTGAACAGGATACAATATGGGGTTATTATTTTAGACTAAAAGAGGGTAGATTTAAACTAGATATAAGAAAGGCGTTTTTCACAATGAGAGTGGCAAAACACTGAAACAGGTTTTCCAGAATTGTGATATCCTGGAAATATATAAGGTCAAGTCAGACAGGGCTCTGAACAACTTGATCTAGTGGAAGATGTCTCTGCTTATTGCAAGTTGATTGGACAGGATGTATTTTGAAGGTCCCTTTCGAAAACTGTTCTATGATTTTTTTAATTTTTCTGTTATTTGGTCTATTTCTAGCACAGACAGCCACCTAGCAATGTCACTGCTATGTTTCATCAATTCTTCTTTTCTATACAATAGATTAGGTGTGCTGATTTAAAACTCAGCAAGAAAATTAACCCTGCTTAAGCTCCCTTTGTTCCCCCATGCCCCTCCAACAGAGGAAATACTATGAGACACAATTGAAGAAGACATTAAGCAGGAAACTTAATGTCTATTAAGCTATTTCTATTGGAATTTTTAGGGTTTACTCAGAAGGAAATTTGCAGCTCTTTGTAAGCTTGCTGGTTACACAAACCATTATATCTGACCAAAATTTCAGGTTTGATTTAGACAAAGGGTTTTAATTGAGGCTACCACTTCTATGAACGTGTTATTACTCAAGTACCACTCAACAGTCACTATTGGTATCTTTCAGTAATAATATCAATAATGTTAACACAATTTATAACTAACTTAAATAATTAATAATCAAAATGCTAATTGTGATACTACTGTAAACTAAGAAAGAAAAGTGTCATATACATGTATAGACATATGCTGAGGGCAGGTTCAAAAATAATTGTCCTGAAAGAAATAAAAATCTGTAAATAATCGTCTTGAGGCAGTGGATCTGAAATGAGAATGAAAATAAAACAGACACATCAGATGGACAGTAGGAAGATGCTTGAGACACAGAAGAGTTCTGAGGCCTATACTAGACAGGATGGGATATATGCAACAGAAATGACTGACAGATGCTACTCTGTCAGCGCAACCAGGCCAGGATCCGACAATATGTTACATAGACTCCATGCATTTACAGAAGGTTGATCATTTATTTATTTATTAAGAAACTCATTGCTCTTTTATATCCTAGTTTGCTACAGGTTGACCTAATTGGTCCTTTACTTAAAACACCATCACCGTTGGCTACTTAAAAAACCACCCTTTCGTAAACAAATCTCCATAGCACATTCCACATGTTCACAATACTAGGTGCAGCAAGTTAAGAATTGTTTCTCATTCTTTTCTCTAATCTTCTCACAGACTTTCCCAGAACGGTGCCTGGGAAAGTTGTCTGTTTCTCTCTGTGGCCAGACACTTGCTGCCACACTACTCCTCAACCAAATTTATTGGGAAATTGGAAGAATTCTAAAAGGCAACAGAGTAACATTAAGATCAAAGCACAATTACCATAATAGAAAAAAGATGAAAATTTATGCTCAAGAGTCTGACATTTCTAGTCCCTTCATTTGAAAGACCTAATGAGGAATTGTAACAGCAATACAGTCTTCTTATGGGTTAAGTGTTGAGATCAACTCAGTTGGCTAGAGAATGATACTAAGACCAAGGTTGTATGGACCATTCACTCAAGACTTGGACTTGATGACAAAATGATTTTTGCTTTTCTATATTCTTCATATATATTCTTCTTGTATTGTACAGTCATGTAGTTACTAGATAACTCCAGTATTTTTCCTATTAGACAGAACACATTTGAAAGACCCTCTCCTAACCTTGCTTCTTCTGGCAACCAAGGAAAAGCCACTCTCCTAAGACCCTTTCTCATAAATAAACTAGAGCTAATAGCAAGAAGTGGGCGAGCTCCTGAAGAGGTTCAACCAAGTGGAAGAATTACTTCATTAACTGTGTTTCCATCTGGGGATTGTCAATATTGCTAATTTGCTAAATTTAAAAAACTGTGCCTACCTGATGTCACATGGTGCCCCGGTTTAAGGCAAATTTGGGAGGAAACCTCCAAAAAGGGGCCCCCCTAAAAAGAAAACCCAAATGACCCCTGCCCCCAGCCAGTTCAGAAAAAATTTCCTCAGAGTCAAGTGGAAAAAAACCTGTTTATTTAAACAGGCAAAGCACTCCTCAGCACAAAATTGAACAATACCAGATGACAAAACTCATTCACTGCTCTGAAGAGATGACAAATTCAGAAAATCTCTCCGGTGGTAGTCACTCTGTTATCAGTCCCTCTGGCACTGGGAAAGTGTGCAGTAAGCTATGAAGTGTGAGCTCTTGCAGATCCAAGAAAAGGGAAATAAAACCAGACCAGGGAACTTGCCCAGGGAAAACTTCTCTGCCTGTTAGCTAAACTAACTAAAAAGGAATGGAGGGTCCTGTTCTGCCCCGTCTGTCCCCAGACAACACAGTCCAGCTGAATGTAGAGGAGTGAGTGCAGACTGATAACAAACTCCATGCTTCTTCTTCCCTCCACCTTCACTCTCAGAGCCAGTCTTGAAGGCACAGAATATAATATCCAGCATAAACAGAACACATGACTGGGGATACAAGCATCATAACATCACCCTAGGACACATGGACATATTTCCTTATTTCCCCCTGGAGGCCTCCAATTCCAGCTCTTCCCATACTTCCTATATTAATATTATTATATTTCTTTCTATTAATATTGTTTCAAAAGAGGTGTTATTTTGTTTCTAGATTTTTAGCTGCTATGATCCTTCTGGATCCCTTCTAACTCATTATTCTGCGATTCTGTTCAGCAACTTCTATTATCTTCTGCTAGTGGTCAATGTCTAAAATGAGTTTGGGTAGTTTGGGAAAAACCCCAAAGCAATACTAAATACTCATAATTGCTTTTAACTGTGTCATTAGTTACCAACAAGCTTTGTGAACCATTTTGCATTTACTTTCATTTGGCTTCATATTTTGAAATGTACTTTGGCAAAATTTTGCAGATGCGATATTTTACATTTCCCACTACTGAGTGGCAGAACAATGCCAACTTTCGTAGCCTTTCTTCACAAAAGAGGTGCTTCAGCTCTCTGATCATCAGCATGGCCTCTTCTAGACACGTGCCAACTAGTCCAGGTCTTTATTGAATTGAGAACCCCAGAACAGGATGCAGTACTCCAGGTGGGATCTCACAAGCACAGAGCGGCAGGGAAAAATCAACTCTCTTGACCTGCTTGCCCCTCCTTCATTTTAAAGAAACATTGAGAAAACGCTGCTGCAAGGGACAAATATTTCATACCATCTTTTCTCCATGTACCTAAATTATCTCTTTCTCTCACTGTCACTTTCATAAGATTGATCAATATGTGATTGGTAGAGATTATTTTTTCCACAACTATATAATAATAAAAGTACTTATAAATATTTTCTTTTCATCCATTCATTAAGAATTAATGGTAAACATCTTGATCTTAGGTACTCCTTTATATCTCATTAACAATTAGTTTTTACTCTTTAATCTCTTCCTCAAGAAACAGAAAATTAATTAATCCTCATCCCCACAACCTCTTCAAGAAAACAAATTTACATTATTGGCATCAAGTCACTAAGTGTGATTTGTTTCACACTGGTTAGAATCATGGGGGAAGACAATTTACTGGCATGTAAAAACACTAATGTGACCTTTTTAGACTGCCAGAACTTTTACATAGAAGTTTAAATCTACTTTTTATTTCGACTCTAGGCCTCTGGTAATGGAACTTCTGGAAAACAAACCCAAACATCCACATGCACACAAAAATTTCTACAAGGGTTCTTCTGAGCTTATGCCTCCTTGACATAGAGCTAGCAAAGCATGGTTAGTGTCTCAAGATCACCACAACTAAAAGCAGAACAAAAGCCATTTCCAGTGCTGAATCCTTAGGCAACTGGAAGACTGAAATTCTTGTTCTGTACTCCCTTGAATTACTTAATGATGATCTCAAGTAGTGATAGTGAAAAAAAACAAAATCTTTCTGCTGCTCTGGAGTAGGAGA
The DNA here is from genome assembly GCF_027477595.1 of Haemorhous mexicanus. Lineage (NCBI taxonomy): Eukaryota > Metazoa > Chordata > Aves > Passeriformes > Fringillidae > Haemorhous > Haemorhous mexicanus. Next base: position 16,789,502 of record NC_082381.1, read on the forward strand.
ACCCTCAAACCCTGAACATCTGGAACACTTGAAGCCAGAGTATAAGCCAGTTTCACAGCTTGTATGACTAGGTTAGGTATTTACCAATTGAGTTAGGAAATAGCAGTGTCAAACTTGAAATGTCACTTGGAGTGTTCAGATCCTCATGACACAAATAAGGGCTTCACCTGCCCAAAATGATACAGAATCTGCTTCTGTAGGTTATAATCAGTGCTTAAAATACTATGTGTGCATAAAAATTAGAAGTACACGTTGCTGTACTCACTGAGGTTGAACTTCACCACAAAATACTTTCACTAAATATGAGCTTTCCAACATCTGCCAATATAATGGAGAGATCCACTGTTTACAAAAATCTTATGGCATGGACTTAGATGATGTCAAATTGTCCCCATGTGCACCACAGCATCACTTTTATCTCTCTTCCCATGGTCTCAGCTTAAGTGAAAAATGCCTGCAACAGAAAGTGTAAAACAAAATAGGAAGAGAAAAGACTATTAAATTAATAATAAAACTTTAAAAAGTTTTAAAAATTACTGATTTCTCTCTGTGAATGGGAGGGAGATTTGTTGACTTAATTTCTTTTTTCTCCGCCCTTCCTTTTTTCTCCTAAGCTCAGTGCTTTATGCTTGCAAGCCAATATGTAGAGGAATGCCAACAACCATATCCTTCAGCTTTTCAATTTTTTGATTTTCTATTTCAGTAGCTATTTGCTAATTCACGACAGGGGAAATTTAAACAAAAGGTCTGTTGTTTAAGTTGCACAATCCTGACTGTATTCTCAAGTATGCACAGATACAGACCAAAATTTTAGCACTTGCTGTTGAAGCAAAATAACCATTCACTGGCTCTTCTTAAAAATGCTTTAGCATTTGGTATGGCACCAGAGTAGATAGGTATACACCAACTAGTAGTCAGGCTTATTATTTCTTCTGTCAAAAGTATCTTAATTCACATCACCAGAATCACATCAGTATTTCTGCCAAGTACAACTTCATTCAATTCAGTAAGATTACATGTTGTTCTTAGGCAAAATGAAACAACAACTACTCAACCAAAAGATTGCATTTTCCATGCAGGATCGGAGTGGGGCTTCCTTCATTACTGAGTGGCTGCTTGTGGGAACATTGAGCAGGCGTGTTGGTTGTGCTTGAGGGTCATGAGGTCTGGGGCAGGACTTTCTCTGGGTAGCGGGCTGATAAAAGGAGGCCTCTAGGGAGTGCAGTGACTTAGAGTGTGGCAAAGAGGATCGGGCAAAGAGGGGCATGGCACATCTCTGAGGGCAGGGCACGGCAGTTTGTGCGGCATTTCACACAGTAAGGGTAAGCAGGCAGGGTTGCAAGCTTTCTTGCTACTAAGGTATACTGTGTGTCGTTTGTGGTGTTTCTGTTGGTTGGTAGATTTTAGGATTTCTGGTAAGTAATGGTTTGTATGCGATCGGAAACGGTAGTAAGTACGAGTGTATGTAATCGAAAAGAACCCTCCAGAAAGGATGCATCTGTACGGACGCATTCCTGTGTGGACTGTTTGAGCTTATCAGTGGTTTCAGGGGGCGTAGCAGAGGTACCCTGCCTGTGGTGTGAACAGGTGAATGATCTCCTTTCACTGGTGGCTGAGCTTAGGGAGAAAGTTGAAAGATTAAGGAAAATCAGGGAAAGTGAAAGGGAAATAGCCTGGTGGAGTTCAGCCCTTACATCTTTAAGGGAGGCCCACCAAGAATAAGAGGAGTCATATGCCTCTCACTAGCAGGCAGTAGAAGGGCACCTGGTAGATGAAGAGGAGTGGAAATGGGTCCTTACTCAAGGAGGTAATAATAAAAGTTCCTCCCAACCCCCATCTCCAAGCCAAGTGCCACTTCAGAATAGGGATGAGGCACTGGATCTAGAGAGTCAGCCAGTTGATGTAGAAGAAAATTATCTGGCCACTGAGCCTTCCAGTTATGACTCATCTATAAAACAGATTACCACCTCTAACACCAAGAAGAAAAGAAGGGTAATTGTGGTGGCAGATTCCCTTCTGAGGGGAAGAGAGGGCCCCATATATCAACCGGACCCATCCCACAGAGTGGTCTGCTGCCTCCCTGGGGCCTGGGTATGGGATATTACTGAGACACTTTCTGGGCTGATTCAGCCCTCTGGTTATTACCCACTGCTGATACTCCAGGCTGCAGTGATGAGCTTGAAAAGAGGAGTGTCAAGGCCATTAAAAGGGACTTTAGGACACTGGGCCAAGTGGTCGATAGGACAGGGGCACAGGTAGTGTTCTGCTCAGTCTCTTTGGTGGCAGAGAAAAATGGTGGAAGAAACAAGAGAATTCACATCATTAACAATGGGCTCAAGGGTTGGTGTCATCGGCAAAAGTTCAGATTCTTTGATCATGGGGCAACTTTACGGCACCTGGTCTACTGGAACCAGATGGGGTACATCTCTTTGTTAAGGGCAGAAGGTTTTTAGCTCATGAACTGGCAGAACTTGTGGAGAGGGCTTTAAACTAGGACTGAAGGGTGAAGGGGATGATCTGGGCTGTCTGGAAGTACGCCCAAGGGTGGTAAGCCTGAGTTAGGAGTGAAATCAGTAGCCCAGCTGAGGTGCATGTACACTAATGCGTACAGCATGGGTAACAAACAATAAGAACTGGAAGCCATGGTGCAGCAACAGAGCTATGAAGAAGTCTCCATCACAGAAACATGGTGGGATGACTCACATAGTTGGAACACTGCACTGGATGGCTAGAAGCTCTTCAGAAGAGACAGGAAAGGGAGAAGAGGGGGAGGTGTGGCCCTTTATATTAAGGAGGCTTTGGACACCATACGACGATGAAATTGAATGCCTATGGGTTAGAATAAAGGGGAAGGCCAACAAGGCTGACATCCTACTGGGAGTCTGTTATCATCCTCCTAACCGGGAATAAGAGGTGGACAACTTATTCTATAAGCAGCTAGAGAACGTTTCCTGATCATCAACCCTTGTTCTTGTAGGTGACTTCAACATACCAGACATCTGCTGGGAACTTAATACAGCTGAAAAAAGGCAGTCCAGGAAATTTTTAGAGTGTATAGAGGATAGCTTTTTGTCACAGCTGGTGGGTAGGCCCACCAGGAGAGGGAATATGTTAGACCTGCTCTTTTCAAATTAAGATGTGTTAGTGGGAGATGTGGTGGTTGGAGGACGCTTGGGGCAGAATGATCATGAAATTATAAAATTCTCACTATTTGGTGAAATGAGGAGGAACATCAATAAGACTCTTACACTGGACTTCCGGAGGGCAGACTTTGGTCTACTTAGAAGACTTGATTCAGAGGGTTCCTTGGGAAACAGTCCTTAAAAACAAATAAGTTCAGGAAGGGTGGGCATGCTTCAAAATGGAAATCTTGAAGGCTCAGGAAGAGACCATCTCTGTATGCTGAAAAATGAGTCAGTGAGGCAAATGTCCAGCCTGAATGGACAAGGAGGTTTTGAAGGACCTTAAGAATAAAAGGAGGATGTATCATCTTTGGAAGGACGGTCAGGTCCCTCAGAAAATATTTAAGAGGGCTGCAAGCGCATGTAGGAAAAAAATTAGGGAGGCCAAAGCTCAATTTGAACTTAAAATGGTGACTTTTGTAAAGGATAATAAAAAATATTTTCCTAAATATAATAATGGTAAAAGGAAGAGTAAGATTAAACTTGTTCTATATTAAATGCAGAAGGGAACTTAGTAACTGCAGATGAGGAGAATGCAGAGATGCCTAATGCCTTCTTTGTCTCAGCTTTTCATGGGAAGACAATTTGCCTTCCCAAGGATAACTGCCCTGTTGGGTTGGTCGATGATATCAGGGAACAGAATAGTCCTTGTATTATCCACAATTAGGCAGTCAGAGAACTGCTGAGATGCTTAGATATTCATAAATCCATGGGACCAGATGGGATCCATCCCAGGGCAATGAGAAAGCTGGCAAATGAGCTTGCCAAGCCACTCTATCATTTACCAACATTCTTGGCTCACTGGTGAGGTTCCAGATGACTGGAAGCTGGCCAATGTGACACCCATTCATAAAAAGGGTGGGAAGGAGGATCCTGTTAATTATAGACTGGTCAGCCTTGCTAGTACCTGGCAAGATAATGGAGCAATTTATACTGAGTGTCATCATATAGCATCTACTGGATGGCCAAGGGTATCAGACACAGTCAGCATGGGTTTAGGAGGGATAGGTCATGTTTCACCAACCTGGTCTCCTTTCATAACGAAGTCATATTAAAGCCATGAATGTTACTCTTTTTTTCTGATTCTCCTCCCCACCCCACTTGGTGTAGAATTGAGTGAAAACCTGCCTGACACTTATTTGACAGTTGTGGTTAAACCATGAGAGGCACAAACTGGAATACAGCAGGTACTATCTGAAATTCAGGTAAGACTGTGAGAAAATGCTAAACATCCCATAGGTCCCTTCCCACTCCATCTATTTTGTGATTTTGTGTGATGCTCATTTTTTTAGAATTTGTGTAAATTCTAATGGCGTTTTAACAGTGTGTGTCTTAGTGGCTCTCTAGGAAAGGAGACAGTAACTGTTCAATGTTTTAATTTTCTGACCAATTTGTCTCTTATTCTTCAAAAATTTTCTTCTGGCTTAGATTCTAGAGAGTGACTCATGGTTTCCTTATAACCACGTTATAAGGGTCTGGAATATTGTTTTGTTATTTATTTCCCCCCAGTTTCGAGGATGAGGAGTCTTTACTGCCTTCTCATATTATCTGCACTTAAATGCACAGGAGCAGATGAACAAGAATAACAGAAATCTTAGCTGTACAAAATTTCAGAAAATGACATTTAGAACTGATAACTCCTTACTGAAATTAAAAAAAAAAAGTAAGAAATAAAAATTTCATTTTTCCATCAAATATTAGAAATTTAATTGTCTTTTGGTCTTAAAAGTATCTAAAATTCACAGAATAAATTGATGTGTATATATATTTAGGACAGAACAGTAGGTATGCTTGCTCTTGTTGCACTTGAGTCATAACCTGATGTTTAACATCTTATCTGTCAAACCTGGGGACAGCCAAAGGTGTCTATGTGTCTTGATTTTTATTTATCTTTATTCTCAGTTGAAAACTGAAAATTCAAACAGAAAAATTGTTTTTGAACTGTACAAAAGTTTTGGTGGTGGCATTATAAAGGGGCATGGTTTGGAAAGGAGAATCGTCTAATCTAAAGTTTAGTTAATATACCTTAATTATTATAGTACTTGAATTGTACCATTTTGAGCCAGTAAACTTGAAAGATAAGTGAACCATTTTAATCAATATAATTCTTGCATTCAAAAGCCAGAGGACATTCTTTGAAGATAAATTAAAGAAATTGTAGCATAAAATAGGTTTGCAGACCTATTTTCACTTCTCATGACAGTAGTTCTTCAAGGTCCATGCTTTTCATGCAAAACATTTCTGTTTCAGTGCAGTGGGGTGCAGTTTCAATTAAGGACCTAATGTGTCCTGCCTATGTGTTTGTTTTCCTTCCCAAACAGATAAAGCATGAATCTGCTTTAACTAATACCATTCAGGTGCAGAGAAGCACCTGAAAAGAAGACTTTTTACATAAGGCCACAGTAATGGCTTGGCTAGGTGAGTAAATCAGTTGATTTTTGAGAGAAAACTGTTGTCTGGGCAGAGTTGTGTTGTATGAGGGGGAATTCTATTGGTTTTGAGAGGCAAGGTTTTGGTTGTGAGGGGACTACAGGGGTGTTTACTGTGGAAAGATACAAGAAGCTTCTCCTGTGTCTCTTGGGGCCACTGCCTGTCAGCTCCAAGAAGGAACTGACACTGGCCAAGGCTGAGCTCATCAACAACAGTGGCAGCAAAACTACAGCAAATTTAAGAAGGAAGAAATATTGCTGTGAAACAAAAAAGGAGGTGTGAGAATATGAGACAGAAACAGCTCTGCAGACACCAAAGTCAGTGAAGAAGGTGCTCCAAGTGCGGGAGTTGAGATTCCACTACAGACTGTGGTGAAGACCATAGTGAGGCAGCTATGCACCTGCAACCCATGGATGAGGCCTCAGTGGAGCAGCTCACTGTGGAGCCTGTGGAGGATGTCTGATAAAAAGGCTGAGGGCTTGTGGGCAGCCCATACTGGAACAATTTATGAGGTATTTAGTCCATGGGAGGGACCCCATACCCCATACTAGAGCAGGGGTAGAGTATAATGAAACAGGAGTGTCAGAGAAAACATGAGATGTACTGACTGCAATTCTTGATTGATTTAAAAAGAATGTGTAAAGATTTGTAGCCTTTAAATGAAGTTGTTGAACTGCTGACCACCGTTGCTAAAATGAACGGCAATTTTCACTTTTACAAAAGGAAAAAAAACAAAAAACCAAAAAACCACTCAAGATCAAATTACACATTCTCACCATGCAGATCCATATAAACAGATTCTGCAGTTATTTAGTTTCAGCTGAAAGGAAAACTCATTTCCAAGTTTCACCACACGAGAAGATAAATATATATAAGCTACAAGTACATGTACAGTACTCTGCATTTTCAGAATTTGGCCTTTTGCTGCACTCTGGTGTTATGTGTATTCAAAGGCACTTCTGGCCAGGGCAGAGTATCTTGCAGGGACTGTACCAATAATGTTATTGATGGAGTGGACCTATTGCTTCTCTGACCTCCTTTGAGTTCTTCAGAAAGTTTAGTCTTACTTATGGATTTCATTTTAAATTCTGGAATTTCTTACTCTCTCGGAGTAAGAACTCCAGATGTTGAGTTTGATTTTCATGTGCTTTCATGAAAATCAAACTCAACATTGTTGTCATTAATTTCATCAGACCTTTTACAAATAACACCATCCCCAACCTCAGGTGATATTATAAACTTTGGAATGTGTTTATTAGCTAAAGACTTGAGGTTTTTTTTAATGATGGCAATTTCAATTTTTCTTATAAGTTTTTTGTTTTTTCCTGGGATCCTTTTACCTGTTGTTTTAATTTGTCATTTTATCATCTGTGGCCTCCATTGGCAAGCAGATTTTAAGCATGGTGGAAGTTCATGACAAAATTCTTGTTTTATCTTTCAGCAATTTCTGCTTTTCATTTATTTTCTCTTGTATTATTCCCCACTAAAAGCAGTTATCAACTGGCCAAGGGTCATCCATTTCTCTACGAACACTATGCCCCTGTAGCTAATCTGCTAAGTATTTGGTCTGTTTTTCTAAATCATTTGCCATCCTGCTTTTGACTATGCTCATAACATTTTGAATTGTCAAAGGCACTTTGGGTCAGAGAACAGTACCCTGCTGACTATGCCAATAATGTGGATCAAGTAAGAGCATTAGACAAGACCTGCCTTAGCTCAGATTTTTGGCAGCACCTCTACTCGGGTGACATGCACATAAATTGCTCTGGCTCATTTATTCTTAAGAATGACAGATCAGATTATATTATAAAATGAGTTATTTATTGAATAGATGGGATATTAACAGACAAAAAAAGAGAGTCACGTACTACACAGGATAAAAAAAATAACTACTAGAACATTACACCAAACAATGCACAACATAAAGATGCCCATGTTATAGCTAGCAGAGAAGCAATATAGAGTAGGAGTCAATGTAACTTACACTGAATTGATGATGTTGTACACTAAGGATCAAGAGTGAATTTTAGAAAGGACTTTGACACAACCTGACCTATGCACTTATTGCATATATATGGGCTCTTTCCCCTAAATCAGGATGCCTCTTTGTGGTTGCTCTTTTGAAGATTGAGTGAAAGGACTTAGTGTGGTAGTAGTTCTTTTCTTTTTTGCTGTGGTGTTGTCTTATCAGAAATCAGTATAGTAAAGGACTCTGATTCTTGCTTACTTCTGTATCAGTGGACCGACAACCTCTTCTGCATCACCTCCACCCTGAAGGTAGACAAATGCTACCACTACCTTTATTTCACCTTTGAATGCATATACTGATGACTCAATCATGATGCAGTCCTTCAGAAATCCCACACCCTGACTTGAAATAAATTTCTGTGATTATGTATTTTAGTTGATAGGGGACATGGCAAGACAGTGATAAAACTGAGAACAAATAACAGATGCAAGGTATCATGGTGGTTTTTGAGCCTATCCTTCATTTATCTGGCCCCGTTTCTACTTTGCAATAGTTTTTATTAGAACCTAAGCATTTTCAAAGGGAAATAACACATGGACTGTCTTGATTATTTCAGACTGCAATAACTAAGAGATACAAATTACAATGGATCAGGAAAATACTCCTCATACAGAATCTGACTTGGCTGCCATAGTGGCTAACCTAACAGCATTTTCCTTCATTTAGCATGCCCACATTATAAGCCTCCAGTTACTTCCTGTACACAAAAATAAAAATCTTCTGAGATTTCACATATCCTACCTTCAGAACAAAGACTCTACTGCAAACTTAATTAAAAACACCTATAAAAGATACTGTTCTTCACGGACTGTAATTTTATGAATGGAAAACTAGTCTGTTCAGTCTGTTCCCATTGGTGGAAAAAGTCTTGTAGCCTGTAATCCAGGAACCAAACTCACAGCTAAATCTTGGAAACATGGGACACTGCTGTTATGAAAGGCATTAACGACAGAAAGACTGCTTCACAGAACTGACGCCGTTCAGGGTTCCACTGGGGAAGCAGCCAAACTGTTCTGAACTGTGGAGTGTGACAAACATCTTAGAGAAGGATTTAGACATCACACTGCTGGACATTCCAATTTTTCACAGGACTGTGTAATATGGGTGTGCCTCCTTAGTGAAATGGACAAATGTGTAGCTTACTTGGAAAAAGTTTTAAGAGTAAGAAACAGCACATCAAGTGAACAGGTATTCTCTCTTTCCCTGCTATTGATTGTGTCATATGACTTGAAAAATTACTAACCTGTCATTTCCCAAACTTTCCTATGTAAGAAATTGAGGTAATAATACTTCTTTGCTTTTCAGATATATCAGATGCAATTACATGACTAGGACTATAGCAGGCATCCCTCCTAACAGCTAGCAGAGATGATTTCGAATTTGACCTATTACTAGAATCTATATTATGCGAAACAATTTTCATAATATTCCATGCCAATAAGTCATTCCCCAAACTCTGAGACCTAATGGATCACAATTCACACTCTGACCTAAAGTTCTTAGTGTGCATTTCACTTGTAGATAGAAACATGTTTCACATTAATCTGAAGGCACGTTTTCACTGCTCTATAATCCCCATGCCTTTACTACCACTCTTACAAGTAATATGCATAAATCAAATCTGGAAATTATGAATGCCTTTCAAATGCCTTTCAGAAGTACCGAATACTCTCCCATCAAAAAACCACACACTAAAGTTACAATACAGAACGCAGCTGGCTGTAGTTACAATGTTGAAATAAAACAGGTATCAGACTAGCTAAAAACACTCAATGTTTTGACTAATGAGAATCATTAAATAATTTTGTATTGTAAATATCACCTCTACTCCACACCCAAAGAACTACAAATTTAAAAAAAATCTCTTGCATATTTTATTTATATATAATGAATCATTGAATATGTCATTTGGACTCTCCTAAGCTCATACTTAAAACAAGGCTTTCGAAAGACACGGAGAAAAAACAAGCAATGTTGTGTTTCCAGCTTTGAGGAAAAGATATATTGCTACGACATTATTTTTGGTGGGTTTTTGGTTTGGGTTTTATTTTGGTGTTTTCGTTTTTCTTTCTTACGCATTAGAAAGGAAACATGAAGATCATATTTGAACAGTTTGCCCAAATCATTACTCAGGTTCTCAGGAAATGTTTTTGCTGAGTTTTTGTTTAAAGGTCACGTTTGATATCTCTGAGATTATCTGGTAAAATCTGGTAAAATATAGTAGTTATTTTCTGAAATGCTATACGCCTTTCTTTTTAGTTTAATTAAACCCAATATTTCTTCATTCTCTGTAACTTGAAAATATTTAGGCTTCAAAAAATTTAGCAAAATAAGTGTTAGACTAGGAATTTGTATAAATATAAAAAAAAATTCGAGGATCAAGAAAAGATGCAAGATAAAGAAACTAGATCTTCTAAACCCATTTCTTGTTTATTTTAGTTGCAAGTAGGACATAATTCTTTAATATTAAAGTACTTAATTATTCCAAGTAATGAGTTAAATAGATTCGTTTGGATCTGCTTTTCTGCTTGAACCCATGATTACCCTGAAATAACACTTCATGTGGATTTCTTCTCTAGGAGACACCGCAAACCTGATATATCTCCGTTGTCATGTAACGTAAAGAATATCTCACTGAACTTTCCAAATAATGCACTTGTTTCAGAAATAGAGTACCCACTGATTAATTGTAGACAGTTTATGGTCCTTCCTTTTACTAAGGAGTGTAAAGCAAACCTGCATCCCAAGGAAAGAAAGTGTCCTTGAGGAAATGCAAGTGAAAGATGACAGTCCACCTTCAAAACCTCTCCTTTTATCCGTGTATTTCTATCTCAGCTAGCACATTCCTTATAAAATGCAGTGTGCCTGAATTCCCTAGCCTGAAACTCACAAAATAGAAAGTACCTGCAGTCATAAAAATTATTTGTGCCTAAATTGCCTTTTAATTTGGTATTCCATGTTGTGAAAGACAAATAGAACCCCTAAAGAGACTTGACAGAGGGTTCTAATTTGGTTAAATTATGCCCCTAGCAAGTGAATTGTCAAGGAAGGGCAACAAAGCAAAAGGCTGTCTCATATAATTCACACCTAACTCATCATTTCCATTTGCCCTTTCACATACTTGGTGTTTTGTTCCCATTACTAGAAGTTCCATATTAATTACAGTAGCCCTTGATCCTCTGTGCTCTTTGAAAAAGTAATTTGACCCACTAGCTCGAATCAATGTATGCTATAACATGATATTGAAGTCTAATATTAGCAAATAGATAACTAAGGAGCTCATGAGGGACAGCAAAAGGAGAATTTTCTTACATTGAAGGAAGTTGGAAGAGTAGAGCCTTTAAACATATGGATTTCTACAGCTTATACTCTAAAAAATTCAAGTACTTCAAATAAAACTAGATATTGAACATCTTGGCATCTGATTATTTCTAATTGCTTACTTATTTTTATGAAAACAAAAGAGTCAAGTCACTGTGTTAATCTTGTTGAACAAATTACTGTAATTTATTGGTAAAACAAGTAACTTTTTTTCTGCTTTCATTGTTTATAAAATCACTGTTTTAATATTCTATGAAATCTGTGAAAATGGAACTCTTAAATAATATACCAGGATGTTTACTTTGTGTCTCAACATGTTAAAGAGTAAGCAAAAAATAATTCAGAAGAACCACAATTTTGGCAAAATATTCCACAAAACATTTTAAAATGTTTACTGTAACGTTGGAAAACAAAACTTTCTCTTGTCAATAACATAGAATAGTTAGAATAATACTTTCTTAAAAGTTAAAGTGGCTGGTTACCATTTCAGAATGCTGTAATGTATATGTTGCTGGAATATTTTGGCATTTATGTCTGATTTTCCAGGTAATATGTAGACTTTTGAACTCAGTTCTTCTGGACAAAGACTACAGTCTCTGTAAACTTTAAATAAGACAAAAGAATTTGGTAAATATAACACAATGATTGCAGACAGCTTCAAACTTCAGCAATTATGACTGAATACTCTCTAAAATATCACAAATATTGGAGTTTAATTTCTTTTAGTTGTTTTATGCACAAATAAATTTGCTGTGAAGTCATCAGTTCACAGTATCTGTCTAAAGATCAGACCTGAATTATAAAGTAAAACCTTGACACTTTCACTCAGATATTACTTTGCATTTTCCTTGAAAGAGGCAAAAAATGCACATATTGAGTAAAGAAATAATCTCTTAACAAACGTCCCTGGAGTTTTTTTCCTAGACATTTGCTTTGACGCTGTTTAGCAATAGTTGAAACTCCAGACACACTGAAGGTGCTTACCATGCAGACGTTTCTCCTAACCTGACTTTTAAAAATTACCAATTTGGATTAGCAGCCAAATAATCCTAAGAAAGAAATGCTGTATGAAGCAATCTTAGCTGATTAAAAATAATATGGATTCAAAGCACGATGAAGAAGTATCTCTAGATTGAAATAAAAGTCATTACACATTAGGATTACAATTTAAAAATTGACTCCCAGCTGAAACACAAATATCCATTTATTCCTGTTTTCCAGGGAGATTATCTCTTCTATAGAAAGGATGCAATTTTCCATTATCATTGTAAAAATCCCCCTTTGTGTCTGTCTTTGTTTATATTTGAAGGCCATATTCTTTTCTTTTTTCTGTTCTGTACTGACCGTCCTTATACAGGTATACCTTGGCAATATACCCATTGACCTTTTATTTTCAATTCTTCTAAGCTTTCAAAGCTGAGCATAGGCGCAAGAGCATGAATTAGAATCAAGCAAATGACACTTTTCTTGCAAATTGAGTTTTTGATACAGTTATAGCTCAGATGAAGCAAAAAAAGAAACCTATTCCCTATCTTTACTTTTGGAATAAAAATGAAGAAAATTTTTTCTTCCTTTTGCTCAAATTTTCCCTTGAAGGCAAAAGGCAAAAATATTCCAAGAGCAGGTAGAGCCAATGTTGAAAAGATAGTATCTTGCTGAGTATGATTACATTCTTTGATACAGACAGTTAAATAATTAAGATTGCACCTTGTGAAATGCACTCAAAATTTATTGAAAATTACTTAAGAACACTTTTATGTCGAATTAGATTTGGGAAAGGAAAATATAAAAGAAATTGCCTCTGTTATTTGCTCTAGAATGGAGGATTAGGTCTTGAACACTTTTCACTAAACCTACAATTACAATAGATGACTAAGCCAAAACTCCTTCATATTAATCAATAGAAATAGACAGCTATAGTTTCTCCTATTATTGGGGTTATTTTTGAAAAAGAGGAAGACGGTATCTATACATCCCATAAGTAAGTGGAGGTCAGACTTCTTCCATTCATTTGAAAGACTTTGAGTTATCAACCAACAGTAACTCATGTAATAGTTGCTGCTACTCTTCAATGTAGGTCATATTTGTGACTTAGGACTATAGAGTGCATGCATATATTGATTGTGCTTTCTAATCTCCTAATCCAAATTCTAGGATTATTATTGTATCAGGACAATTCCAAGGCATCTCCACTAAAATTTAAAAAACGATCAGAAAAAAACATAGAATGCCAATTAAAGTATACTTAGAAATCTGTCGAAAGGGCTCCAAGAAACAATTTTAAAAATGCTGCAAAATGTGTATTTCTCTTACTTGTAAGAAGAAAAATATTTTCCATCCTACAGAAGAAAAAATTTTGCTTTTTATTTTCTTTGCAATGTGCTAGAAAATTCTTAAAGTTGAATTAACTTACATTTCTGAGATAAATATTTTCATGTGTCATATTTTCTAGAACTTCTGGTTAATCTCTTAATATGCTTACTCTGGGAATTAAAGGAAAACTTTCCTTCAGTACAGAAACTGGAATAATATACTTAGATACTGTATTTTCTAGAGGTTTAGCTCTGTCCTATTGATCTTCATTTATGGATCTGTTTGGTTTTCTAAGCCAAACAATAACTTCGCAGTATGAAATGGTAAATGTGGTTTGCACAGAGCCATTTGAAAACAGTACTGTTAGCAAGTAATCTGGTTCAAACACACTTGTCCTCACAGAACCATAGCTGAATCCTCATGAGCAGTGTCTGGTAAGAAAATTGAGCTAATGCTTTTGTCCTGTTTAGGAAACTTGATTTTCTAATTTCAATATTAATACCATCATTGCACAGGATTCATGAGACAGATCACCAGAGAAGCAGAACAGCCTGAAGACAACAGGTTTCTTATACCTGGAAAAGTAAGCAACACAGTGCTTGGCTAAAAACCTGGGCAGTAATTCCTTTGTTATTTCTCTTAAATTAGTAGCTCAAAAATCTTTATCCCTTTCCATCTGCCAACATCAATTATAGTGATTATTGCTCATCAACTCTTACTACTCAATGCATAAAAGATTTTTTTTCACGTGATTATTTTCTCTTCTTTCAGATATGTAGTAGTTGAAAAACAGATGTCAGGCTGAAACTCAATTACTACAGCCCAAGTGCAGGCAAATTAGCCATATTTTCAGGAGAAAAAATGTCTTAATGTCAATTTTCTTGTCTAGTTGATGGTGATCTTCTTGAACAGTTTATATACTTGGGATTTTCATTACAACAGAAAAAGTAAGTCGTGCACAATTTACTAACAGATAAAGCCAAAGGATAAACAAATAACTTTTGCTGTGATGCCTTTATTCTCAAGCATTACTAGTCCATTTGCCGACTTGTATAAAATATATATAATGCTTTAATCATTCACAATTGAAATATGATATTCTGTTAACTGAAAGGGATTGTTTTACATACACCCTTATTCCTGTGTCCTAAAGCAGCAAGGGCCTACTCAGAGCACTCTCTATTTAAAAGCTTTAGTAACCACTTGAATATCCATTTAATTCTGCCATTGATAAAGAAGTTAATTTTCTCATGAATGAAGATATGATATTGTGCCTCAGTGAAGCAGCATATACAAAATTAAACATGGGAAAACTGACTGGACTGAAAATTTCATCTCAACTCAACTTTATCCAAGGTTTTCAGATGCTCCAAACGAGAGAAAGATTTGCTCTAGCACCTGTTTGAAATATCTTGGTCACTATTAAACATAAATGCACGCTTAGTTCAAAGACGGTGGTCTGAGTGGGACGCTCATCACAATACTTACAAGTTACTTGTGTAGGTTTTCCTACAATATAAATTTCTGTAGCATGCACATTATAAAACAAAAAACCACTTGGGATTCTGGAATGTACTTAACATACCACTAGACTAGAATTGCTGTAAGCTTCAGGGTGCATCTTTGAATTTATCATAAAATGGTTTGAGTAGAGAGGAACCTTAAAAGTCATTCCAAGCCCTCTGCCATGGTCAGGAACCCTTTCCACTAGACCAGGCTGCTCAGAGCTGCTCTGAGCACCATCCAATTAGGCCTTGAAAACTGCCAGGGATGGGGCAGCCATAGCTTCTTTGGATGATCTGTTTCAGTGCCTCAGCAGCCTCACAGGAAAGAATTTATTAATATTATCTAGTCTAATTCTGCTCTCCTTCAGTTTGAATCCACTGGCCCTTCAACCTGTCCCTTACATGGTTCTGTAAATAGCCTCTCTTCATCTTTCTTGTGGGTTGCTTCTCCCTTCTTGTGGGTTCGCTTAATACAGGAATTCAGTATCCAATTAAGTTACCCAGAATCCTTCTCTTTTCCAGGCTGAAATATCCCAATTCTCTTAGCCTTTCCCCATACGAGAGGACCTCCACCCCTCTGATCATCTTGGTGTCCCTCCTCTGGAATTAACTACAACAGCTCCATTTCCTTTCCTGTGCTGGGACCCAGAGCTGGAGGCAGCTCTGCAGGTGGGATCTTACTGGAGTGGGACAGAGGGGCAGAATCCCCTCCCTTCCCTGCTGCCCATGGCACTGTTCAACCACTTTCTCATCTATCTAACTCCACTCATCAAATTCATCTCTCTCCAATTTGCAGAGAAGGATGTTGTGGAGGGCTCTGTCAAGGGCTTAATATAAGTTCAGACATCTGACATCTGCAACTCTTTGCTTGTCCACTGATGGATTCGCCTCAATATAAAAGGCCTCCAGATGTTTATCAGTCCAGGGTATGGTTGACCTTCTGGGCTGCAAGTGCACATTACCCCTTCACATCCAGCTTGAGCTGTAGCCACCTTGTCGTAAAGGTTTGTCAGGCAGGACATGGCGTTGGGCAGCTACACTGGCTTTCCCTCCATGAGCCTTAGCAGAGCTTCTAGAAGGATTTGTTCCATGATCTTTCCAAGCACAGAGGAGAGGCTGACAGCTCAAAGTTCCCTGGGCCCTCTTTTTTACCCTATTTACGGATGGGTAGAGTGTTTCCCCTTTTTCAGTCCCCCGGGATTTCGCCTGATTGCCAAGACTTTTCAAACCTCAGGGAGAAGGCTTGGCAACTACATCAGCCAAGTCCTCAGGACTCCGTAATGCATCTTGTCAGGTCCCATGAAGTTATGTACATTCAGGCTCCTCAGGTGATCTGATCTTTATTTGCAGTGTGAAGGACTTTACTCCCCCAGTACCCATCCTGCTTTCCAGCCAGTCAAGAGATGTAAGAAGGGAGTTTGCCATTAAATAGTGCAGCAAAACTTGAGTATCTCAGGCTTCTCCTTATCTGTTGTTACCAGTTTTCCACCATAGTTTACTAGTTCTAATACATCTTCGTCAATCTTCCTTTCCTCCTTAATATACCTGCAGAAGTCCTGTTATTAATTTTGTCCCATGCCAACTTCAATTCCAGATTTGCCTTGGCCTTCCTGACTCCTATCTTTTTTTTTTTAATTGGCTGGATGTTTATTAGCATTTCCTGCCTGCAGAGTAGGAAAGAGCCTTTACCTCTTTCCTTCTGAAGTCAGAGTTCTAGTTCTGCAGTGCTTACTGTACCAATCACCTCCTTCCAGGCAGCACAGATGTACAACAGAAACACTCCTGCTTCCCTTCACAAAGCAAAATGAGCCTATCTGCTTCTGAATACAATACATAGCAGGAAAGATTTCTAATTCATCAGAACATATTGACTTGTATGTTTGATTGATAAATCTCAGCAGATATTTCTCAAGTCTTTTACTGCAGATTTTCCCATAGGTACCTGTGGGAAGCCACAAAATCAGATGGTTTTGGGAAAGCTGCAAAAGGCAGGCCTCAGAGAGAGCTAAGCAGTAGCCATGAGATAGGTCAGCAGAAAAATAAAAAGTAGAAAAGTGAGGAAAAATAGAACAATGGTCTGTGTATTAACGCTTGCCTAAGACTACTCCCTAAGCTGCAGAAAAGTTTATCTAGCAAGATATTAGGAAGTTCGAAGCTTAATAATGGAGCTCTCTGCATTGTGTTTTACGGCTTACAAGCAGGTTTCGTATTCAAAATAAGCAAGCATTTTTTTAATCAAAGGTACGTCTGCTTATAGTGGTTGGATGGAACCACTCAAAATGCTTCTGCTTTGGTGATTGTTTAAAAAGCTTATAAAGTAAATAGTATCATTAAGTTCTTGGTCTGCTGCCTGGGATGTGAGCTGATGGCATATTCCCATTGTCATAACCATGTAATGAGACTGATGCTGAAAAATAAAACAGCTCAAGGCATATTCCACAGCAGTCTCATCCTGTTTGTGATTTGTATATAAACCCCGGCCGGCGGTAGGTACCTACTTGAGATTTCAGACTAATATGGAAAGGAGTTCCTTTAGCATTTGTGTTGCTCATAAAATCTAATACTGTGTGCCTGTGCAGCACAAATATTACTCTACAGTCTAATAAAGGCAGTTTGTCCATAGTCACCTAGCAAAGATATTCTTTTCATAACATCTTACCAAAATTTTATTCTTATTTCATGCAACAGTCATTATGCAAGAGTTTTTTTCATTGTTTAAAGAAAAATATGTATAATACTCCTATTAGTGTCAAGGCACTGGGAAAACTTCAGATGTTTAAGTCAGGTGTACCAAACATTTTCATTAACCATTCAATGAAGAGCAGGCAAGTGTAACTTAGTGCTTCAAAAGCTCCATGTAATAAAACACGTACCACAAAAATTCCTAGAACTTCTAACCAAACACAAAGATAATATTAAAACTTATATACACAAAGGCATAGACTTGCTGCAAGAGTGAAGCCAAGTGATTCATCAAGCGTCACCTATTTGTAACAGTACAAGGACTACAGTCTAATCAAGTCTCAGACCTGAACCTTGCCAATTAACATCTCTGGTTACACAAGCATTGCGCATCAGTTAGAGAACAACCCCTAGCTCTGAAGCCAGTTGGACTGGAGCTGGTTCAGGACTCACACAACCTGGTCAGAGTAGGAATATCTACCACAGTCAGGAGCTCTACATAATACAAGCTACTAATGTAGCCATGGATTTTATTCCCCCTTATTACTTCATGTTCCATATTCCCAACATTCCTGATGGACTTTGTTTCCTCTCTTTCAAGTCTTTCCTTATACAATTTAGGAGAACAAAAAATGTTTAAATAAAAATTAAGATGTCTTTTAGTGGTGGGTCAAGGATACATAAGACAGCTAAGAAATTTGACAAACAGCTGCTATTATTTGTCCAAATGCAGTCAGCACATGTATTAAAGTGGCTAGTTTACGTTTGATTCGCTACTGAATAGTATTTCAAGATCATGAAGTGTTTTAAAATAAATAGAAATCCTTGGAAAAAACAACTCTCATTTAAACAACACTAATACAAGACACAAGAAAACATACCAGACACATAGAGACGACTTTTTTTATTTGAAGCATTTTGTGCCAGGATTTGAGTAGGTCTACAAGGACTACTCCAGATGCTCTATAGATGCAAAATGTGGGCATGATGCCATACAGGTAAATATTCTATTTTTTGAAAGATTCTCACTCATTAATCTAATATGCTTTTTAATGCAAAATCTACTATCTTTCTTTGATGCACAGAGTGATCACAGTCCTGACATCCTGATTTGAGTAAATATTTCACAAATTAATAAGTGTTTAATAAAATGAAAAAGTATTTTATTATCAGAACTAGGTGTATTTTTGTATTTATGATCAGCCTAAAGTGCTTCTATGTGGAGTTCTAATCTGGCTTTCCATTTATTAAAAATATAATAGAATACAATATAAATATAATGCTATATAATAAAATATGATTCAATAGAGTATGATACAACACAATGCAATATGATATAAGAAAATACAATGCAATATAATTTAAACCATTATATTTATTTCTTTGCAAATAATTCCAAAGGCGTTGAACAGTCTCTTTCTACAAGGAAGTAATAACTTTCTTTTTAAATTACTATGTAATTTTTGCTATGCTATAATTTGCACTTATCATCTCTATATTCATAGTCACCAAAAGGAGTTTAAGCAACAGTCAAAAAACCCTTAAAAATTATTCTCTCTGACATTGCTTTTAGGAGTGATTTTAAACCATTTTTCATTATGTGAGTTGAAAATTTCTGCATTGCACTCTTCTATGAGTTTAGTAATTCCACAGAAATACTGAAATTTCTGAAATGCTTTCTGCATTCGGTAGCTCATGCTGAAATTTCTGGAATGCTTTCTGCATTCAGTAGCTCTTGCTGAGCTGAATCACATTGTTCTTCTGCCCTCAAAAACCAGCAGCAAAACAAGAATGATTATTACACTGAAAACACTAAAATAGCCTAATTTTTGCCTGTTCTCCCTCTCATTTTTAGATACTTACAAAGACATCAAACTCAAGTCTATTCAAGAGGATATTCTGCTTCTGTATTCATATTCTGTGGCTATAACATGGCACAAAATTAAGAATACATTTGACTCCTTGTTCTTAAATATGACTGCCAGTGCTACTTTATAAGGTTTAATACTTCCCTATTACTCCAAAGAGAAATACAGCCTTTTATTGCCAACTATGCTTTTCAAGACCAAATTTTACCATGTGGTAGTACAGCTCAGGAGTAAATTAACAGACTATATAGATGATCTCAGAACATGTCTGATTTCACTGGTTATTTTGATTAATTATTTTGATTAATATTTCTGGGTTCTACTTTTAAAACAAGTATTTGATTTTTTTGAAGCAAGAGAGCCAAGTGGGAGTAAAACTGCTCCAAACAGTTACGCCTGCACAGTTAATAACTTATTTTAGTGATACTGATGGTTCATTTTAATAATTTTATAAGCTAAATATTTAATCTTCATTGAGTTAGTTTCTATAGCTTAATTATGTGAGCCTAAGGCAGTTAAAATGGGTGTTCCTGTCCAGTGAAAGCACTGTCACACTTTCATCACTTACAACCTCTGTGAATTTGAGCTATGGGATTTTGTGTCTTGGTCTTTGATTTCCAGGGTTGATGTTTGGGGGTATTAGGATCACAAAGCACTCTTGATGGTCAAATGACTCCAGAAAGAGTTAAGATAGCCCATCATTACCCCAAGAATTCAGACTGACATACAGTGTGGACTTAAATTAATTTGTAAGGTACACGCCCTGTACATATAATTCCTTTTCATCTACAGTGATCTGTAGTAAGATTTAGTGAATACAGTGTTCATCTTCATTTCAATATGGTTTGTTTCACTCAAGAGTGAAAAGTAAGTGAGGTTATAAATCCTCGTAGATATATGTAGATGGAGAAAAGTAAAGTCCTACCAAACACTAATAAAATCAGTGGATTTTTCCTCTTTGTTGGTTAATATTGTTTTTAATTACATTTAAAAAATTAGAAGTCTTCTGCTGGGAAGGACATATATTCTGCAAAAGAATTAAACATAGATGTTACAGTAACAAATTTTCATTTTTGTATTCAATCTCTAACACCATCAATTCCAAAATTAGATTGAGTTCTCTTTGTTGTAAATTATCAGGTCGGTGGCTAAATTTATTTTTAAAAATCTATAAAAATTTATTAAATCGACAACAAAAATAGAATTGTGGAAAAAACCACCAGAGCTAAGACAGCGTCAGGCCCGGGAGTCGGCGCTGGGTGAACCCTCAAATCATCGACAGAGTGTCAGCATCTCCGTGGAGGTTCACCCCGATTACATTTATTCTGCCTGGGGCAGAAATGACAACAGAATACTGTGTGTCCCTTCATATGTATAACTGGGACTATACAGATTCAAACCTATAAAAAAAGCAAGTCCAGAAATCCAAATGGCTTGTCTGAGCTTTCCGGGGTAGCTTTCTTTCACGTGTATCAGGGATGTCGCCGAATTCGATGCAATCTATCCACATGCATTTAACGGACTGGAAGCTATCTGAACGAAGTCTGGGAAACCCTAGCATAGACTTCGCTCCAGGCCAGAGCAGCAGACAACCTGATTTTATCTAGACGATGTCAGATAACTGTTTGAATAGAAAAGAACTCTGCCTTTGGCTTATGGTGGTCAGAAGCAGATGTTGGATCTTTATAATATTTTATACACCTACATAGCATGAATTATCTATATTATGTACTACCTCTTTCTCATAAAGACTTCAAAACTGTAAGGAATATGCTCCCCAGAAAGTTTTCAATCGGCCTATATTATTGCACTGCCTAAAAATTTAGAACTCATTATCTTACTTTTGTGGTGCCTTTTAGCAGCCACAGGACCTGCAAGGCCTCCCTGGCTGTCAGTTGCCTAAGATAAGAAACACCTAGTCATGATGACTGTCCCAAAGAAGCTCCTCTTCCACCTTCGGACACTCATTAACTCTCTGTAAGATGATATGTCTTAATCACCTTCGCCCTTACTATTGGACTGTTTCCCAAAACCTATACACCCTTTCTGCGCTGTTCAGGAGAAGAGCTGTCACTGTCACTATTTGCAGAAGCTGCCAATAAAGACACTTCTAAGGAACCTCATACAACTCTTCTCCTCTCTCATTCCTGTGTCCGCTGAGGCCCTTAGCAAGCAAAGAGCTGAAATCACTAAAGAGCTGAATTCACCGAAGAGGTGGTCACTTAAGAGCTGAGCTGAGTTGAGCTGCTTGCTAAGACTGTCTGTGGCTGGGAGCCTGTCTGAAGGACCTGGACAGGTGCTTAGCTGTACTTCGCTATCAGGCAACCTATGGCACCCAGGGTCAGATAGACCCTGAGAACCTCTCGCCATAGCAGCACCTTTATCCCTATATCACCAGCTTACTACTAAAATTAATATATATTCTAACTCTACAAACACATTATACATACAATATATAGTATAGCTATGTACAGACAATGGCAGTAACATTTAGAAAACAGTGATATTTACACATACTTCTCACTTAGTTCGCACTTAATTAGATGTCCCTGAAGTATATATTGTTTTGTTCTATCTTTCTGCATTATCTACTGTGTGCAACCTGGTTGTTGAGTAAAGACAACCTTATGGAAAGGTTTGTTTCTACTTAAGACAGAATTCATTATTCATGTCGTCTTTAACAAACCCCTGACGTGGGACTTTGTCTGCTGTATGCAGGTACCCAGACTGGGTAGGGCCTGTTTGGTTGGTGGAACATCAGGTTTTAATTAACTAGGTGGCTTTTGCTAGATGCTGCTCCTAATTTTTGAAAGATCCCCCACTTAATGCTTTTAAAGTGGTTTTTAACAGTCCACTCCTCTCCACTTTGCCTGCTGCTGGTGCATGATAAGAAATATGGAATACTTATTTAATGTTCTTTAGTCTAGGTGTGGGTAAGGCTGTTCTCAAAATGAGTCTTGACTTAATCTTCTCAGGGGTACCATACCTCCAAAGGACCTGCTTGTCAAGGCCCATGATGGTGTTATGGGCAGTAGCATGAGGCATAGAGTAGGTCTCTATCTTGTGGTGGCTTCTATCATTGTGAGCATGTAGCGCTTGTAATGTAATTAATCTCTCAGGCTTCTCCATATTTATATTTGGACTACTGCCTACTACATTATTGGGACTTCACCTGCTTGGCTTGTTTGGTGGCAGCACATGTTTTGCAATCATGGATAACTTGAGAAATACTGTCCAAGTGTAGATCTACTCTTCCGTCTCATGCCCAGTTATAGGTGGCATCTCTACCCTGATGACAGGAGGTATCATGAGCAATCTAGTAAGGAACAAATCTCTTTTGTGTTACTAATCTAACTATTTTTGACACTTCTATTTTTGCAGCCTGATCTACCTGCTGATTTTGGAGGTCTTCATTGGCTTTACTCTTGGATATGGGCAGCTACATCGTGGACTTTTAGAGGTAGTTCTTCTACTCCTGTAGTTCTTCTGCCCCAGCTACTTATAAGCAGCCCAATTTGGTTTTCTTCAACTAATTAGCCTTTTTCCACTTTCCTAATTATTCTCAGAGAGCATTGGCTACCATCCATGAATCAGTGTAGAGGTATAGCTTTCCTCACTTCTTTCTTTTGGCAATGTCCTGGGCCAGTTTAACAGCTTTGAGGTCAGCAAGTTGGCTGAACTACCTTCTCTTTTTGTATCTTTTGTGACCTGTCATGTGGGGCTTCATACGGCCGCTCTCTACTTTTGTTTCATCTCTACAATGCAGCAAGAACCATTAGGAAAAAGAACATAGTATTTCTTCTGCTGGCTGTTTGTTGTACGGTGGATCTTCTTTAGCATGTGTTATTGCTTGTTTTTTCTGTTAGCAAGACTAAAGTTTTCACCTGTAGGCTAATTTGTAATTATCTCTAAAATCCCAGGGCAATTTAGCTTTCTCTTAAGGGCTTTCTGTGTGATGAGGGCAATCTACTTGCTCTATGCAGTTATCAGCCATAGGGAGGGAGTTTTTGCTTTGAACATCTACTTCAGTACTGGTATTTGGGGCCAGGAGAATCTACGTTTTAGTGCTGATGACTTCTGAGGTAGTCTGGACTCTTTCACAGGCTGCTAAATTTTTTTTCTCTTTTCGAGTGTAGTTGGCTTCAGACTCCCTGTACAGTTGATTCTAAAATCTTCGTGGTTGGTTTTGAATTTCACCAGGCACCTTCTGCCAAAGGCTGCAGGATAGACTATGGCTCCTAGCTGCAGTGTAGAGTATGTTTTTTACAACTGGTCTTTTCTTGACTGGAGTAACATCTACTGCATGAGCAATCTCTTGCTTAATCTGGGTAAAGGCTTATTGGAAAGTGTTCTTCTTGTGGGTAATTAGGTAAAGAGGACTCACAATCTGGCTGTACTTAGGAATATGCATTTTCTAAAAGTCTATGGCATCTAGAAAAGCTTACATTTCTTTTTTTTGGTTGGTGGAGACATTGCTGTGATCATGTTGTTGATATTGGTAGGAATCTGATGCTGTCTGTTGTGCTAGTTTACTCTCAAGAACCGGATCTTTCATATACATCCTTTAACTGTGTTCTTCTTGATGGCCAAACAAGCTTTCAGGAGAATCTGGATTATTTTCTTTCTTTTCTTAAACACTTTTGCTGCTGTGTTCCCTCACACAATAATGTCACCAACGTATTGCAGATCTTCTGCAGCCTCACCTTTTTCTAGTGTGGTTTGGATCAGTCTATGACAGATGTAGAACTGTGTTTCCACCCCTGGGGCAATCAGTTCTAGGTGTACTGTACAACCCTCTACATGAAGGCAAACTGAGGCCTGCATTCTGCAGCTAAAGGAATGGAGAAAAATGCATTTGCAGTGTTAATAGTGGCATAATACTTTTGCCGCTTTGGACTCCAGCTCATACTGAAGCTTTAACATGTGTGGTACAGTAGCGCTTAATTGTGAAGTCACTTCATTTAAGGCACGATAGTCTACTGTCAATCTCTATTCTTTAGATTTGTTCACATGCTAAATGGGGCTGTTTAAGGGTGAGTGGGTTTTGTTGACTACCTTTTGGCACTTTACTTTATGGATAATTTTGAGGGATCACAGCATCTCGAGTTTTTCTGTATTGTTGGCAGTGAATGTTTATTGTTGAGGCGGTAATTGGTACTTCCTCTTTTACCTTCAGGAATCTTACTCTAGATGGGTTCTTTGAGAGTCTAGGCAAGGTGTTTCATTGTTTGATGTCCTCTATCTCTATAGCTGCTATCCCAAATACACACCTGAGTCCTTTTGGGTCATTGAAATACCTACTTCGGAGGAAGTCTATGCCTAAAATGCATGGGGTCTCTGGGCTAGTACAATGGGGTGTTTCTTCTACTCATTTCCAGTTAGGCACACTTCAGCTTCTAGCAAAGTAAAATCCTGCAATTCCTTTGTCACACCAGCAATAGAAATAGATTCTGCTCTCACATGTCTTAATGGGATTAATGTGCACTGCGGACCAGTGTGAACTAAGGCTTCGTATTTTTATGGTTCTGATGTGCTAGCCAATGACTCTACATTTTCTAAACGCCACAGTTTTCCCTAGACTCTACCTGGCTAGAGGCAGGGCTCCTCTAAGCCTCGTTATCCTTTTTTCTTTGGGCATTTATCTTGGAGGTTCTTTATAGGGCATTGGACATGTTGTCATCACTATCATATTTGGCAGTTCAGCTACGGGCTACTGGAGGTGCTTTTTTTTGGTGGAACTTCTCTGAGTCTTGTTGTCTTAATTCAAGCACCTGTTGTGCTAGAGCAGCATTAGATTTTCTATTCCACCTCCTCATATTTTCTCTATTATCGCCCAGGAAGAACGACAGTTTAGCTTGTGGTGTGTAACTTCTCTCCCCATCTGGGGGATTTTACATTTGGTAGTAGAATTTTGGTCTGTAATGTCGAGATTTGGAGAAGGTTGGATATGTTTTTTCCTCGAGCCAGGTCTTATGAGCTCTCAGAGAAACGTATCACACCCAAAATAGCCCAGGTACCCCAAATGGCATAAAATCAGCAGGATGGGTTCTGAGGTAGTGTAGGAAACAGGAGAGTTTTAATAAAAGGCAAAATGATGAGGCTCTTTACAGAGAAAAGCCAAGCCAGGGGCAAGAGTTTCTTGCCCCCGCTAAAAACACCGCACAAAAGCGATTATTTCTTTTGTTCTCTTTTTTTTTCTAGTGCATTGCTTAGCCGGGATCTTTTGGCTTCTGTGCAATTGACATCCCTAGGTTTAAGGTGAAGTCCCCAAGGTCCTATGAGGTGTCTTTCTAACAAACTGAGGAGGGAAACTTCTGGGTTTTTTCCTTTTTAAGGAGACAAAGGATAATTTGGTCACTCTGTCAACATTCTTACACCTCTTTAATCTCTTCCTTGAGTTTCTTGTGATTCTCCTCTATCTTATTTTCTAATTTCTGCATACTTGTTTCTAAAGCAGTGATTCTTTCATGTGTTGGGCCATGCATTGTAGGAAAGATATTCTGTGCGGTTGTCGTGAGCTAGCCTCCTGAAGACAAGGAGAAGCCCCATATCTCTCCTGAAGGAAGAGCAAGGTTGTCAACATGGAGACAGAGTGGAGAAGAGAAAGTTAAGAGATGAGGACTCTGGCTACCTCACAGAGTGGAGTGGCTCCCCGATCACCTACTGGGAACTTTGTTTCTCTTATATCACCAATGGGCACTGAATGTGTATGCTGGATGGGTGTAAGTGTCTTGAAAAAGTATAAAAACAAGGATGCTAAAATAAATCTCTCTCTTACACCTTTTGATGAAGTCGTGTACTTTTGTACCGTGTCGTGCTCTATAACGACGATGCATAGCATCTGCATGTGCTTGGACCTTCTTCGCCAGATCAAGCATGGTCTGTTCCCTATCATCTTGCTTTATTATTGCTAAAGTAGAAGCCTATTTTTGTGGCTTAAGTCATATAAATTTTCACCACATTACTGATGTACATGGTCCTAAGTCTGGATTTACAGTGTCTAGGTAATCTAAGAAGACAATTTCAGGAGCTACCATTTCTCTTAAGTGTTGAATCCCTCGTTCTATGGTCTTTTATTGGGTTTGCTACACTACCGGAAAGGAGGTTGTAACAAGGTGGGGATTGGTTTCTGATTCCAGGTAAAAAGCAATAGGACAAGAGGAAACAGTCTCAAGTTGTAACAGATAGGTGTAAATTGGATATTAGGAAAATTTTCTTCAATGAAAGGCTTGCAAATTCCTGGATAAGTGTGCCCAGGAAAGTGGTGGACTCAGCATCCCTCGAGTTATTTAAAAGACATACAGATTTGGCACTTAATGACATAGTTTAGTATTGAACTTGGCACTGCTAAGTTAACAGTTTGTGATCTTGGATCTCTTTTCCAACTTGAATCTACAACTCTCTGTACAAATTTTACCAGTAATGAAGAAATCTGATTATTACAATTTTCATTATGGTTTTTGATGTCAATATCTCTTGGATTTTAACCTTTGGAACCTGTAGTCCCACAGATCTTCTCAGCCAGACCTTCCCCATTATGAGATCTATAGGATGTGTTTCCCTATAATTTCCTTTTGGGTAAATCCATTCTGCCACTTGCTGATGCTTCTGTCCCCCAGTCCTCTTCAGCCTGCCTAAGGGAACATAATCTTCAGCAGATATCAGTACAGACATCTCTATTTTGCTATGTTTCTTCTATGCTTTTATTCTGTTCCTTACTGTTAAACAGCTTTTCCCTCAACACTTGCCTGTCTTTTGCTCCAATAACTGTAACACTTTGTGGCCCTACTTCATCTATTTGTCTATTACCTCTGCCTGAAGATCAACTTTCAGAACACTTTCTGGCAAGTTCTGGTTCAAAACCAATCTCTTTTGAGAATTCCAGTACTTTTTTTTTTAGCAGGCATGTTAGGAGAAAGCAAAATGAGATGATTACACCCTCTAACTCTAAAATATAATAAAACCATGCAGTCATATAAGCACAAATTGAGGCAGATAAAAAGGCATGAAAAACTGAAGTCTAACTATTAATCATATAGAAGAGGAATAGATTTCAGTGGAAAAATAAAAACAAGGGGTTCATTTGCGACTCCTTTTGGGGGAAAAAATTCTTTCTGATAGAAGAATAGTATGAAAGGTATTACTACAATTCATAAATCTTGACATTTCTTAAAAACTGCCTAAAAATATTATGAGGAGGTAACCAGAAGTTAAAGCTAGTTTTAAATAGAGACCTTAAGAAATAAAATATTCATTCAGCAAGTAGATATAAAGCACTGGTTCAGTTCATCAAAGGCATGGAAATCTTTCTAATCTAGGTTAGGAAATTTTCCAGCTTCGAAATCACAGAAGTCAAAAAGCTAAACGTAACTTGTCTCCTGCTTATAGTGCCTAAGGTATTCCTCTTCTTGACTGGTTTCTCACATCTAATTGGAAAAGATTCAAGTGATTATCATAGCTACCAAAACAATCACAGCTTCCCTTTGGGTGAGGGGGTTTAATTGATCTTATAGTGAGAAAATTATCTCTTAGGGTACAGGAAGTATTTCTTAAGAATGTGTCCTGGTAAAGCAGAGAGATGTGTATAAAATCTCATTGAGAAGGCAAAGCTGCTTAATGTACTTTTTGAAGATTAGGGTATCCATGTTACCTCTTGGTTTCATATTCACCAGGAGCTGAAAGCTAGCATGTGAACTGATCTGGCTCTGTTCTCTTGTGCAGTCTAGTATGAGCTGTTTTCCCCTCTAATTATAACATTCATTTTTTGAAGAAGGCAGTGACACCATGTTATCGGGGTACAGAGTACCCCGAGTCCTTCCATTTAGATTTCTTGCAAATATTATCTCCAGTTCTAGCCCCAGCAACATGTCCTTTGATGTGCGTTCTCTCCTACGTTTCTCTCCCTTGCTGTTGCAACATTTTCTTAAATATGCGTGAGCAGAGTATCCCTTGCCAAATGTGTTTGGTTTTTTTGTCCACAGGCAATGTGGTTTTGACAGTGGTCTCACAGACCTCTATCACAGTCTGGAGGTCACTGTGATCCCTTCATTTGGCTTGGCCTGAGGGAGCTCGCGAAATAAGGGACAGGAACAATGCCTGAAAAATAAAAACTTTATTAACTTTATTAACTGGGTGAAGTGTAGTTACACCGGGTACTTTCATTTTTATTGACTGGATGATGTGGGGGAACAGCCCACCATGTACTTGGTTGCTTTCTTATAGACTGGGCATAAATGATATTTCATAATAATTCACGGGTCTTTTTAATGTAATGGAATGTAACACAAAAATCAATTTTTATAGAGCCCAGAATTTCCAGTTCTTGGGGTTCTATGGTGTGCAGAAGTTTCCAGGCCCAGTAATCCCAGTCATCAATGGGATTGTGAATCCATTCCTTGTAGGGACACAGAACACAGATGGTTTCCTAGTTTAGCGGCCACACACCAATTGGCAACCCAACAAAGCAGGTGGAAAAGGGGTTATCAGGGGTGGCTACTGACAGATAGAGGGTTTCCTGCTTGGTGATATTACACTACATAACCGAGACATTTTTGACTGCAGGACTTCCCAGGCCTTAGCAAGAAGCATGGCATTGATCAGGATGGGTATAGCGAGCAGGAGTCCTTTAGGAGTCATGTCTGGTGGAACAACCTGCGGATTAAACTTAAAAAAAAAGAATGCTTAAGGAGTTAAGAAAACAGTAGCATTAATCAGCAATGGGTTGGAGGTGAGGGATGGCTATTCACAAGCTTTAAGGTGTCTTTTCTGCAGGTCCTTCCCAGGGTTCCTCCTGCAGAGTTTCTTGGTAATCTTGTGGAGACTGCAGATATGGCTTGATGTTCTTTGCTGTAACTCACTGATATCCTTGACCTGTAGAGACACAAGCAATCTCTTCCCCCCAAGTAATCAGAGGAAATGATCTTATAATTTAAGATCTTCAATTAACACTGGACATCTTTTGTTCCAGCAAGCATTTAAGAGACCGATGTGTTCTTTCAATAAATTATTGGCCTGTGGGAGATTGTGGAATGCCTGTGATATGTTTGATTCCCCACAGATTAAAAAACTACTGTGTTTTCTGGGAGACATAGGCAAGCCCATCATCTCTTGTGGGAGGCCT
This sequence comes from Haemorhous mexicanus, assembly GCF_027477595.1. Lineage (NCBI taxonomy): Eukaryota > Metazoa > Chordata > Aves > Passeriformes > Fringillidae > Haemorhous > Haemorhous mexicanus. The sequence goes on from NC_082381.1 coordinate 16,818,952, forward strand.
AGAGTTGAAAATGCTCGTAGGAAATGTTTAATGACATCTTTTGCCACTTTACCTAAGTGAGCAGAGGCAAAAATTGCTCCTGAGGAATGAAAACATGTATACATTTAAAGTGACCAAAAGATGCATAATGGGTAATATTGCTCTGCCAAATTTGTAAACTGTGAAGCCCTCTAGGATTTACTCCTGCCCCAATAGATGGCAGAAAATGTTTTTAGCAGTCAGGGCATGTACTGACAATGCCTCCAACTTAATCTCGGATGATATGAAACATGCATATTAGTGCAGGTGCATTTTGGTGGAAGAATGCATGGCTGAGCCAAGCCTGCTTGAAGATGTTTGGAAGTGTGGTGTGTATGGTCATAGCCAAGGTATCAGCTTGTCTATTACCTTCTACTAGAAATCCTGGCAATGAAGTGTAAGAACAAATGTGCATGACAAAATAGGGGTGCTGTCTCTGAGAAAGAATAAAAATTAAAGTTTTAAGCAAAGAGTAAAATATATCATTAGATATTGTTTTTAGGAATGAATTTTCAGCTCTCTTAATGGTAACTGCAACATAAGCAGAATCAGTTACCAGGTTAAAAGGGTATATGTACTTAGAAAAAGCTCTAACAACCACAGCTTATTCAACTATTTGGAGTGAACCTTCTGCTGTTTCAATGTCAGATTCCCAGTCATGTGTTCAGGCATGAGTTTCGGGTCCTTTTCCCAAAATAGCTTGCAGGAATGGTAAGTTTGGATTTATTCTGTGTGCTTGATGACTTTGAATGGCATGGGATACCTTATCTAAGGCATCTGTTGCTTCATCAGTTAGCTGCCTAGGTGAATTTAACTAAGAATCACCCCTTAACAAAACAAACCAAGAGAACTAAATCCTTAATAGTTCTCTGCAGTGGTTCCTTGCCTGTTTTTGTGGATCTATGTAGGCTCATTCCCCAGCAAGCTGATCAAGGGTTATTCTTGCAGTTGTTGGGAGGGATGAAAGTTTGACAAGAAAGTCTCACAGATATGTATGCTTAGCAGAAAAATTTTTGAATGTAGACCCTGAAGAAGGACTAGAAATGAAAGCAAGTTTTGAAATAGAAAAAAAGAATTGCTGAGGCAGTCTTACTGGATAACCAAGGAGGCAAAGGGTATGTTAGTCAGAAGGGTGGTTTTATGACTTAGAGCAAAGGATAAACTGACCTCCAACAAGATGTTTTTACCAAGCATAAAGATAGCACAGGCAAAGAAGTCAGCAGATGTTGCAAGTAGAAAAAAGGTCTCGATTTTCCACTGCAAGAAAACTGAAAAATACCTTCTAGCTTAAACTGTAATGTAATAACTTTTAGTGATTATCGAATAGTAAAATGGATATGGTAGTAATGGTAGTTATGATAGGCTATAGATAAAAATTAAGGTATAGATTGGTTCTACTGTCTTAAGATGCTCAGCAAAGAGAAAATATATAATGCATTTGTGACCTAAAATAAGGGTCTCTAGGCCTGCCTGCAGCTGAAGCTGACAGCTGTAGGCACAGGTTGTCACCCACGACCCTGGACTGCTGTAATAACGACTTGGATGTAATAAACTGCATTTTGAAGACCCCACCTGGAGTCCCACATCTCTCATTCAGGCTCTTACTGCAGTGGCTGGAGTTCTTTAATAACCTCTTGAAAGGTCATTTAGTAAACTAATAGCCACAGAAAATACCCTGTCGGAGAGAGCAAAGATGTAAAGAGCTGCCAGGGCTGCTGAATGGTGAAGGCATTGGTTGAAAAGGTGGCCTTTAATAGACCTTGGAAATATGCTGATTCCCTCTCATATGACCTAGCTGCTGTGCATATTTCTTTTATTTCTGCCAAGCTTATCTTTCCCACTGTGGTCCTCCCACACCCTCGACATTATATCAGACTGGAAACACTGATATCTTAGAGGCAATTTCCCATTCTCTGACCTGGACTGCATCCCTTCTTATCCTCTGCCAGGTATGTGCGCCTCCTGCTGCATAAAATTCATCCTCAGATTTTGGGGGGGCTACCCTAGGGGGTGTGGGAATATCTGTTTGAAATCAGGGGGTGTCCTGATAAGGGCACGGTCATTTTGGAGAGGGTCACTTCTGGGCAGTCACATCTGGTTCCCATGCTAGGCAGGGTGAGGGCATACATTCCAGGGTATGGGTGTGGAGTAGGACGAGGGAGGCAGACCTGGCTCATCCCACAAAAGGGGAGCATCCTGTGTCTGATGGGCAGGAGGTTAGTGACTAGTCGGAAAGTGAATCCTGGAAGTTAACAGGTGGAACACACCCACAAAGGGAAGACCTCAGCAACTCTGAAACATGGCGGAGGCCACATGGGATATTGTCCTCACAGAGCATGTATTCAGCTCGATGTTTTTCAATTTACTGCCAAAATTCACGGATTTAGTGTGTCTGAGAGGAAACTGAGGGGAATCCATCAGGTTAGGGGGGTTAGGAGAGACCAGTTTCAGACTGGCCTGGCCGGGACAAGTCTGTTTCCCTCCTGGGTTAGAAGTGAGGGCCAGATGGGAATCAGCTGGCCTGACTGTCTCCCGCCTGCCTTCCTGGGATTGGTGTTCTTCAGGGTGGGTTGTGCTATAAATGATCAACGAGAAAGTCAAATTAATATCTGCGAAAGATTTTATTTTCGCTACCAAAATAGGGTCCTCAAAAGCCACAGTCAAATCCACAGCGTCGAGCCCATTGTCGGCGCTGGGTGAACCTAGATCTGACCTCTATCGCATTGGACCTCCCTCTGTTCACAAATGCCATCTCAGGAAGGGCTGTTTTATACAGTTTTTTATGCGTGAGGCAGAGGTGCCCTGTTTTCTTTTGTTACCCAGCATATGTATGAAGTTTCTTTTTACTGTGCAGGGCTGGAAAATTGCTGTTTCTTGGGTAGTGGCAGGCACTGATCATGTCAGGAGAAGTTGTGTATTCAGATGTATGTTTTTTTGATGACTCCGGTTATCTTGATTCATGATACTTATCAAGTACTGATCGTCCTTGGTTGTCTCTGCACCAGCCACTTTCTTTCTTATTTGTTAACAAGGCATTCATTCCTGCTGCCACCAGGAGTTTCGCAACTTCAGTGTGGTAATCCGTCTCTGTGAAGTCAGTGGTCAGAGGCTAGTTGGATGTTTAATTTATTTTATAATTTTTATTTTATACATATTCCACCTAGGCATGAATTACTTTGCATTATATATCACAGTTGGGAACAGGGCTGGGGGCTCAGAACCTGCCCACTGTTCCTTCTTCTTCAGCCTGCAGTCAGCTCTTTCTATGGTCTGAGATGTTTTGTGGCTATCTCTAGCTTGCTTTTTCCTCTCCAACAATACCAATTGTAACACTGTCCAAAATATTGCACGAAGTTTTAGGATGGACTTCTTATCCTTTTCAAACTGTGTAATCTAAGTCCCACAGCATCCCAGAACATTAGGGTAAGCATCTTAGACATATTATGGTCAGGAATTCCATGAAAACCCATCTAATGAGTTGTTTAAGCTGTCTTCTCAAATTTTACATCTCGAATTTCTAATTTGTAGTTCAAATAAAAATAAAGATCCTGCTATTCTACAGATAGCATGTTCCCCATTTTCTTACTCACCAAAAGATGGTTTTCAGAGCAGCTATTGTCCTTGATCTGCACTCCCTGTGTCTGGAAACGCAGCAGTGTGTCATCCAACAGCAGCTGTCTCTGAAGAGGTCCTTATGACTTCACAGTGCATTCTCCATCCATCTCAGTTTCAGCCCGTTTTCACCAACATGAGACTTTGATCTGTGTGCCCCACTCCAATGGCCTCAGATCCCCCCATAAACTGTTTTTTTTTTCCTCTGGGGCTACAAAAACCCAGTTGCAGACCTGCACTCCCCAAAAAGCTAGATCAAGGAAAAAATGGTCTATTTTGATTGAGGGCCAATCAAAAATTCCTGAACTATGTCTCTCAGTATGAGAAATCACCGGTCCAGGTGCAAAGTGATATTTTTTCTGAGCCAGGTCTTACGAACTCTCAGAGGACCTATCACACCCAAGAGAGCCCAGGTACCCCAAATGGCATAAAAGTAGCAGAATAACATCTGAGGTAGTGTTGGAAACAGGAAAGTTTTAATAAAGGCAAAATAACAAAAGTCTTGCAGAAAAACCAAGCCAGGGGCAAGATGTTTTCCTCCTGCAAAAAACACCGCAAAAAAGCGATTATTTCTTTTGTTCTCTTCTTTTTCCAGTGATTTGCTTAGCTATTTGGCATCTGTGCAGTTGGCATCCCTAGGTTTAAGGTGAAGTCCCCAAGGTCTTATGTCTGTTTAACAAATTAACGAGGGAAACTTTGGAAAAGCTAAAACGGTTTTTCCTTTTTAAGGAGACAAAGGATAATTTGGTCACACTGTCAACAGGAGCACCTTTCCAAATGAATCCCACAGAAAATTCAAGCAAGTAAATTAGAACAGGAAAATTGAAGAGAAAATAACATTAATTCTATAAATCTTAGCGTAAGAAATTTTACAGTCTGAGTAAAATTTCTGCTCTTGTGATGACAGAGTTGAATACCAGGACAGGAAGGTCTTTATTTCAACAAGCTATATGAATCTAAGGTTAAATATAAAACCTTCCTTCCTCCCTCCCTCCCTCCCTCCCTCCCTTCCTTCCTTCCTTCTTTCCTTCCTACCTTCCTTCCTTCCTTCCTTCCTTCCTTCCTTCCTTCCCTCCTTCCTTCCTTCCGTCATTCCGCAACCTCCTTCCTTACATCCGCCACTTCTATCCTTCCATCCGTCCTTCCTTCCCTCCTTCCTTAATTCCTTACTTCTAAACTTCCTTCCTTTCACCACTTTTTTCCTTCCTTCCACCACTACCTCCCGCAACTTCATTCCGCCATTTTCTTCTGCCACTTCCTCCCACACCTTCGTTCCGCCACTTCCGTACTCCACCTCTATCCTTACTTCCGCCACTTCCTTCCTTCCTTCGCTCCTAGTTTCCTTTCTTCTCTCCCTTCCTTCCTTCCTTCCTTCCTTCCTTCCTTCCTTCCTTCCTTCCTTCCTTCCTTCCTTCCTTCCTTCCTTCCTTCCTTCCTTCCTTCCTTCCTTCCTTCCTTCCTTCCTTCCTTCCTTCCTTCCTTCCTCCCTTCCTCCCTTCCTCCCTTCCTTCCTCCCTTCCTTCCTCCCTTCCTTCCTCCCTTCCTTCCTTCTATCCTTCCTTCCTTCCACCATTTCCTTCCTTGCTGGCACCACTACCTTCCGCCACTTCCTTCCGCCACTTCAATTTGCCACTTCCGTCACTTCCTTCCGCCACTTCCTTCCGCCACTTCTTTCCTTCCTTCCGTCCGCCATTTCCTTTCTTCCTTCCAACCCAGTTTCCTTCCTTCCTTCCTTCCTTCCTTCCTTCCTTCCTTCCTTCCTTCCTTCCTTCCTTCCTTCCTTCCTTCCTTCCTTCCTTCCTTCCTTCCTTATGTCCTTCCTTCCTCCACTTCCCACCTTTCGCCACTTCCTTCTTTCCCCCAATTCCTTCCGCCACTATCTTCCACCAAGTCCTTCTGCCAATACCTTCCTTCCTTCTGCCACTTCCTTCCCTCCTCCCTTCCTTCCGATACTTCCATCCGCCCATTCCTTCCTTCCTTCCTTCCCTCCTTCATTCCTTAGACCACTTCCTTCCTTCCTTCTTTCCTTCCTTCCTTCCACCAGTCCCTTCCTTCGTTCCTTGATTTCTTTCTTCCGCCACTTTCTTCCATCCATCCTTCCTTCCTCCCTTCCTTCCTTCCTTCCGCCACATCCTTCCTTCCTTCCTTCTTTCCATCCTTCCATCCTTCCTTCCTTCCTTAATTCCTTCCTTCTAAACTTCCTTCCTTCCACCACTACCTTCCTTCCATCCACCATTACTTCGCACCACTTCATTCCGACACTTCCTTCCGCCACTTCGTTCCTTCCGTACTCCACATCGAACCTTTTTTCCGCCACTTCCTTCCTTCAATCCTAGTTTCCTTCCTTCCTTCCTTGCTTCATTTCTTCCTTTCTTCCTTCCGTCCTTCCATCATTCCTTCCTTCCTTCCGGCAATTCCTTACGCTACTTCCTTCCTTCCTTCCTTCCTTCCTTCCTTCCTTCCTTCCTTCCTTCCTTCCTTCCTTCCGCCACTTCCTTCCTTCCTTCCTTCCTTCCTTCCTTCCTTCCTTCCTTCCTTCCTTCCTTCCTTCCTTCCGACATTTCCTTCCGACATTTCCTTCCAACTCTTCCTTCCTTCCTTCCTTCTCTCCTTCCTTCCAAACTTCCTTCCAAATTTCCTTCCAAATTTCCTTCCTTCCGCAACTTCCTTCCTCCACTTCCCTCCTTCCTTCTGTCCTAGTTTCCTTCCTTCCTTCCTCCCTTCCTTCCTCCCTTCCTTCCTTCCTTCCTTCCTTCCTTCCTTCCTTCCTTCCTTCCTTCCTTCCTTCCTTCCTTCCTTCCTTCCTTCCTTCCTTCCTTCCTTCCTTCCTTCCTTCCTTCCTTCCTTCCTTCCTTCCTTCCTTCCTTCCTTCCTTCCTTCCTTTATCCTTCCTGCCTTCCTGCCTTCCTGCCTTCCTACCTTCTTTCCTTCCTTCCTTTCTTCCTTCCTTCCTTCCTCCCTGCCTTCCTGCCTTCCTTCCTTCCTTCCTGCCTTCGTTACTTCCTTCCGCCACCCCCTTCCTTCCTTCCGCCACTTCCTTCCAAACTTCTTTCGTGCCAAAGCTCTTTCAGAACTTCCTTCCTTCCAAACTTCCTTCAAAACATCCAAAACTTTTTAAAAACATCCTTCCTTCCTTCCTTCTAAACTTCCTTCCTTACACCACTTCCTTCCTTCCCTCCTTCCTTCCTTCCTTCCTCCCTTCTTTCCTTCCTTCCTTCCTTCCTTCCTTCCTTCCTTCCTTCCTTCCTTCCTTCCTTCCTTCCTTCCTTCCTTCCTTCCTTCCTTCCTTCCTTCCTTCCTTCCTTCCTTCCTTCCTTCCTTCCTTCCTTCCTTCCTTCCTTCTTTCCTTCCTTCCTTCCTTCCTTCCTTCCGCCACTTCCTTCCGCCACTTCCTTCCTTCCGCCACTTCCTTCCTTCCTTACTTGGTTCTTTCCTTCCTTCCTTCCTTCCTTCCTTCCTTCCTTCCTTCCTTCCTTCCTTCCTTCCTTCCTTCCTTCCTTCCTTCCTTCCTTCCTTCCTTCCTTCCTTCCTTCCTTCCTTCCTTCCTTCTTTCTGCCACATCTTTCCGCCACTACCTTCATTTCTTTCCCCCACTTCCTTCTGCCATTTCCTTGCTTCCTTCCTTCCTTCCTTCCTTCCTTGATTCCTTCCTTCCTTCCATCCTTCCTTCCGCCACTTCATTCCGCCAATTCCTTCCGCCCCTTCCTTCCTTCCGTACTCCACATCCATCCTTCCTTCCACCACTTCCTTCCTTCCTTCCTTCCTTCCTTCCTTCCTTCCTTCCTTCCTTCCTTCCTTCCTTCCTTCCTTCCTTCCTTCCTTCCTTCCTTCCTTCCTTCCTTCCTTCCTTCCTTCCTTCCTTCCTTCCTTCCTTCCTTCCTTCCTTCTTTACTTCCTTCCTTCCTTCCTTCCTTCCATCCTTCCTTCCTTCCTTCCTTCCTTCCTTCTTTCCTTCCCCCAATTCTTTCTGCCACTTCCTTCTGCCCCTTCCTCCCGTCCATACTCCACATCCATCCTTCCTTCCGCCACTTCCTTCCTTCCTTCCTTTTTTCATTCCTTCCTTCCTTCCTTCCTTTGATCCTTCCTTCCTTCCTTCCTACCCTCCATACTTCCATCCCTACGCAACTTCCTTCCTTCCTTCCTTCCTTCCTTCCTTCCTTCCTTCCTTCCTTCCTTCCTTCCTTCCTTCCTTCCTTCCTTCCTTCCTTCCTTCCTTCCTTCCTTCCTTCCTTCCTTCCTTCCTTCCTTCCTTCCTTCCTTCCTTCCTTCCTTCCTTCCTTCCTTCCTTCCCCCACTTCCTTTAGCCACTTCCTTCTGCCACTTCCTTCTGCCACTTCCTTCCTTCCATGACTTCATTCCATCTCTTCCTTTCGCCAATTCCTTCCGCCACTTCCCTCCCTCCGTACTCCACATCCTTCCTTCCGCCACATCCTTCCTACCTACCTTCATTCCTTCCGCCAATTCCTTGCGCCTCTTCGGTCCTTCTGTACACCACATCCATCCTTCCTTCTGGCACGTCCTTCCTTCCTTCCTTCCTTACTTCCTTCCTTCCTTCCTTTCATCCTTCCTTCCTTCCTTCCTTGATTCCTTCCATACTTCCTTATTTCCTTCCTTCCTTCCGCCACATCCTTCCGCCAGTTCCTTCCGTCTGCCACTTCCTTCTGCCATTTCCTTCCTTCCGCCACTTCCTTCCCTCCTTCCTTCCTTCTTCTATTCCTTTTGCCCATTCCTTCCTTCTTTCCTTCCCTGCTTCCTTACGCCACTTGCTTCCTTCCTTCTTTCATTGCTTCCTTCCGCCACTCACTTCTTTCCTTCCTTTGTTTCTTCCTTCCTTCCTTCCTTCCATCCTTCCGCCACTTCCTTCCTTCCTTCCTTCCTTCCTTCCTTCCTTCCTTCCTTCCTTCCTTCCTTCCTTCCTTCCTTCCTTCCTTCCTTCCTTCCTTCCTTCCTTCCTTCCTTCCTTCCTTCCTTCCGCCACTTCCTTCCGCCACTTCCTTCCTTCCTTCCGCCACTTCCTTCCGCCACTTCCTTCCTTCCTTCCGCCACTTCCTTCCTTCCTTCCTTCCTTCCTTCCTTCCTTCCTTCCTTCCTTCCTTCCTTCCTTCCTTCCTTCCTTCCTTCCTTCCTTCCTTCCTTCCTTCTTTCTATCCTTCCTTCGTTCATTCCTTCCTTCCACCACTTCGTTCTGCAACTTCCTTCCTTACTTCCTTCCTTCCTTCCTACCTACCTTCCTTCCATCCTTCCTTCCTTCCTCCCACCACTTCCTTCCACCCCTTCCTTCCTTCCGCACATTATTTCCTTCCTTCCTCCACTTCCTTTCTACCTACCACAACTTCCATCCTACCGCCACTTCTTTCCTTCTTTCCTTCATTCTGGCTCTACCTTCCTTCCGCCACTTCTTTTATTCCACCACTTCCTTCCGCCTGCTAATTCCTTCCACCCCTTCCTTCCTTCCGCCACTTCCTTCCTTCCTTACTTCCCTCCGCCATTTCCATTCTTCTGCCACTTGCTTACTTCCGCCACTTCCTTGCGCCACTTCCTCATGCCGCTTTCTTCCGCCTCTTGGTTCCTTCTGTACTCAACATCCTTCCTTCTGCCATTTCCTTCCTTCCTTCCTTCCTTCCTTCCTTCCTTCCTTCCTTCCTTCCTTCCTTCCTTCCTTCCTTCCTTCCTTCCTTCCTTCCTTCCTTCCTTCCTTCCTTCCTTCCTTCCTTCCTTCCTTCCTTCCTTCCTTCCTTCCTTCCTTCCTTCCTTCCTTCCTTCTTTCTGCCACTTTTATCCGCCACAACCTTCATTTCTTTCCATTACTTCCTTCTGCCACTTCCTTCCTTCCTTCCTTCCTTCCTTCCTTCCTTCCTTCCTTCCTTCCTTCCTTCCTTCCTTCCTTCCTTCCTTCTTCCTTCCTTCCTTCCTTCCTTCCTTCCTTTCCTTCCTTCCTTCCTTCCTTCCTTCCTTCCTTCTTCCTTCCTTCCTTCCTTCCTTCCTTCCTTCCTTCTCTTTTCCTTTCCTTCCTTCTCTTCCTTCCTTCCTTCCTTCCTTCCTTCCTTCCTTCCTTCCTTCCTTCCTTCCTTCCTTCCTTCCTTCCTTCCTTCCTTCCTTCCTTCCTTCCTTCCTTCCTTCCTTCCTTCCTTCTTTCTGCCACATCTTTCCGCCACTACCTTCATTTCTTTCCCCCACTTCCTTCTGCCATTTCCTTGCTTCCTTCCTTCCTTCCTTCCTTCCTTGATTCCTTCCTTCCTTCCTTCCTGCCTTCCGCCACTTCATTCGCCAATTCCTTCCGCCCCTTCCTTCCTTCCGTACTCCACATCCATCCTTCCTTCCACCCCTTCCTTCTTCCTTCCTTCCTTCCTTCCTTCCTTCCTTCCTTCCTTCCTTCCCTTCCCTTAATTCCGCGAATTCTTTCCGCCACTTCCTTCTGCCCCTTCTTTCCGTCCCTACTCCACATCCTTCCTTCCTTCCTTCCTTCCTTCCTTCCTTATGTCCTTCCTTCCTCCACTTCCCACCTTTCGCCACTTCCTTCTTTCCCCCAATTCCTTCCGCCACTATCTTCCACCAAGTCCTTCTGCCAATACCTTCCTTCCTTCTGCCACTTCCTTCCCTCCTCCCTTCCTTCCGATACTTCCATCCGCCCATTCCTCCTTCCTTCCTTCCCTCCTTCATTCCTTAGACCACTTCCTTCCTTCCTTCTTTCCTCCTTCCTTCCACCAGTCCCTTCCTTCGTTCCTTGATTTCTTTCTTCCGCCACTTTCTTCCATCCATCCTTCCTTCCTCCCTTCCTTCCTTCCTTCCGCCACATCCTTCCTTCCTTTCCTTCTTTCCATCCTTCCATCCTTCCTTCCTTCCTTAATTCCTTCCTTCTAAACTTCCTTCCTTCCACCACTACCTCCTTCCATCCACCATTACTTCGCACCACTTCATTCCGACACTTCCTTCCGCCACTTCGTTCCTTCCGTACTCCACATCGAACCTTTTTTCCGCCACTTCCTTCCTTCAATCCTAGTTTCCTTCCTTCCTTCCTTGCTTCATTTCTTCCTTTTTCTCTTCACCTTCCGTCCTTCCATCATTCCTTCCTTCCTTCCGGCAATTCCTTACGCTACTTCCTTCCTTCCTTCCTTCCTTCCTTCCTCCTTCCTTCCTTCCTTCCTTCCTTCCGCCACTCTTCCTTCCTTCCTTCCTTCCTTCCTCCTTCCTTCCTTCCTTCCTTCCTTCCTTCCTTCCTTCCTTCCTTCCTTCCTTCCTTCCTTCCGACATTTCCTTCCGACATTTCCTTCCAACTCTTCCTTCCTTCCTTCCTTCTCTCCTTCCTTCCAAACTTCCTTCCAAATTTCCTTCCAAATTTCCTTCCTTCCGCAACTTCCTTCCTCCACTTCCCTCCTTCCTTCTGTCCTAGTTTCCTTCCTTCCTTCCTCCCTTCCTTCCTCCCTCCCTTCCTTCCTTCCTTCCTTCCTCCCTTCTTTCCTTCCTTCCTTCCTTCCTTCCCTTCCTTCCTTCCTTCCTTCCTTCCTTCCTTCCTTCCTTCCTTCCTTCCTTCCTTCCTTCCTTCCTTCCTTCCTTCCCTTCCTTCCTTCCTTCCTTTATCCTTCCTGCCTTCCTGCCTCCTGCCTTCCTACCTTCTTTCCTTCCTTCCTTTCTTCCTTCCTTCCTTCCTCCCTGCCTTCCTGCTTCCTTCCTTCCTTCCTGCCTTCGTTACTTCCTTCCGCCACCCCCCTTCCTTCCTTCCGCCACTTCCTTCCAAACTTCTTCGTGCCAAAGCTCTTTCAGAACTTCCTTCCTTCCAACTTCATCAAAACATCCAAAACTTTTAAAAACATCCTTCCTTCCTTCCTTCTAAACTTCCTTCCTTACACCACTTCCTTCCTTCCCTCCTTCCTTCCTTCCTTCCTCCCTTCTTTCCTTCCTTCCTTCCTTCCTTCCTTCCTTCCTTCCTTCCTTCCTTCCTTCCTTCCTTCCTTCCTTCCTTCCTTCCTTCCTTCCTTCCTTCCTTCCTTCCGCCACTTCCTTCCTTCCTTCCGCCACTTCCTTCCGCCACTTCCTTCCGCCACTTCCTTCCTTCCGCCACTTCCTTCCTTCCTTACTTGGTTCTTTCCTTCCTTCCTTCCTTCCTTCCTTCCTTCCTTCCTTCCTTCCTTCCTTCCTTCCTTCCCTTCCTTCCTTCCTTCCTTCTTCCTCTCCTTCCTTCCTTCCTTCCTTCTTTCTGCCACATCTTTCCGCCACTACCTTCATTTCTTTCCCCCACTCCTTCTGCCATTTCCTTGCTTCCTTCCTTCCTTCCTTCCTTCCTTGATTCCTTCCTTCCTTCCATCCTTCCTTCCGCCACTTCATTCCGCCAATTCCTTCCGCCCCTTCCTTCCTTCCGTACTCCACATCCATCCTTCCTTCCACCACTTCCTTCCTTCCTTCTTCCTTCCTTCCTTCCTTCCTTCCTTTCCTTCCTTCCTTCCTTCCTTCCTTCCTTCCTTCCTTCCTTCTCCTTCCTTCCTTCCTTCCTTCTTCCTTCCTTCTTTAATTCCGCGAATTCTTTCCTGCCACTTCCTTCTGCCCCTTCTTTCCGTCCCCTACTCCACATCCTTCCTTTCCTTCCTTCCTTCCTTCCTTCCTTCCTTCCTTACGCCACTTCCTTCCTTCCTTCTTTCATTCCTTACTTCCGCCACTCCCTTCCTTCCTTCCTCCCTTCCTTCCTTTCTTCCTTCGATCCTTCCTTCCTTCCTTCCTTCCTTCCTTCCTTCCTTCCTTCCTTCCTTCCTTTCCTTCCTTATGTCCTTCCTTCCTCCACTTCCCACCTTTCGCCACTTCCTTCTTTCCCCCAATTCCTTCCGCCACTATCTTCCACCAAGTCCTTCTGCCAATACCTTCCTTCCTTCTGCCACTTCCTTCCTCCTCCCTTCCTTCCGATACTTCCATCCGCCCATCCTTCCTTCCTTCCTTCCCTCCTTCATTCCTTAGACCACTTCCTTCCTTCCTTCTTTCCTTCCTTCCTTCCACCAGTCCCTTCCTTCGTTCCTTGATTTCTTTCTTCCGCCACTTTCTTTCCATCCATCCTTCCTTCCTCCCTTCCTTCCTTCCTTCCGCCACATCCTTCCTTCCTTCCTTCTTTCCATCCTTCCATCCTTCCTTCCTTCCTTAATTCCTTCCTTCTAAACTTCCTTCCTTCCACCACTACCTTCCTTCCATCCACCATTACTTCGCACCACTTCATTCCGACACTTCCTTCCGCCACTTCGTTCCTTCCGTACTCCACATCGAACCTTTTTTCCGCCACTTCCTTCCTTCAATCCTAGTTTCCTTCCTTCCTTCCTTGCTTCATTTCTTCCTTTCTTCCTTCCGTCCTTCCATCATTCCTTCCTTCCTTCCGGCAATTCCTTACGCTACTTCCTTCCTTCCTTCCTTCCTTCCTTCCTTCCTTCCTTCCTCCTTCTTCCTTCCTTCCGCCCACTTCCTTCCTTCCTTCCTTCCTTCCTTCCTTCCTTCCTTCCTTTCCTTCCTTCCTTCCTTCCTTCCTTCCTTCCTTCCTTCCTTCCTTCCTTCCGACATTTCCTTCCGACATTTCCTTCCGACATTTCCTTCCAACTCTTCCTTCCTTCCTTCCTTCTCTCCTTCCTTCCAAACTTCCTTCCAAATTTCCTTCCAAATTTCCTTCCTTCCGCAACTTCCTTCCTCCACTTCCCCTCCTTCCCTTCTGTCCTAGTTTCCTTCCTTCCTTCCTCCCTTCCTTCCTCCCTTCCTTCCTTCCTTCCTTCCTTCCTTCCTTCCTTCCTTCCTTCCTTCCTTCCTTCCTTCCTTCCTTCCTTCCTTCCTTCCTTCCTTCCTTCCTTCCTTCCTTCCTTCCTTCCTTCCTTCCTTCCTTCCTTCCTTCCTTCCTTCCTTCCTTCCTTCCTTCCTTCCTTTAACCTTCCTGCCTTCCTGCCTTCCTGCCTTCCTACCTTCTTTTCTTCCTTCCTTTCTTCCTTCCTTCCTTCCTCCCTGCCTTCCTGCCTTCCTTCCTTCCTTCCTGCCTTCGTTACTTCCTTCCGCCACCCCTTCCTTCCTTCCGCCACTTCCTTCGCAAACTTCTTTCGTGCCAAAGCTCTTTCAGAACTTCCTTCCTTCCAAACTTCCTTCAAAACATCCAAAACTTTTTAAAAACATCCTTCCTCCTTCCTTCTAAACTTCCTTCCTTACACCCACTTCCTTCCTTCCTTCCTTCCTTCCTTCCTTCCTTCCTTCCTTCCTTCCTTCCTTCCTTCCTTCCTTCCTTCCTTCCTTCCTTCCTTCCTTCTTCCTTCCTTCCTTCCTTCCTTCCTTCCTTCCTTCCTTCCTTCCTTCCTTCCTTCCTTCCTTCCTTCCCCCACTTCCTTCCGCCACTTCCTTCCGCCACTTCCTTCCTTCCGCCACTTCTTCCTTCCTTACTTGGTTCTTTCCTTCCTTCCTTCCTTCCTTCCTTCCTTCCTTCCTTCCTTCCTTCCTTCCTTCCTTCCTTCCTTCCTTCCCTTCCCTTCCTTCCTTCCTTCCTTCCTTCCTTCCTTCCTTCCTTCCTTCCTTCCTTCTTTCTGCACATTCTTTCCGCCACTACCTTCATTTCTTTCCCCCACTTCCTTCTGCCATTCCTTGCTTCCTTCCTTCCTTCCTTCCTTCCTTGATTCCTTCCTTCCTTCCATCCTTCCTTCCGCCACTTCATTCCGCCAATTCCTTCCGCCCCTTCCTTCCTTCCGTACTCCACATCCATCCTTCCTTCCACCACTTCCTTCCTTCCTTCCTTCCTTCCTTCCTTCCTTCCTTCCTTCCTTCCTTCCTTCCTTCCTTCCTTCCTTCCTTCCTTCCTTCCTTCCTTCCTTCCTTCCTTCCTTCCTTCCTTCCTTCCTTCCTTCCTTCCTTCCTTCCTTCCTTCCTTCCTTCCTTCCTTCCTTCCTTCTTTAATTCCGCGAATTCTTTCTGCCACCTTCCTTCTGCCCCTTCTTTCCGTCCCTACTCCACATCCTTCCTTCCTTCCTTCCTTCCTTCCTTCCTTCCTTCCTTACGCCACTTCCTTCCTTCCTTCTTTCATTCCTTACTTCCGCCACTCCCTTCCTTCCTTCCTCCCTTCCTTCCTTTCTTCCTTCCTTCCTTCCTTCCTTCCTTCCTTCCTTCCTTCCTTCCTTCCTTCCTTCCTTCCTTCCTTCCTTCCTTCCTTCCTTCCTTCCTTCCTTCCTTCTTACTTCCTTCCTTCCTTCCTTCCTTCCATCCTTCCTTCCTTCCTTCCTTCCTTCCTTCTTTCCTTCCCCCAATTCTTTCTGCCACTTCCTCTCTGCCCCTTCCTCCCGTCCATACTCCACATCCATCCTTCCTTCCGCCACTTCCTTCCTTCCTTCCTTTTTTCATTCCTTCCTTCCTTCCTTCCTTTGATCCTTCCTTCGCGCCTTCTCCTACCCTCCATACTTCCATCCCTACGCAACTTCCTTCCTTCCCTTCCTTCCTTCCTTCCTTCCTTCCTTCCTGCCTTCCTGTCCTTCCTTCCTTCCTTCCTTCCTTCCTTCCTTCCTTCCTTCCTTCCTTCCTTCCTTCCTTCCTTCCTTCCTTCCTTCCTTCCTTCCCCCACTTCCCTTTAGCCACTTCCTTCTGCCACTTCCTTCTGCCACTTCCTTCCTTCCATGACTTCATTCCATCTCTTCCTTTCGCCAATTCCTTCCGCCACTTCCCTCCCTCCGTACTCCACATCCTTCCTCCGCCACATCCTTCCTACCTACCTTCATTCCTTCCGCCAATTCCTTGCGCCTCTTCGGTCCTTCTGTACACCACATCCATCCTTCCTTCTGGCACGTCCTTCCTTCCTTCCTTCATTACTTCCTTCCTTCCTTCCTTTCATCCTTCCTTCCTTCCTTCCTTGATTCCTTCCATACTTCCTTATTTCCTTCCTTCCTTCCGCCACATCCTTCCGCCAGTTCCTTCCGTCTGCCACTTCCTTTCTGCCATTTCCTTCCTTCAGCCACCTTCCTTCCCTCCTT